>NC_079193.1:76929260-77268635 GCF_029499605.1 Hyla sarda | reverse complement strand
GATTTCTATTAAAATATTGGACAATGAGTGTGACTGATACATTAGAAACACAGTCTGTGCTCAGATAAAAGTGTCAGTGCGTCCACAGGTGAGTTAGATCACTTAGAGTACATAGTAGCTTGTAGCTAAGGACGCAAATTGACAGGTACTGTCTGGCATTCACGTCTGCTTGTTAAAATCCCTCACTAGCCATCCGCACCCCGACGTTTCATCAGTCCACGCTGACTTTATCAAGAGAGTCAGGCTAATGGCCGCGAGATCGAGACTCTACCCTTACATTTACTCCGTTTGCGACGTGTCTACGAGTGCATCAACTTGCGCATCAGATCTAGACAATACTGACACTGATTGTCCAGGCTGTCATGTATTGACCAACCCCTACGATGTTGTTGTTCCGTACATATATCATCTGCGCCATGCATGCGCGAAAACTTGTGTATTGCTGCGCTGACATGAATCTTCTGCGTATGCTCCGCGCTATTTCGCACATGGCCGGCAACTTCTATTCTTGTCTGCTTATATTAGTCTTCTGAGCTTACGGTATTCCACATTTCTTGTTTACTGGCGGCGCATGCACTTGTGACATATCTGCCCACTTCAAGTATATGTAGTGTAGGAATAGGAAAATATATAGAAGTTACATTTTATAAGGGTATGTCATTTAATATATGAGAAGAGCCATTTAATGAACTGGGCTGTTATGTTTTTGTCCTATTACAGTTCATTAAGTACAGATGACCTGAACTTGGAGATGTATAGCTGTAATTGGGATGGGATAGTATTTGAAATGTGTATTAAATATGCAACATATTGAGGCTCAAACTCAATCTCTTTATATGAGATGTTGGGACTATGATCATAATATCCTACAACATTGATAGGTATGGCCGAATGAAGCACTAGACAGTGCGAAACAGAGCTTGTCGCCTACCTGTATCCCCCCCCCCCCCCAGTGTTCTGTCCCTCTCCCCAAAATGCATTTGTGAGTATCTTGAATAAAGATGTTTTTCTTTGAAGACGAAGAAATGGTGAGTGGACGGTTTTTCTTTATATCCTCTGTCTGAGAATGTACATGTATACTTCTGCAACCTGAGCACCACCATACATCACGAACAGCAGCAGGAGCACAGCATTGAGCCCACTGTCCCCATTCCCACAGTTGCCAAACACACTTCTCTTTTCTTATCTAATATATTATAGACTCTTTTGTCTGTAGGGTTAGTGAATTCTTAAATCTTGGGTAGAACTCGGCAGGTGGAACAATGTCCACAAGGATATGATCCTGGTGGGGGGTTGGGTAGCCAAGTTGAATTCGTAGATGGTCTCTCTTCCAAATGGCTATGAACCAGAATTTCTCATAGGTTCGGCCCCCTTCTGTACGTAATATTGGGGTTGGTCAATATATGACAGCCTGGACATGCAGTGTCAGGATTGGCTAGATCTGATGCGCAAGTTGATGCGCTCACAGACACGAAACAGAGTAAATATAAGGGTGGAGTCTCGATCCCGTGGTCATTAACCTAGCTCCTTTGATAAAGTCAGCATGGTCTGATGAAACGTCGGGGAGCGGATGGCTAGTGAGTGATTTTAACAAGCAGCCGTGAATGCCAGACAATACCTCTCAATATGCGTCCTTAGCTACAAGCTACTATATACTCTAAGTGATCTATCGCACCTGCGGACGCACTGACATTTCTATCTGAGCACAGGCTGTGTTTCTAAAGTTTCAGTCACACTCATTGTCCAATATTTTAATAGAAATCAATAAAGCATTATATAGGGGGGCGGATTTCTAGTTTAGGGCTAACCTCTTTGGAGAGTCCCCCCTAAAGCTGTTGCTTATATTTCGTATCTTAAGGAGCTCTGGTAAAATTAAAGCTGAGCTGTGATTGGTTGTTATGGGCAAAACCAGAGAGTGCTGGTTTTATGCAGATTAATAAATTAGGACCTTTGCATTAGATGAAATCTACAGCACTTTGCCTTTTCAGCAGTGTATGAATAAAGACATACTAGAGATGTTGCCTCTTTCATTAAATTGAAGAAAATAGGCTAACATACTGTTCAGGTTTATTGGTAAGGATGTAGGATGACCCTTTCACTTTCTTTACATTTTGTCATGTTAAGGCCTTGTGCTAAAATTTAAAAAAATAAAAATTCAAAAACTAAAGTTTTCCCATCATTTTGCACTAAATACCATAATGACAAAATGAAAACAGAATGTAAAAAATATTTGCTTATTTATTGAAGAGAAAAAAATAAAATATTGCATTGACATAAATATTCAGACCCTTAATGGAGTTATCCAGGGACAGAAAACAGAGCCAATTCCTTCAAAAATGCTCCCCGTCTGTCTCCATGTTGGGTGTGGTTCTGTAGCTCAGGTCCATTGAAGTGAATGGAGAAAAGTTGTAATACCACACCCAACCTAGAGACAGACCTGGAGCTGTTTTTGAAAAAAATAAATAAAAAATAAAAAACTCTATTTTTCTATTCCTGGATAACCCCTTTAACTCAAGACTTAGTTGAAGCCCTTTGGCTGTGATTCCAGCCTCCGGTCTTCTTGGGGATGAGGCCACAAGGTTTGCACTCATGGATTTGTGGATTTTCTGTCATTCTTCTCTGGCGATCCTCTGAAACTCTGTCAGGTTGAATGAAAACCCTAGTTGGACAGACATTTCAGGTCTCTCCAGAGATGGTTGATTGAGTTGAAATCAAGTCTTTGGCTGGGTCATTCAAGGACATTGACAGAGTTGTCCCTAAGCCACTCCTTTGTTATCTTGTCTGTGTGCTTAGGATGAGTTTCCCACAACTGTTTCCAGTCTTTCTTTCTTAGCTGCTGAAAAAACTTCTTCCAGCTTCCACCACCATGCTGCACTGAAGTGATGATCAGTGCCTGGTTTCCTCCAGAATGCTTTCTATGATGCCTAGAATTGAGGCCAAAAATTTCATTCATGGTATAATTGGAACACAGAATTTAGTTTATCACACTTTACAAGTAATGTAGGTGTTTTTTATTTTATTTGTTTTGTTGCAAACTCCAGACGGGCTTTTATGTGTCTTTCACTAAGAAGAGGCTTCTTTCTAGCCATAAAGACCAAATTGGCTGAGTGATGCAGCAATGATTGTCTTTATTGACGTTTCACCCATCTGCACATAGGATCTTTGAAGCTCATCAAGAGTGACGGTTGGGTTCTTGGTCTACAGATTACTTGGTTTGGTTAGACAACCAGCTTTAGCCTGGTTGTTCAAAGCTTCTTCCAATTAAGAATTATAGAGGCCATTGTGCTCTTGGGAACTTTCAGCACAGCAGAACTTTCATATAGACAGTTCTGTTTTTATGTTTTATGAGGTATTGAGGACAGATTGATGCGGGGGGGGGGGGGAAACTTGATTATTTTTTTTTTTTTTTTGTGAGGGGGAGGCCTCAATATACCAAAATTTGAAAAACATGAAAGCGTCTGAAGACTTTCCAAATTGCAATGCATTTGTTGTGTTGCACTAAACAGATGTTCTGCTCTTTTTATTTGTTAGCTAGTGAGGTTTGTGGTGCTCTGTGGGGTTGTCAAAGACACATATTGTTAGCTGTACGAATTATTAAGAATTATCTACCTCTTCTTTCTGGAGGGGAAGCTAGGCTCAAGGGAAGCCTGGCATGAGCTAGTAGAAATATGATGTACTGTGCTAGCACACTGAATGCTAGGGTTAGTATGAGCATATGCAAATAGGAAGCCTGGCATCTCTTTAGCTAAGTGGATTAAGACATGTGAGATGCTGGACCTGACTGCTGTGGGTCTGTGCAACTAACAGTGGAGGTACCAAATTGTGTAGGAAAAGGTCACTGCTTAGAAAGAGGATGCCTTAGTTTATTATAGGCTCTCACTGACAATGTGGTGCCAAGGTGTACTGGCAGTCTTTGCAGTTAACTCCAGGAAGCCTACTGGGATGTTGGATAGCTGGCCTGGTCTGGATGCCATTGGTGGGTGAGAAGTGCAGTACAAACCAAGGGAAGACTAGAGTTGTGTGCCTTCTGGGCAGTGATATACTAATGTGGTTGGCTGACACTCCGAAAGATGTAAGAATGACCTGTGAATTGAACCTAAAGCAGAGTCCTGGAAAATTGGCTCCACAGGGAATAGTTGACAATCTAAAATTAGGAAGTATTAGGGGGGTGTAGTCCTGTGTGAAGGAGGGTATGATACACATGCAAAAAGAAAAGGATCCTGGATCAGGATTATTGGGTCAAATACTATCAAAATCTCTTTTCTGTTGATAACATTTAAAAGACTGCATCACTTTGTGTGCAAATAACTTCTAAAATTCTATTCCTGCTTTGAGAACGCAAACCGCTAAGATTGTTGTTCCCCATAAAGGGGTACTCAGCACCTAGACATCTTATCCCCAACCAAAGGATAGGGTGTAATATGTCTGATTGCGGGGATCCCGCCACTGCGGACCCCCGCGATCTCCCTGCTGCAGAGCGTCAGGTGCAGCGTAGGAGGCTCGTGATATCACGGTCACGCCCGCTCGTGACATCATGGCCATGCCCCCTCAATGCAAGTCTATGGGAGGGGGCGTGGCAGATGTCATGCACCCTACCATAGACTTGCATTGAAGTGGTGAGTCTGTGACGTCACGAGCGGGACGTGACCGTGATGCCCGGCATCGCCAGAAATCTGGCAAGGAGCGAAGTTCGCTCCATGCACCGGATCTCTGGGATGCCGCAGCCGAGATCATGGGGGTCCCCTGCGGCAGGACCCCCCGCGATCAGACATCTCATCCCCCATCCCCTATCCTTTGGATAGGGGATAAGATGTCTGGGGGGGGGGTTCCTCTTTAAAGTTGCAGAAAGGTTTAGTAATTATGGTCATCTGAAATTAAATGGTCTGCACAAGAGAGTCTAAAATCATGATGAACTGAATGGACTATTGTTTTCTGCTTCCTGCAAGAAATCATGCTATCCACCTCCATAACTTTGGTGTGTAAGTGTGTGTGTATGTGAGAGACGATGTGTGTGTGAGAGATGGTGTGTGTGTGTGTGTACATTCGTGTGTTTTGATACTGCAGAATTTTATTGTCCACAGTTCTTTGAGTCCTGAAAGGAAATAGGTTTCTACTAATCTCGAAAACATGCAGTGCTTTATTTGGAATGAGGATTTATATTTGTACAACCATAAAACTGTAGTCTGAACATCAGTCACACATCTTCTACATAGTCATTTGCCCTCTAAATTGTCATGTTGGAAAAACAAATAAAAGCTGACTAATTTAAGAAACACATACCACTAAAACAACTTTTAAAACGATGTAATTAAAAGTGAAAGTTCTAGGGAAATGCTCCAGGATCCTTCATGAAAAAGCTGTCCATTCCCAAGAATATGTATCAATTCTACACAATTTAGGATCAAACCAGAGGATGCATCTCCATATTTATAAAAATATATTAACGGGTAATTCATGCCACTACTGGCAATTAGTGGTTGACTGGTTGTCTTTGGCACAACAATATCATTGTCCAAAGTGTTCTCCTCTGGTTAAGGCTACTTCTAAAAGCCTGTTTATTTTTTAGCACTATAAACAAAAGAAAATAGGACACTTTCTATGGGCTGGTTCTTCCAAGGATCTTACAGATTTCGTCTCCATTCTACAGTTCACTTCCTGAGAAAAAAAAAAATAACAGATAAATTCTCTATTACTCTTGTATTATCTGTAAGTTGGCAATTAGGGATGAGCGAATTGAATCTGACGAATCCGAATTCCTTACGAATTTCAGGAAAAATTCGCTTCACAACGAATCCATATTTCGCACGAATTGCTTCATTAAACTCCATTTAGTGCGGTCCAGGCTCAAGGGCATCTAACATGGTGGCTCCACATGTCAGGACATGGGGCAAAGAGCGCTGGGAAGGGGGGGACATGGGTAGGCGGGATGACGCTGAATTACATGCAGCCTATCAGCAACCAGCCACCCCTGTGATAATTGGCAGACATCTTGTGGAAAGTCACTTCAGCATTCTATTGCAGAGAGTGAGGGACAGAGAGCAGTGTGTGTTGCACAGAAAAGCATTTTTACAGCAGCGATTCACCTCAAGCCCAAATACAGCCTAGAAGCACTGATAGTGAATGGAGAGCGATTGATAGAGAAAGTGAAATGTTGGGTGTACTACAAAGCGCCTGTGTGCTGCAGCACTGGTGTGTACAACAACTGAAAAGCTAATAGTAGCCAGCCAGTTAAGGGGGGACCAGAGCACTAAAAGCCAAAATCACCTGCTATTTGTGCCTAATACAGGTTGCATAGCGGAGTGTATAGTCCTCTATTAAGTGCAATCTGTGCGTACATAGGTGGTGTACCATTTTGTTCCTTAAGGGCCTAGTTACTGTGAAAGGCCAGCCAAAAGTACACACCTGCTGCTGTTCTAGACAAATACTATTTTAAGCATAGTGAAGCGTATTGTCCTCCCCTCCTATACGCACTAAGTATGTCAGGCAGAGAAGTGCCATGACGTGCACAGAGGAGTGGCAGAGGCCTAATTTCATCAGGCGCAGGCAGAAGTTGCAGCAGACTATGGGCGAGTGGGAGCAGGAGTAGCAGCGAGAGGCCGTGTCTCGACCAGCAACCCATCTGCTGTCATAGATTGGTTAACACGGTCATCCACTTCATCACAAGTTTACATCTGACACCCCCAGTCAACAGTCAGTGGGTTCCTCAGACACAACCCTCAGTTGGCATGGCTTGGGAGCAGTCCCTGTCCTCCCATTGCCTCTGTCCTATGCTGTTCCTTCCCCACAGAAGTATCGTATGCTGTGAGTTCAGCTCCATTATTTAGTGAGGACCATCTACTAGAGGACAGTCAGCAGCTACTGACCAGCCAAGAAGTGGAGGAGACATCCGCCGCTGCCTCCGCTAGGCCGGCAAGTAGTGTCGAGGAGAGTTACGTGGGAGGTGGTGTTGCAAGTGTTCAGGCTCCTGAAGCAGACGATGTTGAGGAACTGAGGAGGACATCAGTGACGTGCAGACACAACCCAATGATGATGAAGCCAATTGCACTTGGGAGTTGGGTCCAGAAGGAGCTTCATCTTCATCAGGAGAAGAGGATTGCAGGTTGCCCGTGAGGCAGATGCTGAGCCAGCAAGGTGGTAGCATAGTTGGCTGTCAGCATGGTGGCAGAAGTGGAAAGTCTGGAGTCAAACCTGCCCGGGGTAGACCACCTGCTTCGCGGCAGCCTACCTTCCCGGGAGGTAGTGGAACAGGGGTTCCTGGAGTCAGCGGTAATAGCAGTTGGTGCAGACTGTTGGTGGGAAAATCAGCTACTCGGCAGTGTGACAGCTGCCATCTCCAGGCTGTGTCACTGTACCGCCATGTGGTTTTAGGTTCATCTATTTGAAATCTTCAATTTAAATGTTAACAAATATCTTTAATCTATTCAATTGTGAGGCCCTATGGTCTTGTCAGGCAGTTGCCACCTCCAGGCTGGGTCATTCAGCCACTATATGGTCTCCTCATGCTGCCGCCACTTCCACGCTGTGTCATGCAGCCACTATATGGTCTCTTCATATTGATGCCACCTCCAGGCTCTGCCATTGTGCCGCTCTGCGAGAGTGATTCTAATAGTGACGCCTCTAATCTGTATGTCATACTGAACATACTAACATTATTATTTCACTAACCCAGCACACTCCATATGCGTGCTACAGCAAGGCAAAGGGTTCTACTCCCATATTGAGGCTCTCTGTAGGCAGTTTTTAATAGCAATTTGCCGTGAATAAATTCGAATCAAAACAAAGTTTGGGGGAAAATTCGGTGAGTCGCTGAATCAAATTTTTCAAAAATTCGCTCATCTCTATTGGTAATAATTGTTCTTATATGGGGTTGGTACTTGCTCTGCCTCTTGATAAACTACAAAAGAACTGGCACCTATCTGCTGGGTTAATTAAAGAGAATTCCATATACTTTTATATATTATTATTATTATGTGAAAGGAAGAGGGAAATATAATATGCCCTAATATGAAGGTTGCCTTGCTGGACAGATGTGCTAAAGATGTCCCATTTATTGTTACAATGCATCTAAAATAAAAAAGGAAGCAACTTGGTGAAAAGCCTATTGTTTTGTGACTACAGCTCCTACAGACCTATATGTTTTATGGTAAAATAAATTGACAATGCAATGAAACTCATTTTGCCTGTATGCTAACTCTTACAAACCTCACATTTCATAGGTTAACAAAAAGTATTGGGCAGATGGATGACAATATGACAGCAGTATTGAAATGCAGTTTGTAGTCTGCAACTATAGAAACATTTAAATTTGCATAAAAGTTAAAGACCCAAAATAATAGTCGCTTTTACCTCTTCCAGCATTGTCATGTACAATGAATTCGGAAAAACTTCAGATTTATTTTTTACATTTCCATTTTTTTACATTTTGTTATGTTAAGGCATTGTGCTAAAAAAAAACTAAACTTAAAGTGTACCTGTCATTAACAAAAACTTTTTATATAATGTAGAGAATACCATTATATGTATATTTGTAATATACATTTTTGTCCCTACAGTTATTGCCTGTGTGTTTCTGTGAGGAGACCAAAAACAGGAAGTGAGGGCCGAACAAGCACGGCTCTGTGCAAGCTCCTGGCTTGTCAGTCATCCTGTGTGAGCCAGGAGCGTGTTACAGAGCCTCAGTGTACAGAGCCCTGCTTGTCCTCAGTGTACAGAGCCCTGCTTGTCCTCAGTGCACAGACCCCTGCTTGTCCTCAGTACACAGACCCCTGCTTGTCCTCAGTGCACAGACCCCTGCTTGTCCTCAGTGCACAGACCCCTGTTTGTCCTCAGTGCACAGACCCCTGCTTGTCCTCAGTGCACAGAACCCGGCTTGTCCTCAGTGCACAGAACCCTGCTTGTCCTCAGTGCACAGAACCCTGCTTGTTCTCAGTATACAGAGCCCTGCTTGTCCTCAGTGCACAGACCCCTGCTTGTCCTCAGTGCACAGACCCCTGCTTGTCCTCAGTGCACAGAACCCGGCTTGTCCTCAGTGCACAGAACCCTGCTTGTCCTCAGTGCACAGAACCCGGCTTGTTCTCAGTATACAGAGCCCTGCTTGTCCTCAGTCCACAGAGCCCTGCTTGTCCTCAGTGTACAGAGCCCTGCTTGTCCTCACTGTACAGAGCCCCGCATGTTCTCAGTCAACAGAGCCCTGCTTGTCCTCAGTATACAGAGCCCTGCTTTTCCTCAGTATACATAGCCCTGCTTGTCCTCAGTGCAAAGAAACCTGCTTGTCCTCAGTGCACAGGACCCTGCTTGTCCTCAGTATACAGAGCCCTGCTTGTCCTCAGTCCACAGAGCTCTGCTTGTCCTCAGTGTACAGAGCCCTGCTTGTCCTCAGTGTACAGAGCCCTGCTTGTCCTCAGTGCACAGAGCCCTGCTTGTCCTCAGTCTACAGAGCCCTGCTTGTCCTCAGTGTACAGAGCCCTGCTTGTCCTCAGTGTGCAGAGTCCTGCTTGTCCTCAGTGTACAGAGCCCTGCTTGTCCTCAATGTACAGAGCCCCGCTTGTCCTCAGTACACAGAGCCCTGCTTGTTCTCAGTGTACAGAGCCCTGCTTGTCCTCAGTGTAAAGAGCCCTGCTTGTCCTCAGTGTACAGAGCCCTGCTTGTCAACAGTTTTTGTTGACAACAGTTACACTTTAATATCCCATAATGAGTGAAATAAGGGAAAACAAAATGTTAAAAATATTTTATTTAAATGGAAAAAACTAAAATATTTTATCTTCTTCAGTATGATGCCACAAGGTTTCACACCTGAATTTGGGGATTCTGTGACATTGTCTGCAGATCCTCTGAAACTCTGTAAGTTTGGATGGGGACCATTGGTGGAAGCCATTTTCTGGTCTCTCCAAAGATGTTCGATTTAGTGTTGAGCCAGAATATTAAAAATGCAAATTTTTACCACAAATATCTGCACTTCACGATTTTGCGAATATTTAGAATATATATTGCTATATATTCGTAATGATGAAAAAAAAAATGTCGCCACAGTACACATCACAACAATGATGTGAACTGTAGAAAAAAGAGGATCATTCCTCCTTGTTTCAAGCTTGTGGTCCAGAGAAGGCTCCAATATTATTTACTGTGTGAGTCGGTGTGGAGCGCAAATATTTTGTATATGTGAATATGCAAACATTCACAAATTTCTGCACTTCCAGAGGACACTGATCCCTCTGTTCTTTTAGGTGAAAGATGTAATCGTGCATGCACACCATGCAAATTTTATTACGAATTTTCGCATGAAAAAAAAGGGAACAAACATTGCAAATATGCAAATTTCGTGAACATAGGACAAATATACGTCCATATATTAACAAAATATCGCAAATTCGAATATGGCCCCTGTTAATCATCACTAGTTTGATTGGATTCAAGTCAGGGCTCTTGCTTGGCCACTCAAGGACATTCACAGAGTTGTCCCTAAGTCACTTCTGTCTTGTCTTAGTTTTGTGCTTAGGGTCCCTGTCTTGTTAGAAAGTGACCCTTCAGCCCAGTCCCAGATCCATTCAGCTTTCCCTCAACCCTAACCAGTGTCCGTGTCTCAGTTGCTGAATAACACCCCCACAGCATGATACTACCATCATCATGCTTCACTGTAGGTGTAGGAATGGTAAGGAGCAGGTTATGAGCAGTGCCTTGTTTGCCTCAGACACTTAGAAGGACCCTTTAAACAAAAAGTTAAAAAGTTACTTCCCAACGCACACAACCCCATAGGAAAATTCTTATAATAATTCCTATTATTAATACAATTAACAAAAAAAAAAAATAAGAATAATAAACTGTGTTTATGGCAATTTATGTTAATGAAATATTTATATATGTGCATCCATTACAAAAAGTAATTCTACCCTTTCTATTGTTAGGCCGGGAATGTGTTCAACTGTGTTTTACCAAAACAGTTCAACTTTCCAAGATGTACTTAGTGATGTCATTCATGTAAAATATTAATCTTCCCCATGGGCTAGTTTAAGTTCTTTTTTCAATTTAATAGATATCAATCTTAAAAAAGGTAAGCAGCAAGGTCAGACTGTTCTATTTTACATTGAAGAGCAGACTAGCGAGTGCATGGCTTCACATACAGTAGTCCAGTAACGTGAAGGAATGTCTCAGACACATGTTTCACGCTCCACATTGCCATGAAGTCATATGCATCTGATGAATGGATCAGACATCAAGACATAGACATCCATAACAAATGATCACCAGCTTCAGTTATGTAACAGTGTAGTACCTATACCTGAACAAGTCCTTTCTACTATTGCTTTTATTCAGGTTTCTTTCATAATTTCCAAAATGCCAACACCTTTAGCTGATCAAGGTCCTAGTTAAATTGCGCTGCTAAATTTTTGGCAGTGTTTTTGAGGTTTTCGAGCCAAATCCATTTACTACAATACACCATAGATTTGGCATTTAGCTCAGGGTTAAAGATCTTAAAAATTGGCAGTCATATATGAATGGTTTTTAGTATGTCATAATCTACTGCTGCTTTCTTGTGAGATATGGAGCCCCTAGTATGCTTGATGTATATTCAAAGGGCTGTTTGATGATTTAACCCAAGTGCAAGCATTACTTGAAGATCTACACTGTATAGTAGTTGTACACTATAATATATTCTTGAGTTTCTATACATTTCATTATGTATCCTTCTATCCTTATTCTCTTTTAAGTAAAAATAGACTAAAAATAGACCAATATATTGACTATAGATCAATATAACCAATAATACCACTATACAAAGGACAAGTAAAACCACCACACCATGACTATACACTACCCCCAACATATTGACTGGGTAATACCATCATACTGATACTAAATAAAAACCATTAAACACAGGCCAACATTACTCCCAGTGCACACATGGTGATGCATATCTATTTTACATAAGCGCTTTGCAGACCTTATAAGATGTTACAGTGCTGTCACATCCAGTGGCTCACAGTTGACTTTTTATTGGAGTTGTTCTCAATCCCTTTTTTCCTTTATCTGGCTTAGACCATCAGACTTCTTCCAACCATAATTCATCTCAGCAGTATCTGCCACAAAAAACATCTTAGGCTCAGCAGTTTTCCAGCACATTTATCACCTTTCCTCTACCCACAGTACCCCAAATAATGCCTTCCTTGGTGCCCTGAATAGTAAGAGTGAATAGGTAAGTGGATTGGATGGGTATGGGTAGGTTGGTCTTTCCAGTAGGTAAATTCCCTGCATTAGGTAGTTAATTTCTCCCCATTAGGTAAATGTCCCCAGTAGGTAGGTAATTTCTGATACCTCCAGTAGGTAGGTATTTCCAGCATTAGGCAGATACCGCTTCTAGATAGATGTCCTATCAGACAGGTCCAAACCTCTCGCCAACATAAAAAAATAAAATGAAAAACAACTAACCTTTTTCACACACCAGTGCCATGACAGGGCCCTCCATCCCCTCCCCTACAGAAGGCTGTGGACAGTGCAGGACTTCTTGTACAGGCATAATGAAATGATGTCATCATGCGTGTCCGGCACCACAGTCGTGTGCTGCTTTAAGTATTGAATGTACATTCCATAGCGTGCAAAGCTAATGGTGTAGTGCACTACAGAATTTATGTAAGGGGAAGAAGCACCCCTAAGAAGTAGAGGGGTTTATTAAAGGAGCAGAGCACCAAAAGCACCCTACCAATACTATGTGAATGAGCCTCTGCCAGCAGCAATTATGTGTGTTCCTGTCCCCGACCCTCTGGCTCTATAGCAGCTTTAGGGGTCCCCTGGGGGATGGGGGCTTGCCGGCAATTGCCCCCTCACCACCACCACCAATGCTGGCCCTGATAATTTACAATTAAAAATTATCATGAAATGTAATATTTCCTAGAGCATTAGCTTCCTGTATCTGAAAAGAATCAGGTCAGTGGGCTTAGAAGTATTAAGCTATAATTGCTAATACACTATGAAGGTGATATTGAACAACTATTATTCCCGTGTTTTATGGCTTTGCTTTCACAGCATTTCCAGCATTGCAGGTCAATATTTGGATGTTTGTTATATCTGGATAAATCCAGTAAGTTTTGATTTGGATTTTACTATTTACTGGCTGAAACAAAGTACAGTAGTATTCTTTTACATTCTTTCAAATTTGGTATTTTTCCTGGTAACCAAAATACAAAAAATATTTTCAAAAGATATTTCACATTCATTTTACCAATACACCTGCTATGTAAGCAATATGTAGTGTTTGAAATGGATTTAAAAAGAAACTTCTAGGCATTGTTCAATGGTATCCTGATTGGCCAAGGAAAGTGATAGGGACAAAATGTTTTTGGTCAAATAGGTTGTTAGGAAGATCTTCTTTTTTTCACCTAAGGTGTCATAGAGAATGTAGAGAATATGGAAGAGCCCAGTCCCCATATAGTGATATTTATACAGTTGAAGCATATGTAGCCTTTTTACATCATGAGCTTTCAGATTACACCTATTAAATCTTTGGATTGTGACGAACCTAGACATCGGCCAGTTTGTGGCAATACAGCCCTTATATGCAGTTTTCCATTACAAGTTTAAAGCCTAGTTAGGCTGTACTTGTGAAAGGGGCGGAAGTATCTCCTTCCCCCTGCACGTATCGGCGGGACGTAGGGGGTCTTGGGTGGGGGCAGGGGTATAAAACACCCCTGCCTCCTACTGGAGAGGAGTTTTTGACATTTGCAGAAGGAGGGGCACGGACTGGCGTTCGCATTCTCCCGCCAGTTTCTAGTTTCGGGTGGGTGCTCACTCATCTGGAGCCATGCTGTCCAGGGCATGCTGTGAGTAGTGCTGTCTGATGTCTCATGCAGCCCCGCTAGCTGTCCGGGGGGATGTCTGGTCGCACGCCGCCCACTGTGCTTAGGTCCCCAGCATCATTAACCCCTTAAGGACCAGGCAATTTTACACCTTAGGACCAGAGCATTTTTTGTCACTTTAAATATTAATAACTCTGGAATGCTTTTAGTTATCATTCTGATTCCGAGATTGTTTTTTCGCGACATATTCTACTTTAACATGGTGGTAAATTTTTGTGGTAACTTGCATCCTTTCTTGGTGAAAAATCCCAAAATTTGATGAAAAAATAGAAAATTTTGCATTTTTCTAACTTTGAAGCTCTCTGCTTGTAAGGAAAATGGATATTCCAAATAAATTTTTTTTATTCACATATAAAATATGTCTACTTTATGTTTGCATCATAAAATTGACAAGTTTTTACTTTTGGAAGACACCAGAGGGCTTCAAAGTTCAGCAACAATTTTCCAAGTTTTCACAAAATTTTCAGGGACCAGTTCAGGTTTGAAGTGGATTTGAAGGGTCTTCATTTTAGAAATACCCCATAAAAGACCCATTATAAAAACTGCACCCCCCCCCCCCCAAAGTATTCAAAATGACATTCAGTCAGCGTTTTAACCCTTTAGGTGTTTCACGGGAATAGAAGCAAAGTGAAGGAGAAAATTCACAATCTTCATTTTTTACACTTGCATGTTCTTGTAGACCCAATTTTTGAATTTTTACAAGGAGTAAAAGGAAAAAAAGTATACTTGTATTTGTAGCCCAATTTCTCTCGAGTAAGCACATACCTCATATGTCGATGTAAAGTGTCCGGCGGGCGCAGTAGAGGGCTCAGAAGTGAAGGAGCGACAAGGGGATTTTGGAGAGTACGTTTTCTGAAATGGTTTTTGGGGGGCATGTTGCATTTAGGAAGCCCCTATGGTGACAGAACAGCAAAAAAAAAACACATGGCATACCATTTTGGAATCTGGACCCCTTGAGGAAGGTTACAAGGAATTAAGTGAGCCTTAATACCCCACAGGTGTTTCACGACTTTTGCATATGTAAAAAAAAAAAAAAAAAAAATTCATTAAAATGTGTGTTTCCCCCCAAATTTCACATTTTTGCAAGGGTTAATAGCAGAAAATACCCCTAAAAATTTGTAACCCCATCTCTTCTGAGTATGGAGGTACCCCCTAAGTTGACCTGAAGGAGTCATATTTGGCTTTTTGAGAGCAAATTTTGGTCGGGGGGCATGTCGCATTTAGGAAGCCCCTATGGTGCCAGAACAGCAAAAAAAACCACATGGCATACCATTTTGGAAACTAGACCCCTTTAGGAACGTAACAAGGAATAAAGTGAGCCTTAATACCCCACAGGGGTTTCACGACTTTTGCATATGTAAAAAAAAAAAAAAAAAAATTCAATAAAATGTGTTTCCCCCCAAATTTCACACTTTTGCAAGGGTTAATAGCAGAAAATACCCCCCAAAATTTGGAACCCCATCTCTTCTGAGTATGGAGGTACCCCATAAGTTGACCTGAAGTGCACTACGGGCGAACTACAATGCTCAGAAGAGAAGGAGTAATATTTGGCTTTTTGAGAGCAAATTTTGGTCGGGGGGCATGTCGTATTTAGGAAGCCCCTATGGTGCCAGAACAGCAAAAAAAAAAAAACTTTTCTTCTGAGTATTGAAATACCCCATGTGTGGATGTCAAGTGCCCTGTGGTCAAACTACATTGCTCAGAAGAGGAGGAGCGCAATTGAGCTTTTGAAGAGTGAATTTGTTTGGAATGGTAGTCAGGGGCCATGTGCGTTTACAAAGCCCCCCGTGGTGCCAGAACAGTGGACCCCCCCACATGTGACCCCATTTTGGAAACTACACCCCTCACAGAATTTAATGAGGGGTGCAGTGAGTATTTTCACCCCACTGGCATTTGACAGATCTTTGGAACAGTGGGCTGAGCAAATTAAAAATTACATTTTTCATTTTCACGGATCACTGTTCCAAAAATCTGTCAGACACCTGTGGGCTGTAAATGCTCACTGTACCCCTTATTACATTACGTGAGGGGTTTAGTTTCCAAAATGGGGTCACATGTTGGGGGTCCATTGTTCTGGCACTATGGGGGCTTTGTAAACACAATTCCGGACGCATTTTCTCTTCAAAATCCCATTGGCGCTCCCTCTCTTCTGAGCATTGTAGTTCGCCCGCTGAGCACTTTACATCCACATTTGGAGTATTTTCTTACTCAGAAGAAATGGGGTTACAAATTTTGGGGGGCTTTTTCCTATTTTCCCTTGTGAAAATGAAAAATTTAGCATTTTTAACACCAGCATTTTACCGGAAAAATTTTTTTTTTTCATTTTCCCATCCAACTTTAACAAAAATTTGTCAAACACCTGTGGGGTGTTAAGGCTCACTATACCCCTTGTTACATTCCGTGAAGGGTGAAGTTTCCAAAATGGGGTCACATGTCGGTATTTATTTTTTGGCGTTTATGGCAGAACCTCTGCCTTGTTGTGCGCCCGCAGAGCATTTTACACCCACATCTGGGGTATTTCCGTACTCAGGAGAAATTGTGTTACAAATTTTGGGGGTCTTTTTTTCCTTTTACCTCTTGTGAAAATAAAAAGTAAAGGGCAACACCAGCATGTTAGTGTAAAAAAAAAATGTTTTACTCTAACAGGCTGGTGTAGACCCCAACTTTTCCTTTTAATAAGGGGTAAAAGGAGAAAAGGACCCCCAAAATTTGTAGTGTCATTTCTCCCGAGTACGGAGATGCCCCATATGTGGCCCTAAACTGTTTCCTTGAAATACGATAGGGCTCCGAAGTGAGAGAGTGCCATGCGCATTTGAGGACTAAATTAGGGATTGCATAGGGGTGGACATAGGGGTATTCTATGCCAGTGATTCCCAAGCAGGGTGCCTCCAGCTGATGCTAAACTCCCAGCATGCCTGGACAGTCAGTGGCTGTCCAGAAATGCTGGCAGTTGTTGTTTTGCAACAGCTGGAGGCTCCGTTTTGGGAACACTGCCGTACAATACGTTCTTAATTTTTATTGTCGGTGGTGGTGGGGGGGGGGGGGTGGGGGTCAATGTAAGGGGTGTATATGTAGTGTTTTACCCTTTATTATGTGTTAGTATAGTGTATTGTTTTTAGGGTACATTCACACTGGCGGAGGTTTACAGTGAGTTCCCTGCTAGGAGTTTGCGCTGTGGTGAAAAATTTGCCGCAGCTCATACTTCAGTTAGGTTCAGTTAGGTTCTGTTATCTAACTCAATATTTTCCAACCAGTGTGCCTCCAGCTGTTGCAAAACTACAACTCCCAGCATGTACTGATCACCGAAGGGCATGCTGGGAGATGTAGTTATGCAACAGCTGGAGGGATCGCAACTACAACTCCCAGCATGCTAGGATTTGCAGTTTTGCAACATCTGGAGAGCTACAATATAGAGACCACTGCAAACTGTGGCCCTCCAGATGCTGCAAAACTACAAATCCCAGCTTGCCCAGACAGCAAACAGTTGTGTGGGCATGCTAGGAGTTGTAATTTTGCAAGATCTGGAGGGCTATAGTTCAGAGACTACCATATAGTGGTCTCAAAATGTAGCCCTCCAGCTGTTGCAAAACTACAACTCCCAGCATGCCCAAACAGCTGTCTGGGCATGCTGGGAGTTGTAGTTTTGCAACATCTGGAGTGCTACAGTATAGAGACCACTATATAGTGGTCTCGGACTGCAGCCCTCCAGATGTTTCTAGGCAACTTACCGGCTTCCGTCGGATCCAGGGAGCCTGCTGCACGACATCGCCGCCCGCCGATCTCCGACGCCAATCTTCACCCGCAGCCTCCACGGATCGGTAAGTGGACGCCGGTCCTCTGTCGTTTCCCCGTTCTGCCCTGCCTATTGTGGGTGGGCAGAACGGGGAAAACAAAAGTTAACCCCCCCGCCCCCGATCTGCTATTGGTGGTCGCGTCTAGACCACAAATAGCAGGGATAGGAGGGGTGGCACCCCTGCCACCTCACTCCTATCTCTTCAGGGGGATCGAGGGTGTCTTAGACACCCGCGATCCCCCTTATATTCCGGGTCACCAGGTCACCATAGACCCATAATGACCCGGATTTGCGCAAATCGCAAGTGTGAATTCACTTGCGATTTGCGCCAATCGCCGCCATGGGGGGGTCTGATGACCCCCTGGGCATTTGCGCGGGGTGCCTGCTGATAGATATCAGCAGTCACCCCAGTCCGGTCCCCGCTCGGCATGCGGCGGGGACAGAAATTCCCACAGACGTACTCATACGTGCCTGGTCCTTAAGACCCAGGGCGCAGGGACGTACTCATACGTGCCTGTTCCTTAAGAGGTTAAGGTACGGGGGGGGGGGGAGGTATGGTGGAGCAAAAGCGTCTGTCAGTCGGGATGGTGGCATTCCGCGTCTGGCGTGATGATCGGCGCGGGGTGCACAAAGTTTCTTAAAGTTGCCTCCAACCTACTGAGCCCTGTGCCGGGTCACCTGTGGAACAGTGGGAAGCCATGTAAGGGGGTAGGCTATGTTCCTTTAGTCGAACAGTTTTCTTGTGGCTTTGGGCTGGCCGTGACGAGAGATTCGGTACCCTGCTGCCGTCTGCTAACCTGGCGTCTCCAATGGTTTCAGTGAGTATGAAGTTCACTTTCTCTAGTAATAGAAAGGCTTTCATTACAGGTATACACTACGGTACATAACATTTTCCCTGTACATAAAGTTGTTACAGTGCATTTTCCCCGTACATAAAGTTGTTACAGTGCAATCATTTATAAACATTTTTCCATGCATATGTGCATAGAAATTATGTTGTGCATTCAGTCACTGTGCATTTTTGTTGCATTCATACCGTGCATTGGTACTGTGCTTTCTTCCATTGCATTGAAGATTGAAGTTGTGCATATAAACCTTTTCATGCAATCATAATATTTTACCGTGCATTCAACCTTAACGTTTATAATGGGCATCCATACCGAGCATTAATTCATGTTGCTCATAATGTGCTTCATTTAGAATCCATACCGGGCATTTATACTGAGTATTTAAAAAAAAAAAAAAAAAAAACTTATGCATGCATGGACGCTCTTAGCATTGTATACTGCACGCACGCTCTTAGCATTTTATGCTGCACGCACCCTCTTAGCATTGTATACTGCATGCACGTAGCATTGTATACTGCACGCATGCTCTTAGTAGTGTATACTGCATGCACACTCTCAGCATCGTATACTGCACGTATGTAGCATTGTATACTGCACGTATGTTCTTAGCATTGTATACTGCACGCACGATCGTATACTGTACGCATGCTCTGCACACACGTTCACAGCAAGTATACAACACGTACACGTACACTCATAGGTTTATACTGAACGCAGGCTCATAACATTCTCACTGTACGCAGGCTCATAACAATCTCACTGCACGCACGCTCCACACGTACACTTATAACGTTCATACTGCAAGTACGTTAGCTTTACCTTGCAAATACACTCATAGTATTTATACTGCACATACGCTCATAGGCATACTGTTCACGGGTCATGGCACGTCATACTTTCATACGCTCATGGCATTTACATGGTCAATTTGCTCATAATATTCGTTTGATCATGGCATCCATACTATTCATACGCTCTTGGCTTTTATATTGGTTATACTTGCATACCTTTTATACTGTTCACACGAGTAGGGCATCTTCACTGTTTGTACCTTCATAACTTGCTTATCGTACGCTCATAGCCTTTATTTGTCATACGCGCATGGCACACTACTCATACATTCATAGTATCTCTAGGGTTTAACGCTTATAGCATTTATACGGTACATACGCTCACAGTATTTATCTGGCCACACGCCCATAGCATTCACACTTTGCAATCTCATTTATTCTCTTTTACCTCATGGTATTTGTACTCCCATACGCTCACAGTGTGTTATACTGTCCACAAACTCATGTCATTCATGCTGTTCATATGTCCTTGGCATTTACTTTTTCTTACGTTCATTCCGTACAGTGTTACGTTAGTGGCAGCCACAAGCTTCACACGTTCCTTGGTATTCATACTGGTTCATACGCTCAAGGCTTGCATACTGTTCATACGCTCATGGTATTTCACACTGGTCATGGCATTTATACTACCCATGGCATTTATACGGTTCATACGCTCATGGCAGTTATATTGTTCACGCGCTCATGGCTTTATTTTTGGTCACACGCTCAGGGCTTTTAGATGGTTCACACGCTTATAGTATCATAATGTTTCATACGTTTGTGGTCCTTACGCTCATGGCATTTATACTGTCCATTTGCTCATGGTAGTTATACTGTCATATGTTCATAGCTTTCACACTGTCATTCGCTTGTGGCATTTATACTGTGCCTTCATTCTTGACATTATACCGTTCTCACGCTCATAGCATGTACACTGTTCACACGTTCATGGCATTTATACGGCTCATACGCTCTTTGTTCACACGTTCATAGTATTTCTGCGGCATATGCATCCTTGGCAGTTTTGGTACTGCGCATGCGCTCCTGGCTTTGTATTTACATGCCCATGGCATTGGTGCTGCATGTGCGCTTGTGGCATCCTGTGTTTGTGCACCTATGATGTCTGTGCTGTTCGGATGCTCATATACGCTCATAGTAGTACTATGCACAGTGATCGGCATCTATGCTCTGTATACATTCACATAATTTATAATGTACATATGCTCATTGAATACGACTCATACGCTCGTAGTCATACCATGCACACGCTACAGCATTTACACTGTACATACGTTCATAGCCTATACGGTACTTTCACGCATCTCGGTACACACGTCCATAGCGTTACACAGTACATATGCTCATAGCATTTATGCTTTGTTATAGGCTCATAGTAGTCATCTTACATAACAGCTGAGCATTCTCTCTGGGCATACATCCTTTAGATTAATAATACTATACTGTAAGATTCGATAGCAGTTTACATTGTTTTACACTGTGCAGTCATACGCAGCATTTACTCTACACAGTTTATTAGCTTGCATATCAGTCATACGTCCATGACCACGTACGATGCATAGTTAGGTAATACACAGACGTCGATGCTAGAATTTACAGGCATACTCCTGACGGTTCCATTACATCGATACATTCAATAGTACACTCGCACTACTATTGCCGTCACCCCACCCTTGTTAGACATTTTGTAACCACTCATGTGTTTCCAGTTGCACAACATGTCTGTTAGTTCAACGGACGTTCCGGATATTAACTACTTTACAGCGAAGCCGACATACCAGAAATCTAATTGTATCATGTACGCCACCAAATCAGTCTCACTCATTGCTAGGTTTGGATCAGCTCACTACGTAAACGTTTCCTCACATGGTACAGTTCGTATCACTGGCACCACGCGGTTATACTGGCATTTGTTCCCGCAGCTGATAGGTCATACAGGTTACTGTAGTAGTTGCACCATTAAGTCACCAAGTCAGAATCACGATCACATATTAGCACTGTACGTTGACATCTGATAGTCAGCCTCTACCTTTTAATCCTTGTGTCCAAGGACACACACCATGTTATTGTCGCAGACACATCTCCAGCAAATAACATCATGACACATAAGCGGTTTCCCAACATACCTGCCATATCTGCAGGGGGGCTTGCAGTGTGTAGCTGTTACTGACAATTTTTCAGAGCAACAACAGCACCACAAATAGGCAATTGTATACCCTTCACACCTGCCTCTCCTGCAGGGGGATACTCTGCGTAATTGTTGTTACTGACACGTTTCTTCTGAGCAACACATCACGATACACAGGTGGGGGTACACCCGTTGACTGCCACGTCTGCAGAGGAATACACTGCATAGTTGTTGTTACGGACACACCTTCAGAGACACAACATCTCGACACACAGATGGTTCTTTACCCATTATGCCTGCCATGTCCGCAGGGGGGGGGCATCACCCAGTTAATTGCTACTGACACATCTTCAGAGCAATAACTATAGGACACATAGATGGTTGTTTACCCGTTATGCCTGCCACATCTGCAGGGGGAGGCACCACGTAGGGTATTGTTAGTGACACATCTTCAGAGCAAAAACATTACGACACATAAGTGGTTGTTTACCCGTTATGCCTGCCACGTCTGCAGGGGGAGGCACCACACAGGTTATTGTAACTGACACTTTTTTCAGAACAATAACATTTCGACTCACAGGTGGTTGTTTACCCGTTATGCCTGCAGCGTCTGCAGGGGAGGCACCACATAGGTTATTGTTACTGACACGTCTTCAGAGCAATGACATTTCGACACATAGGTGGTTGTTTTACCCGTTATGCCTGCCACGTCTGCAGGGGGAGACACCACGCAGGTTATTGTTACTGACATGTCTTCAGAGCAATCAATTTGCAGTCACTTCACTTCTGTCTTAAGTTAGAGTTAAATCTTGGGTTTATGTTAGGGTAGGGGTATCTGTTCATGATTATATCATCTATTTTCCCTACCAGATTGACTTTTTGCCCACTAAAGGTTTGCCCTCCATCGCGGTCAATGGGCACTGACCGGTATGTTAAGTTTAAATGTCCTACATAACAGGTAGGTATGTACAATTGTAATCATGAGCACGAATGTAAAGCCCCGATCACAGGTTTAAAGCCTGGTTAGGCTGTATTTGTGAGAGGGGCAGAAGTATCTCCTCCCCCCCTGCAGGTATAGGCGGGACTTAAGGGGTTGTTGGCGGGGGCAGGGGTAAATAACGCCCCTGCCTCCTACTGGAGGGGCGTTCGTGATGTTTGCGGACCCCTCCCTCTATTTCTTCATTCATCCATTACAGGGTATGCCCACTAAAGGCCTGCCCTCCGTCGTGGTCATTGGGCACAAATCTGACCAGTATGTTAAGTTTAAATGTCCTACATAACATGTAGGTATGTACCATTGTAATCATGAACATGAATGTAAAGCCCTGATCACAATTATAATTCCCAGTCACCCTTAGAAACATCAAGTCACATACTAAAGGCCCTATAAGCTCCCACCAACACCACTCTCTATATTTCTGTACAAACATCATGTTATCTTTGCTCTCACAACCTAAGGCAGTGAAATGGAATGAAAGGGTTTAATATGATCTTCGAACAGCTTTAAGCCAATTGTCTACAAACTGTGGATCTTCAGATGTTGAAAAACTACAACTCCCAGCATGCCCAGACAGTTGTTGGAAATAAGACTTTTGAAGTCTTACCAGAATCTGACCTTCAGTTTCTTAGTAGCAGGGCACTCAAAGGGATTTTATTTTTCTCCTACACTACCTTTTCTAATAATATGGGCCAAAAAGATCCAAGCAAAGTTGTATATGATGAGAGAAGGGCCCACTTTATGATAACTTTGCCTCCCCAATGTGTGAATTATTGCCCTCAAGAAAATATATTGACATGTTCATGCCATTTGCCAACCAACAAACCATTATGCCATTTTTTTTATTAAAAGGTTTTCTATTTTTTATTAAAAAGTTTATGTAAAAATAAACATATTTCTAATGTATGTTAATTAACAAAAATGTTGTTTTTACAGTTTTTTTCACATTAGAAAACCTGGCCACTAGGTGTCACCCTACATGGCTCAGGATTCCTTTTCACCCCCTTACATTGAGCACGTTCGGACCACTGCTGGCCGGGCAGCCTGGGCCAGCGTGGTCCGAAATGCTTGTTCACAGCTCGCTCTCTGCCTGTATATGAAACAGGCAGAGAGCAAGCACAGCGCTCGTTCGCACGCGGCACGCAAAATTTGAATATCCCTGCCCTTCTCTATGCCTCTTCTCACTGCAACGCTCACCTCACACCATCCCTGCCCTGTATAATGCCTGTATGCGCGCTCCCGAGAGGGAGCGCAGCATACAGGAAGACGGGTGGAAGTGATCCCTGGCCAGGCTTCAGATTACGTCACGCAGGCCGTGGACGCCCACTTCCTGCCCTCCGGAGACTGCTTAACTCTGAGCTACCGAATTAAGTGGAATTAAGGTATTTTTATGGGGAATTTGAGGGAAATAAATTCCGGGATAGACATAGGTAGTGTCAGGGAAAGATGGGGAGGGGGATTAGGGACATTTATGTTAGTGATAGCTACTCTTTAAGGATGCCAAGCGTATCCATATACCCCCGTTTCAAAGTCCTTAAGGACTGAGGGCGTATGAGCACGCCCGTGGGAATTCCGGTCAGCGCCGCTCGCCAGCCGGGGACTGGACCTGGGGGGACTGCTGATATCTATCAGCAGGCACCCGGTGCAAACCCCTGGGGGGGACCTGAGACCCCCCATGTCAGCAAATCGCCGGTCAATTCAGAGACCCGATTGACCCGGAAAAAATGGGTGAATGGGGCTGTCCGAGACAGCCTCACTCACCCTTACCCGGAAGGAGTGAGGTGTCATGGGTGCCACCTCACGATCATGTGATTGATTGGTCGGAACGACTGACCAATCACGACCCTGCTGGGTGGTGATCGGGACGGCGATCATGGCGGCAATCGGTGCCGGCGGGGGTCTCCTACCTCTCCCAGGTCTGGTGGTGGCGACAGAAGCAGCAGGATCGGTAGCAGCAGCGGCGGTGGTCCTGGCGGCAAGATGCAGCAAGAGGTGAGGCCTGTTCACCTCCTGCTGTTGCTTAGCAACAACTCTCAGCATGCAAAGCCAAAGGGCATGCTGGAAGTTGTAGTTTTGCAACAGCTGGAGTTCCAACTACAACTCCCAGCATGCCCTTTGGTAGTCTGGGCATGCTGGGGGTTGTAGTTATGCAACAGCTGGAGGCACATTCTTTCTATGAAAAAGTGTGCATCCAGCTGTTGCATAACTACAACTTCCAACATGCACAAACTACCAATGGGCATGTTGGGAATTCTAGCAGTGTGCCTCCAGCGGTTGCAGAACTACAACTCTCAGCATGCCCTTTGACTGTCAATGCATGCTGATTGTTGCAGTTCTGCAACAGCTGGAGGCACATTGATTGCAAAACCAAGTTTGTTATCTAACTCAGTGTTTTGCAACCAGTGTGCCTCCAGCTGTTGCAAAAATACAATTCCCAGCATGCACTGAGAGACTGTACATGCTGGAAGTTCTAGTTTTGCAACAGCTGGAGGCACACTGGTTGCAAAATACTGAGTTAAGTAACAAAGTCTCAGTGTTTCGCAACCAATGTGCCTCCAGTTGTTGCATAACTACAACTCCCAGCATGTATGGTCTGTCAGTGCATGCCGGGAGTTGTAGTTTTGCAACAGCTGAAGGTTCCCCCCATGTGAATGTAAAGGGTACATTCACCACACGGGCGGGTTTACAGCAAGTTTTCTGCTGCACGTTTGAGGTGCGGAAGATTTTCCTCCGCAGCTCAAACTCCCAGCGACAAACTCACTGTAAACACGCCTGTGTGAATGTACCCTTAAAACACTACATTACACCTACACAAAATAAAAAGTAAAACACCACATATACAAATACCCCTACACATACCCCCCCCCCTCCCCTCACCAATAACTAAAAAAATTCTTGTACGGCACTGTGTCCAAAACAGAGCCTCCAGCTGTTGAAAAACAACAACTCCCAGTATTGCCGGACAGCCACTGACTGGAGACACCCCGTTTGGAAAACACTGCCGTAGGGTATTTTTTGCGGCGGATTCAAATCCCCAATTTAGGCCTCAAATGCCCTCTCACTTTGGAGCTCTGTCTTATTTCAAGGAAAGAGTTTAGGGCCACATATGGGGTATTTCGGTACTCGGGAGCAATTGCGCTACAAATTTTGGAGCGCTTTTTCTTTTTTTACCCCTTATGAAAAGGTAAAGTTGGGGTCTACACCAGCATGTTAGCGTAAACAATAATAATTTTTACACTATCATGCTGGTGTTGCCCTTTATTTTTAATTTTCACAAGCGGAAAAAGGAAAAAATGACCCCCAGAATTTGTAAAGCAATTTCTTCTGAGTACAGAACTACCCCATATGTGGGCATAAAATGCTCTGCGGTAGCACAACATGGCTCAGGAGTGAGAGCATGCCATGTACATTTGAGGTCTAAATTGGTGGTGGCACAGGGGTGGCTGATTTTACAGTGGTTCTGACATAAACGCCAAACAATAAATACCTACATGAAAGCCCATTTTGGAAACTATACCCCTCACGGAATGTAACAAGGGGTATAGTGAGCCTTAACACCCCACAGGTGTTTGACAAATTTTTGTTAAATTTGGATGTGAAAATGAAAAAAAATTATGATAATTTTTCACTAAAATGCTGGTGTTACCCTATATTTTTCATTTTTACAAGGGAGAATAGGAAAAAGCCCCCCAAAATTTGTAGCCCCATTTCTTCTGAGTAAGAACATACCCCATATGTGGATGTAAAGAACTACAATGCTCAGAGGAGAAGGAGCGCCATTGGGCTTTTGGAGAGAGAATGTGTCCAAAATTGAAGGCCACAGTGAACCCCCCCCCCCGCCACATGTAACCCCAATTTGGAAACTATACCCCTCACGAAATGTAATAAGAGGTACAGTGAGCATTTACACCCCACAGGTGTCTGACAGACTTTTGGAACAGTGGTCAGTGAAAATGAAAAATGTAATATTTCATTTGCACAGCCCACTGTTCCAAAGATCTATCAAAGGCCAGTGGGGTGTAAATGTTCACTGCACCCATTATTAAATTCAGTGAGGGGTGTAGTTTCCAAAATGGGGTCACATGTGGGGGGGTCCACTGTTCTGGCACCACGGGGGGGGGGGGCTTTGTAAACGCACATAGCCTCCCACTTCTATTCCAACCAAATTCTCTCACCAAAAGCTCAATGGTGCTCCTTCTCTTCTGAGCATTGTAGTTTGCCCGCAGAGTATTTTACAACCACATATTGGGTATTTCTATACTCAGATTAAATGGGGTCACAACTGATAAGAGGCTTTTTCTCCAATTACCCCATGTGAAAATGAAAAATTTGGGGTAACACCAGCATTTTAGTGAAAAAAATAAAATTTTTCATTTTCACGTCCAATTTTAGTGGAAATTTGTCAAGCAGCTGTGGGGTGTTAAGACTCACTGCACCCCTTGTTACGTTCCTTGAGGGGTGTAGTTTCCAAAACAGTATGCCATGTGGTCTTTTTTTGCTGTTCTGGCACCATAGGGGATCTTAAATGCGACATGCCCACCAAAAACCATTTCAGCAAAATTTGCTTTCCAAAAGACTAATGTGACTTTTTCTCTTCTGAGCATTGTAGTGCGCCCGCAGAGCACTTGACGTCCACACATGGGGAATTTCCATACTCAGAAGAGATGAGGTTATAAATTTTGGGGGGCATTTTCTCCTATAACCCCTTGTAAAAATTTCAAATGTGGGGGAAAACCAGCATTTTATTTAAAAAAAAATAATCATTTACACATCCGACTTTATTGAAAAGTCAAAAAACACCTGGGGTGTGTTGAGGCTCATTGGACCCCTTGTTACGTTCCTTGAGGGGTGTAGTTTCAAATAGTGATGAGCGGCATAGGCCATATTCGAATTCGCGATATTTCGCGAATATATATGGACGAATATTCGTCATATATTCGCGGAATTCACATATTCGTTATATTCGTTTTTTAAGCATATGCGAAAATATATGCGCTTATTCGCGAATATTGAGCCCTCCCTTCTTTAATGGTATAGGGAACTGTGACTAGTGCATTAACTTTGTGATTTTTTTCCCATTGAAACCAGTAGGCCCATTGTGGTCTATGGGGATCTCATGGCATGTAAAACAGTAAGATAAGCAGGAACATCTCAGCAGCACAGTGGATGGGAGACCACCACTGGTTTGAGTCCTGGGGAGGGACAGAGTGTTACAGTGTTGTGGTTAAACTTTACTTTCCTAGAAAAGCTGCTGAGTTGCCCATAGCAACCAATCAGATTGCGTCTTTCATTTTTTTTAAGGCCTATGCAAAATGAAGGAAGCGATCTGATTGGTTGCTATGGGCAACTCAGAAACTTTTCCTCTGGACAAGTTTTGATAAATCTCCCTCTATGGGGGAGATTCATCAAAACCAGTGTAGAGAAAGAGTTGTGCCCATAGCCCATAGCAACC
This sequence comes from Hyla sarda, assembly GCF_029499605.1. Classification (NCBI taxonomy): domain Eukaryota; kingdom Metazoa; phylum Chordata; class Amphibia; order Anura; family Hylidae; genus Hyla; species Hyla sarda. Next base: position 77,240,716 of record NC_079193.1, on the reverse strand, counting down.
AATCAGATTGCTTCTTTCATTTTTGAAAAGGCCTCTGAAAAATGAAGGAAGCAATCTGATTAGTTGCTATGGGCAAATCAGAAACTTTTCCACTGGCTGGGTTTTGATAAATCTCCCTCTATGGGGAGATTCATCAAAACCAGTGTAGAGAAAGAGTTGTGCCCATAGCCCATAGCAACCAATCACATTGCTTCTTTCATTTTTGAAAAGGCCTCTGAAAAATGAAGGAAGCAATCTGGTTGCCATGGGCAACTCAGCTGCTTTTCCAGTAAAGTAAAGTTAAACCACAGCACTGTAACACTCTGTCCCACCCCGGGACTTGAACCAGTCTCCCACTGGAACCAGTCTCCCATTCACTGTGCTGCCGAGACAGTCCTGCTTTAGTGTTGCTTGCGAATATTCGCAATACGAATTTTATTCGCGAATATCACATATTCGCGAATTCACGAATATTCGCGAATATAGCACTATATATTCGTAATTACAAATATTCTTTTTTTTTTTTTCACAGTACACATCACAGTGATCATCCCTCTCTGCTTCCAGCTTGTGTGGTGTAAAGAAGGCTCTAATACTACTGTGTGAGACTGGCGTACGAATTTTCGCATATGCTAATTTTCACATATGCTAATTTTCGCATATTTGAATTTACATTTATGCAAATTTTTGCATATGCTAATTTTTTGCATATGCAAAAATAAAACGTGAATATTACGAATATGCGAATTTAGCGAATATATGACGAATATTCGTCCATATATTCGCGAATTTGAATATGGCCTATGCCGCTCAACACTATCCTGCTTATCTTACTGTTTTACAAGCTGTGAGATCGGCATAGACCACAATGGGCCTATTGGTTTCAATGGACAAAAAAAAATCACAGAGTTAATGCAGTAGTAATAGTTCCCTATACCATTAAAGAAGGGAGGGCTCAATATTCGCGAATATGCGAATATGCGCCTATATTTTCGCATATGCGCATACATTTTCGTAGTGCAAATTCGCGAATATGCAATTCGCGATTAAAAATCGAATTAGGAATATTCACGAGCAACACTAGTTTCAAAATATTATGCCATGTTTTTTTTGTTTTGTTTTTTTTTTTGGCTGTTATGGCAACATTGGGGATTCCTAAATGTGACATGGCCCCCAAAAAACCATTTCAGAAAAACTCATTCTCCAAAATCCCATTGTCGCTCCTTCCCTTCTGAGCCTTGTAGTGCATCCACAGAGCACTTGATATCCACAAATGAGGTATTTCCTTACTCAAGAGAAATTGTGTTACAAATTTTGGGCGAATTTTTCTCCTTTTACCACTTGTAAAATTTCCAAAACTGGGTCTACAAGAACGTGCGAGTGTAAAAAAGGAAGATTTAGAATTTTCTCCTTCACCTTGCTGCTATTCATGTAAAACACCTAAAGGGTTAACACACTTTCTGACTATCATTTTGAATACTTTGGGGGGTGCAGTTTTTATAATGGGGTCATTTATCAGGTATTTCTAATACGAAGACCCCTCAAATCCACTTCAAATTGAACTGGTCCCTAAAAAAATCCGATTTAGAAATTTTTTGGGAAAATTGCTGCTGAACTTTGAAGCCCTCTGATGTCTTCCAAAAGTTAAAACATTAAAACTTTAAAACTTTATGATGTAAATATAAAGTAGACATATTGTATATGTGAATCAATATATAATTTATTTGGAATATCCATCATCCTTACAAGCAGAGAGTTTCAAAGTTAGAAGAATGCAACATTTTCAAAATTTTCATGAAATTTTGGGATTTTTCACCAAGAAATGATGCAAGTAATGACAAAACTTAACCACTATGATAAAGTAGAATATGTCATGAAAAAAAAACATCTCGGAATCAGAATAATCGGTAAAAGCATCCCAGAGTTATTAATGCATAAACTGACAGTGGTCAGAATTGCAAAAAAAGGGTTCGGTCCTTAAGGTGAAAAAGGGCTCATGTGGGCGATCGCAGAAAATCGCATGTCAATTCAGACATGCGATTTTCTGCTATTCCAGGCTGATCGGGTCTCTGGTGACCCGATCACCCAGAAAATAGGGATGATCGGAGCTGTCAGTGACAGCCTCAATCATCCTGAGGGATAGGAGCGAGGTCGCAGTGCTGCGGTCTCCTCCTATCCCCTGCCATTGGTCAAAAATGAATTCTGACCAATGGCAGCACAGGACAGTGGGTTGCCATGGAAAACCCCTGTTCTGCCCACCCCTGGATGTCGGGCAGAATGGGGGGGAGAAGATGGAGGCCGGGTACCTGCAAAGAAGATGGCGTGGGGACCACCGATCATCGGAGACATCAGCGAAGATCACGGCGCAGGTAGGGAAGCGACCGTGGGGGTGGGGGTGGGGTAAGGAATGTTGCAGTAAAGCGATCTTTACTGTGGCAACCACTAGGAAGGCCGAACTGCAACTCTCAGCATGCCCAGACAGCCAAAAGCTGTCTGGGCATGCTGGGAGTTGTAGTTTTGCAACATCTGGAGGGTCACAGTTTGGATACCACTGTTACAGGGGTTCCCAAACGGTAGCTCTCCAGATGTTGCCAAACTATAACTCTCAGCATGCCCAGACTGCCCAGGCATGCTGGGAGTTGTAGTTCTGTAACATCTGTCCCTTCAGATTTTGCAATTTTCATGACATTTTTGAAAATCGCTGCTCTACTTTGAAGACCTCTAATTTTTTCAAAAAGTAAAAATATGTCCATTTTATGATGCCAACATAAAGTGGACATATTGTATGTGTGAATAAAAATAACATTTGTTTGGAATATCCATTTTCCTTACAAGCAGAGAGCTTCAAAGTTAGAAAAATGAAATTTGGGGATTTTTCACCAAAGAAGGATGCAAGTAACGATTAACATTTACCACCAAAATAAAGTAGAATATGTCACGAAAAAAAACAATCTCAGAATCAGAATATTCGGTAAAAGGGTTTTAGAGTTATTAATGCGTAAAGTGACGGTGGGCAGAATTGCGAAAAAGGGCTCAGTCCTTAAGGTGAAAAAGGGCTGCGTCCTTAAGGGGTTAAACAATCACTGTGTCTAGAAAAGTCTCTGTACTTCCCTCCATGTGATAACCTATGGGATTCAAACTATATATGTAAATACCCAAGCTCTAAAGCCTTCTCCACTAGATGCCTCACTTTTCTGCAATCTGCTGACCACTGCCCGGATTGTTAGGCTCAATCTATTTCTAGGAATAGAGACACCAAGACAGAACACATAAAGCGGGGGCGGGACCTAAATCATGCAATGTGTAGGAGAAAAAGAGACAGTCTGAGCTGTCTATCTACAATTTGTGAGCCGGTCTGCCTTCTCCAACAGATCCATGCTGTCCTTGAAAGGTCAATCAAGACCTCCCTCTCATCTTTGGTGTACCATATACCACTTTATCCAGAAAACTGGTATGTATAATTTGCGCAAAAAAAGATTTGGATTTGCAAAAAATCTACGAGTGGTAGCAAGGACACGTAGAAAAGTGCCAGACGCTGGATGATGCAGGAGCCAGCTCTCAGCACTGCAATACTAAAACTACTCATATACGCATATATTCCGCATACGCATGCGCATATACGGAAAACCAGTGTAGAGGAAGAGTTGTGCAGTTGGTCATAGCAACCAATCAGATTGCTTCCTTCATTTTTATAGAGTCAATAAGGGTAAAAGATGACGTCCATTTAAATTGCATTGTATAAGTATTACAAGTGTCAACATACTTTGTAAAACTCATACTAGAACTCAGTAATACCAGAATAAATATTTCCTAAATACATTGCTAAATGTATTCAGGGTTCTAACAGAAATTCACATATCAGCAACCAAATAACGGAATAAAATGTTAAGTTAATTAATGAGCATTAGTTATTTTTTATTTCCCTATTAATTAAAGAAGATGTAGAGTGCCATCTAGTGTCTGCACCATCTAACTGTTCGGTAACACAACATCATAGCTGATAACAAGAGCCACCTGCTAAGCCCACCTGATCAGCCCATGTTTTATATACTCATAAAGGAGGTGCAGGTATATACATATTTTATTTTTCTTTGGAATATAATGATGAGGCCTGTATAAGTAAATGCTATGACCAGACCAACGTATCCACTTTGCAGTTTACAGTTTACCAGACTATTATTATTACTGTAATCCTATATTAACTGCAGACTGGATTGATCATAAGTAGGATTGGGTAAGCAACTTACTACTTTTTTTTCTTGGCGAAGTCAAATTATCAACTTGCAGACCATCTTAAAGGGATATTGCCATCTTGGCTTTTTAGTTTCCCAGCCCTAGTCTTGTTTGAAGTCCCCAGTGGTGGTCAGGAAGATGAAAAAAAAAGTGTAGCTCGCAGGGCCACCCTATTTGTGCTAAGCCCAATAGGAGTTTCCCGGTTGCTTCCTAAGTATATGTGGCACCTTAAAGGGGTACTCCGGTGTAAACCTTTTTTCTTTTAAATCAACTGGTGCCAGAAAGTTAAACAGATTTGTAAATTACTTCTATTAAAAAATCTTAATCCTTCCTGTACTTATTAGCTGCTGAATAGTACAGAGGAAATTGTTTTATTTTTGGAATTCTCTCTGATGACATCATGAGCACAGTGCTCTTTGCTGACGCCATTATAATAATAATAACTCTTTAGTTATTGTTGTCCTTAGTGGGATTTGAACCCAAGGCCCCAGCATTGCAAGGCAGCAGTGCTAACCACTGAGCCACCATGCTGCCCTTAGCATACATCTGCTCTGCACGGTTGCTAAAATGGACAGAGATGTCAGCAGAGAGCACTGTGCTCGTGATGTCATCAGTGTTCCAAAAAGAAAGGAATTTCCTCAGTAGCATTCAGCAGCTAATAAGTACTGGAAGGATTAAGATTTTTTAATAGAAGTAATTTACAAATATGTTTAACTTTCTGGCACCAGTTGATTTAAAAGAAAAAAGGTTTTCACCGGAGTACCCCTTTAATGAAACAGGGAATGCACACTGTGGTCATGGTCGGGGTGTATGAAACGTGCTCACAAGCTGAGGGTGCTTAACACTGGTTAGAACCAGCTGTTATAGCAAACGGGACTTACCGCCAATGCGTTGATTCGACCAGGCCAGTTTGATAACCAGTGCAGTGGCGTTGCGACCCGGGTGCGGGGGGTGCGGCCCGCACCGGGTGACACCAACCTAATGGGGTGACACCAAGACGCTCCGTAGCCGCACCTCCCCCCCCCCCCCTCCCCAGCTACACAGACACCACCTCCCCCATCTGTACCCGACCGGCCTCCGTCAGCACAACCCCCCCCCCCGCGCTGTGTGTGCCCGTCCATCAGCAACCCCCCTCTTTCTCCTGCACTGTGCGCCCGTCCATCATCTCATCACACCCCCCTCACCTTCTCCAGCATTGTGCCCGGCCTCCGCTCCCACGTCTGCGCCGGCTTGACGTCACACCGTATGGCCGCGCAGGAGGACGTCAGTTACGTCACTCGCACGGCGCCCGGTGAGAAGGAGCGCTGCGCTGGATGGGTGAGTGTGTGTGTCTGTCTCTATCTATGTTTGTGTGTGTGAGACTCTGTGTGTGTGACTGTGTGCATGTGTGTGTGCATGTGTGTGTGACTGTGTGTGTCTGTGAGTGTGTGTCTCTCTGACTGTGTGTGTGTGTGTGTGTGTTTGTGTGTGTGTCTCTCTGTGTTGTGTGTGTGTGTGTGGGGGGGGGGGGGTATAACCAGCGATCTATTGTGGGGAGACTTTGACCCATTGTGGGGAACCTGCGGCCTAATGTGGGGAAACTACTACCAAGTGTGGGGAGTCTATGCTACCTTATGTGGGGAGTCTGTGCTACCTTATGTGGGGAATCTGTGCTACCTAATGTGGGGTAACTGGTACCTACCTAATGTGGGGGAACTGGTACCAAATGTGGGGAATCTATGCTACCTAATGTGGGGAGTAGATGCTACCTAATGTGGGGAAACTGCGACCTACCTAATGTGGGGAATCTATGCTGCCTAATGTGGGGAATAGATGCTACCTAATGTGGGGAAACTGCGACCTACCTAATGTGGGGGAACTGCTGCCTACCTAATGCTCCCCCCCTGGCAGTAGCACCCTCATCATCCACTAGCAACACCCCCCCCCCCCCCAGCAGCACCTCCATCAGCAGATCCTGATGGTGGATGATGGCGGTGCTCCTGCCAGGAGGATGATCCTGCCGATGGATGATACTGCCAGGGGGGATGGCTAGTAGCACCCTCATCATCCTCCAGCAACACCCCCCGAGTAGTAGCACCCCCATCATCCACTAGCAACACCACCAATACCCCCCTCCCGTTGTAATAGCATCAGCTAACGGATGTTGAGGGGTGTTACTGCGGTTGTGGTATTATATTCAGAGGGTGCACTGTATGGCAACGTTATATTCAGAGGGCGCAGTTTGTGGTAGTATTATATTCAGAGGGCGCAGTTTGTGGTAGTATTATATTCAGAGGGCGCAGTTTGTGGTAGTATTATTAGAGATGAGCGAACTTACAGTAAATTCGATTCGTCACAAACTTCTCGGCTCGGCAGTTGATGACTTATCCTGCGTAAATTAGTTCAGCCTTCAGGTGCTCCGGTGGGCTGGAAAAGGTGGATACATTCATAGGAAAGAGTCTCTTAGGACTGTATCCACCTTTTCCAGCCCACGGGAGCACCTGAAAGCTGAACTAATTTATGCAGGAAAAGTTATCAACTGCCGAGCAGAGAAGTTTGTGACGAGTTGAATTTACTGTAGTTTGCTCATCTCTAATTATTATATTCAGAAGGCGCAGTGGGTGGTAGTATTATATTCAGAGGGTACAGTATGTGGCGGTATTATATTCAGGGGTACAGTATGTGGCAAATTTATATTCAGAGGTACAGTATGTGACAGATTTATATTCAGAGGTACAGTATGTGGCAGATTTATATTCAGAGGTACAGTATGTGGCAGATTTATATTCAGAGGTACAGTATGTGGCAGATTTATATTCAGAGGGTACAGTATGTGGCAGATTTATATTCCGGGGGTACAGTATGTGGCAGATTTATATTCCGGGGGTACAGTATGTGGCAGATTTATATTCAGGGGTACAGTATGTGGCAGATTTATACTCAGAGGGTACAGTATGTGGCAGATTTATATTCAGAGGGTACAGTATGTGGCAGATTTATATTCAGAGGGCGCAGTATGTGGTAGTAGTATATTCAGTGGGTACAGTGTGTGGCGGTATTATATTCAGGGGCACAGTATGTGGCAGATTTATATTCAGAGGGTACAGTATGTGTTGGTATTATATTCAGAATGTACAGTGTGTGGTAGTATTATATTCAGAGGGTACAGTGTATGGAAGGTTTATAATCAAAGAGTATAGTGTATAGTAGTATTATATTTAGAAGATACAGTGTCTCTCAGGTTTATAATAATTGTTTTCATATAGAGGATGAGAATGCGCTGACATAGTGAGGAGACGTGTGGGCATCACATTCTACAGACAGAAGTTTTAGCTGGAACAAGTCCTGGCGGTATGTACCATCTGAATTAGATAAGGGAAGACTATAGAGAAGACGTCACCTGTAGTCACTGATATCATTGTGTATTCTCCTCATTATAGAGAAGACGTCACCTGTAATCACTGATATCATTGTGTATTCTCCTCACTATAGAGAAGACGTCACCTGTAGTGACTGATATCATTGTGTATTCTCCTCACTATAGAGAAGACGTCACCTGTAGTGACTGATATCATTGTGTATTCTCCTCACTATAGAGAAGATGTCACCTGTAGTCACTGATACCATTGTACATTCTCCTCTCTACATCAGAGCTGTAGTCACTTGTCAGTTCTACAGTTAGGTCAGTGAAACTACAACTCCCAGCATAACCTCACCACTGCTCAAAGGGGTACTCTACTGGAAAACATTTTTTTTTCAGCTGGTGCTACAAAGTTAAACAGATTTGTAAATTACTTCTATTTAAAAATCTTAATCCTTCCAGTACTTATTAGCTGCTGTATAAGCGATTCACAGGAAGTTATTTTCCTTTTTAATTTATTTTCTGTCTGACCACAGTGCTCTATGCTGACACCTCTGTCCATGTCAAGAACTGTCCATAGTAGGAGCAAATCCCCATAGCAAACCTATCCTGCTCTGGACAGTTCCTGACATGGACAGAGGTGTCAGCAAATAGCACTGTGGTCAGACTGGAAAGAACTACACAACTTCCTGTGGAGCATACACCAGCTTATAAGTACTGTAAGTATTAAGATTTTAAATAGAAGTAATTTAAAAATCTGTTTAACTTTCTGGCACCAGTTGATATAAAAGTAAATGTTTTCCAGTGGAGTACCCCTTTAAGTAATTCTGGGAGCTGTATATTTCAATGGTGAAAACTTCTTTAACACTTTCCCATTCTGTGGCAACTGGTATATCTGATTATTATACTGGAATTTCTCATAATGCGCTACAACAGTGGTGTCTGTCACAACAGGCTAAAAACTTACTGAAGGGGGGGGGTAGGTATGGGGGTGACACCATTTTCTACCGCACCGGGTGACACCAACCCTAGCAACGCCACTGAACCAGTGTCTAGCATTTACCCTCCAGATGCCACGATCAAAGTTGGAACCTCTGTGGCACGATAGCAGACCCCCAATCAGCTGACATTACGGCCAGCGGGCCCTCCGAGACCCATTAACACTGATCTATGCTGTGCTAAGGCATTGCATTAAACAGTGTTTGCGATCAAAAGATTGTGTATAATAGTCCTTTATTGGGACTAAAAAATTGTGAATTTTATTTATTTTTAAGTGGGGTACAGCGGTGGAAAACTTTTTTTTTTTTTTTTTTTTTTTTATCAACTGGTGCCAGAAAGTTAAACAGATTTGTAAATTACTTCTATTAAAAAATCTTAATCCTTCCAGTACTTATTAGCTACTGAATACTACAGAGGAAATTCTTTTCTTTTTGGAACACAGAGCTCTCTGCTGACATCATGAGCACAGTGCTCTCTGCTGACATAGTTAGTACGGTCGAAAAAAGACATATGTCCATCAAGTTCAACCAGGGAATTAAGGGGTAGGGGTGTGGCGCGATATTGGGGAAGGGATGAGATTTTATATTTCTTCATAAGCATTAATCTTATTTTGTTCCAGGTATGTATCTAATCCTGTTTTAAAGCTGTTAATTGTTCCTGCTGTGACCAGTTCCTGAGGTAGACCGTTCCATAAATTCACAGTCCTCACGCTAAAGAAGGCGTGTCGCCCCTTGAGACTAAACTTTTTCTTCTCCAGACGGAGGCAGTGCCCCCTCGTCCTTTGGGGGGGTTTAACCTGGAACAGTTTTTCTCCATATTTTTTGTATGGGCCATTAATATACTTATATACGTTTATCATATCCCCCCTTAAACGTCTCTTCTCAAGACTAAACAATTGTAACTCCTTTAATCGCTCCTCATAGCTAAGATGTTCCATGCCCCATATTAGTTTAGTCGCGCGTCTCTGCACCCTTTCCAACTCCGCAGTGTCCCTTTTATGGACAGGTGACCAAAACTGAACAGCATATTCCAGGTGAGGCCGTACCAATGCTTTATAAAGGGGGAGTATTATGTCCCTGTCCCTTGAGTCCATGCCTCTTTTGATACATGACAATATCCTGCCGGCTTTGGAAGCAGCAGCCTGACATTGCATGCTATTCTGTAGTCTGTGATCTACAAGTACACCCAGATCCTTCTCTACCAGTGACTCTGCCAGTTTAATCCCCCCTAAGACATACGATGCATGCAGGTTATTAGTACCCAGATGCATAACTTTACATTTATCCACATTGAACCTCATTTGCCAAGTGGATGCCCAGACACTTAGTCTATCCAAGTCATCTTGTAACTTATGCACATCCTCTATAGACTGTACCGTGCTACAAAGCTTGGTGTCATCTGCAAAGATAGAAACAGAGCTGTTAATACCATCCTCTATATCATTGATAAATAAATTAAACAACAGCGGGCCCAGTACTGAACCTTGGGGTACACCACTAATAACCGGGGACCAATCAGAGTACGAATCATTGACCACCACTCTCTGGGTACGATCCATGAGCCAGTGTTCAATCCAGTTACAAACTAAAATTTCCAAACCCAAAGACCTTAACTTACCTGTCAGACGTCTATGAGGGACAGTATCAAATGCTTTAGCAAAATCCAGAAACACTATATCCACAGCCATTCCTCTGTCAAGGCTTCTACTCACCTCTTCATAAAAGCAAATTAGATTGGTTTGACAACTTCTATCCTTAGTAAACCCATGCTGGCTATCACTTATAATACTATTATCCCCTATGTATTCCTGTATGTAATCCCTTATAAGTCCTTCAAACAATTTACCCACAATGCACGTTAAACTTACCGGTCTATAGTTTCCTGGGGAAGACCTAGAGCCCTTTTTGAAGATTGGCACCACATTCACCTTGCGCCAGTCCCTTGGCACAATACCAGACACCAGAGAATCTCTAAATATCATGAACAGGGGTACAGATATTACTGAACTTACCTCTCTAAGAACTCTTGGGTGTAGTCCATCCGGTCCTGGGGATTTGCTTACATTTATATCACTTAACTTACCTTGTACCATCTCTACATTAAGCCAGTTCAATACATTACATGATGTGTTACCAGCACTGACCTGGCCAATGTCAGCTCCTTCTTCCATAGTATATACAGAACTAAAGAACCCATTCAGTAGCTCCGCCTTCTCTTGATCGCCTGTGACAACCTCCCCATTATCATTATTAAGGGGTCCTACATGCTCTGTCCTTGGTTTTTTTGCATTTATATATCTAAAAAAATATTTAGGATTAGTTTTGCTTTCTTTGGCCACCTGTCTCTCATTTTGAATTTTTGCTGTTTTTATTACATTTTTACAGATTTTATTAAGCTCCTTGTACTGTTTAAATGTTATAGCTGACCCATCAGATTTGTATTTTTTGAAGGCTATTTTTTTGTTGTTTATTGCTCTTTTAACATCATGTGTCAGCCATGTAGGATTAAGTTTTAATCGTTTATATTTGTTCCCCTTTGGTATATATTTAGCTGTATAGTTATTTAGAGTTGATTTAAAGATGTCCCATTTACCTTCTGTATCAGTATTTGACAACACCTCCCCCCAGTCTATGTCCTGTAGTGCAGCCCTCAGCCCAGGGAAATTTGCCTTTTTAAAGTTATATGTTTTTGCCTTCCCCGCCTGTCTTTGTTTTCTACATTTTAAGTCAAAAGTAACTATATTGTGGTCGCTATTACCAAGGTTTTCCCGCACAGTTACATTATCAACCAGCTCTGCGTTGTTGGAAATGATCAGATCCAACAAGGCATCACTTCTTGTTGGGTCCTCCACAAACTGGCCCATAAAATTATCCTGCAATAAATTTAGGAATTGTCGCCCCTTTGTAGTTTTAGCCAACCCCGGACCCCAATCTATATCTGGATAGTTAAAATCTCCCATTATTACCACTGTACCTGCCCGGGCGGCCCTCTCTATTTGTTTATGAAGCCGAACTTCTATCTCTTCAGTGATATTAGGGGGTCTGTAGATTACACCAAATACAATTTTTTCAGTATTTCCCTCCTTTTGTAATTCTACCCACAATGATTCCACATCCTCAGAATCATCACACACTATGGCATTGTTCACACTGACTTTCATACCACTTCTTACATACAGACAGACTCCACCACCTTTTCTGTTCATTCTATCCTTGCGAAACAATATAAACCCCTGCAGATTGACAGCCCAGTCATGCGAGGAGTCCAGCCATGTCTCAGTGACCCCAACTATATCAATATGTTCCTCCAGTATCAAGACCTCAAGCTCCCCCATTTTATTTGCTAGGCTTCTGGCATTTGTGAACATACACTTTACATTTCCATCCTTTATGTTATTGGGGTTAATGGGATTCAAGGGTGTAAGTTTTATTTTCCTATGAATCCTATTCCTATTAACTATTCTAACCCCTCCCTCCGCTCCACCCCCAGGTACATTTATAATTCCCACCTCTCTATCTACACTATCTTCCCCCTCTTTGCTGTAGGTTCCCTCCCCCCAAGTCCCTAGTTTAAACACTCCTCCACCCTTCTAGCCATCTTCTCCCCAAGCAAAGCTGCACCCTCCCCATTGAGGTGCAGCCCGTCCCTACGGTAGAGCCGGTAACCGACAGCGAAGTCAGCCCAGTTCTCCATGAACCCAAACCCTTCCTTCCTACACCAGCTTCTGAGCCACTTGTTTACCTCCCTGATCTCCCGCTGCCTCTCTGGTGTGGCTCGTGGTACTGGTAGTATTTCAGAAAATACTACCTTGGAGGTCCTTGCCTTAAGCTTGCGGCCTAAGTCCCTGAAATCATTTTTAAGGACACTCCACCTACCTCTTACTTTGTCATTGGTGCCAATATGTACCATGACTGCTGGGTCCTCTCCAGCCCCGCCCAACAACCTGTCAACCCGATCCGCGATGTGCCGAACTCGTGCGCCAGGCAGACAACACACTGTTCGGCGATCCCGGTCTTTGTGACAGATTGCCCTGTCTGTCCCCCTAATAATTGAGTCCCCCACCACTAGTACCTGTCTGGCCTGCCCTGTACTCCTCCCTCCCTCCTTACTGGAGCAGACACCACCCTGGCGGTCAGAGGCGGTATCCTGCTGCAGTTCTGCTAGCTCTGTAATGGCATCCCCCTCATCTGCCAAGCGGGCAAACTTGTTGGGGTGTGCCAGTTCAGGACTAGCCTCCCTGACACTTTTTCCCCTACCCCTCTTTCTAACTGTAACCCAGCTAACTGCCTGACTGTCCTGCAACTCCGTCCCACTGTCCTCCCCCACCTCTAATCCCGAGAGTGCCTGCTCAGTGAGCACGAGACTCCTCTCCATGTTGTTAATGCTTCTCATTGTTGCCAGTCGCCCCTCTAGATGCAGGATCTGGGCTTCCAAACGGACAACTAGCACACATCTCGCAAAACAATATGCACCCTCAAACTGTTGTTCAAGGATTGCATACATTGAACAGGATGTACATTGGACTGCATTTTCCAACATGGAGGCCATCTAATTATGGGGATTTCACAAATGTATAGGAAAAAACAGACAGTCAAAATTACACTTAAAATTTTTTGTAGACCTTGTGGGTTCAAAAATTAAAACTCACAGCGATCTCAACCTCCTGCTTTCAAACTCCAGTTTTTGAAACTCCTCTTTCACGCCCCCTCTTACACAGCAACACTCAGAAAGAGCAAGCTCTCAATAAGAGTCCCAAGCTAAGATTTATACACCTGTGCCCAATCTACTCCTCCTCCCCCTAGAGGTGGAACAGAGAAAAAAAAAAACATCATGAGCAAAGTGCTCACTGCAACATCTCTGTCCATTTTAAGAACTGTCCAGAGTAGGAGAAAATCCCCATAGCAAACATATGCTGCTCTGGACAGTTCCTAAAATGGACAGAGATGTCAGCAGAGAGCACTGTAGTCGTGATGTCAGCAAAGAGCACTGTGTTCCAAAAAGAAAAAAATTTCCTCTGTAGTATTTAACAGCTAATAAGTACTGGAAGGATTAAGATTTTTTTTAAAGAAGAAATTTACAAATCTGTTTAACTTTCTGGCACCAGATAAAAAAAAAAAGTTTTCCACCAGAGTACCCCTTTAAGCAGCTTACAAAATAGGCATCGTCTCAGGTTTTCCCAGGTTGCAGTATGGCCCGAGACATATCATCACTAGTCAGGTGTTGAAAGGGACCTTGTCTGCTTCAATGGGTTGAACAACCACTGGATAGGGGAGAGATCATTCTCCACAGGGCAGCAGTGAATTGTAGTTTTATGAAAAGCAGGCATAGCTAAGCTGTGATACAAAAGGTCGGGTGACTGAAGTGTGAAAGGGAGAAAAGTGACCTCACACTTACAAACAAGGGATCCTGGGACTTGTAGTTACATAATAGTGGATTCACAACACAGACATTTAGCCCCAAGACAAGCACAGATCCTTAATAAGCATGTCAATTACTATCTGGCAGGTAAGTACTAAAGTCACCTTATCTTCATAACTCTACATGTGAATGAACCCCTCACCTAATAAAAGCTTAAAGGGGTACTCCACCCATAGACATCTTATCCTCCATCGAAAGGATAGGGGATAAGATGCCTGATTACAGGGATCCCGACATGAATGGAGGGGGCGTGGCATGAATCATGTCTCCCTCTGCGGAAACCCAGCATTCTAAACATACTGTAGAGAATGCCAGGTGCTCCATGGAGAACCCTGTGATCAGACATCTTATCTCCAATCCTGTGGATAGAGGATAAGATGTCTAGGAGCAGAGTACCCCTTTAAATCACCCCTTGTTCCCATCTTTTAAATAAAATAATCTAAACAAAAAGAAATATAAGCATATGTGGTATCACCACGAGTCTTAATGTCCGAACTAATAAATATAATGAAACTACAGGAAGAATGACGTAAACGTAAAAAAAGTATTTTCAGTCACTTCCTATAGCTGTACAAAATGGTTAAAAGTGAGAGAGAGGTATGCATATTCCCTCCCAATCCAGAGCATACCCCAAAAGTACACCTAAATAATACTGGGGTTACCCTCCTCAGTGCCCTCTGGTTAAATTGACGCCCTAAGCAATTGCCCAGAATTTCAACAGTAAAATTTGCCTAGCTATACATGTTGTTTCTAGGAGTGACATTTGAAATGACAGTGGTGGCTCATGCTGTAATGTATCATCCAGATTCATTTTATATCTGTTGCTGCCATATGATATGATGATATCACGTCAATACCCCATAAAGTCAACAGTGGAGCCCTGGGAGAACTGGATAGCAGCACATAGAAACTATAGCGTAAATATAAAGGGTATTATATTGAAAAGTTTATTATTTTAGAATTTTAGGCTGTCTGCCATTAATTTTAGATGTACAGAAAATCCCTTTCAGCCACATTTACACGTGTTAATGCTAAACATTTTATTAAGAGTATTGATGCGCTGTGAGTGAAGCCTTATCACCAGTTATAGTTAACATCCTAAAAGAACGGCTGAGGCCTTGCATACGACTGCAATTGTTACTGTTTACAAATAAGGCATCACGGGACAAAAGGAAATGTGAGAATACAATACCCTGTATGTTTAACGTTTTATAATCCATTACATAGTATCATATTCTACTTCTATACCAAAACTTGGAACCCTTCCCATGTACAGGCTTTGGCAGATATGAATCAGAAGACTGCACAAATTAGATTCTTATGATTACACAATCTACAAAGATACATTCTATGGGAATAAGGAAAATGTGAAATGTAATTATTGTTTATTGTTAAAGTGGATTACATTTAGCAGGAGAATTCTCAATGTATGTATTCCATCAAACTCTGAATTTCTTTTATCTTCTTTTTTTCAGCGTGGGAAACAGCTCCATTCTGCGCTAAACTAAAGTCTGACTTTAAGGGAATGTGACTAATCAGACTATGTTAAAGTTTTTATGTTAAACATATTTTTTAAAGATTTTTTTTTCCCCTATCTATATTATAAAATAATCCTGAAATTTAGCAATTTTCATTCTGACCCCTAGGCCTACAACTAAGGGAAGAATTTTTTGTTTTGTTTTTGATGATAAAGAGGAGACTGCTGGAAAGAGATCTGTACAGCAATTACAGTGAAAGGTGACATAGGTGAAGACAATAGGAGCTCAGCCTCTCCCTCTCTGTGAATTAACCTCTACAAAGGTCACAGAATATACCCAGTAACTTTTCCCATTCATGACAATGGACAGCTCCTGTCACGTGTTGCCTATGTCCATGGGGCTTGCTGTAAAGCATATCTCCAAATGCTGTTAAAAACAGCTCAGACATGGCTGCCTCCATAATATTGTACAAAAATGAAATAAAATAAAAAGTACTAGAAGCATTTTAAAAAATCTAGGTGGTACATTTTCTTTAATGTACTGCTTCCACTTAATAAATATTTTCTAGGCCATTAAGCATTATACCCCACTATAATAATTATATATCTATATATTTTTATGATACACTGCATTACAAGGAGGTAGAGCTAAGCAATACTAAAATGTAGATATGTGTAATGTCCGTTCATTTGTTTTTGTATTTTTCTGTTTAGGTGTATATTCACACTAGGTAGAGAATGGTTAATGCACTGAACGTATGAAAACTCAGGTGTGTCTATTTTAAGCCAGACTTCTCCTGCATTCAGTGCTGGTTATTTAGTTTAGTGCCACTATGTCTGTTTGTGCAATATTCTGACAAGTCTACTTGAGCATTTACCTTGTTTTAGCCATAGTTTAATAGTCTTGTTCTTTGTAGTGTTTTTATTGTATTATATTTCTGTTTCCTACCGGGTCAGCATTTTGTCCACATGGTGGAGTGTGTCCGCTGATCAGTAGCATATTTAACTTAATTACTAATGGCTACTCCTTTTGTGGAGTGGGGTGTCCAGTTTGTTTGTTCTGTGTCCCAGTGTGAACAGTATCTTATGTTTCCTTATCAGTTTGCCTGTTTATATTCTGCCCTGTTAGTATTTGTATTCTGTTTGGTATATCTGGTTGTCTAGTTGTTTTCCGTTTCTGGCCTGTGACCGACTATGTATATTATGTGTTTTTACGCCACTGCACTTTAGCACAGAAAGGGACCGGTGCCCAGTTGTCAATCCATCATTTAGGATGGATAGGCAAGTAGGCAGGGAGAGTCTTTTTAGGGTCAGTTAGGGCTCGCTCTCCCTGTCTCCCAGTCGGTCATGACAATATGTTTGAAACATTTTTTTTTTTATCTTATTACGCATAATAGCATTGGCTATATAAATCTGCACTGCTCCCTATAGGTGTTAGTTCAAAAGTTGTTACTGGGGAATGCTTTGTACTTTACATCTCCTCAATATATATTATTTAGTTTAAATCCAGTCACAGGATCTACAGGCAAGTTTAGAATAAGGATCTAGAACACTCCGCATCACAGAATTAGAACATAAAGAAGAACTGTAGGATTCTCTTTGCATGAGTAATTTACCTTAAAGGAAAACTGTCAGATATTTTCTCCCGCACTATCCACAGTAGACATGTGCAATTCGTTTCGGAAGTAATTTGTTTTTGTCCGAATTGTTCATATTTCGTTCATTCGGTTTGATCTGAAAGTACCAAATATTTACATCCGAATGAATCCGAAATCCGAACAAAACGAATCGTACATGCAAACGAAATTGTAAAAAACAAATCTTATTTTTGTTAAAACAAAATTAGTTTTCATTTAGAAGCAGGGGACCATTATCGGGAGCGGGTGCATGGAAAAGAAGAGACCCGCGAAGATCAGAACATTAAGACAGGTAAGATAATGTATAATTCTATGTGATTCATTAATACATGATATAATGTTGAATGAATGAATAAATCTATGTATGAATGAATGCTGTATGAATGATTGATGTGTTTGATTGTTGGGTGATTTATGTATAACATGTCAATTTACTTGCGCTACCATTTCTGTTACTGTTACCAGGGTGCCTCCAGTTGTTGCAAAACTACAACACACACCCAGAATGCCCTGACAGCCAAAGGCTGTCTGGGCATGCTGGGAGTTGCAGTTTTGCAACAGCTGGAGACACCTTGGTTGGTTGGAAAACATGCGCTATGTTCTAACTACTTTCATTTTTTAATTTCCCTCTCTATTTTCTGAACTGGGTTAGTTTGTGAATGAAATGCATAGTAATTGCCGTGTGAACATTTTTTATTCATAAAACCGCAGACTTAATTGGACCATAGGAGAGCGGCCGCTGCATCTATACATTATACAGGAGGATAGCAGCGAGTGTCTGGAGTGATATCCGCAGTGATCTTTCCATAACTACAAGTACTACTAGTCCCAACATGGAGTACACTCTGCTCCATGCTGGGAGCTGTAGTACCTGCATTAATAGACAGATCGCAGCTACTGTCAGCAATTATACGTCGCCTCATTCGAGGAAAAATACGTGTTCACCACCTCCAATCCTTTCCTGAAGTTCGTCCGGTGCTATCTCAGATTTGTCGATGACGTGTTCATCGCCTGGGATGGCACCGCGACGAACTTCAGGGAATTTGTAGAATACCTCAACGAAAAAAATGATATGAATCTTAGACTCACTTACAAAGTCGATTCGAAAAAAATGGAATTCTTAGATGTTCTTATCGAAACAGAGGGAGGGGAACTCCGTACAACAGGTTACAGGAAGCCCACAGCCTCTAATTCTCTGCTTCAGTTCTCGAGCTATCATTCTCAACACACAAAAACCGCTTTACCTTACGGACAATTTTTGCGTTTGAGACGCATCAACGATACCGATGAAAAGTTTATTTCTCAAGCCGAAGAACTGAAGCAGAGGTTATTGGCTCGTGGTTACCCTGTATTCATTATTAATACAGCACTAAAAAGAGCCTTAGCACAGGATAGAAATAATCTACTCGCAATTAACAAAAACAAAAAAGTTAAAAAAGATATTAAAGTAAAATCCTCCGATAACCCAGTACCTAGGTTCTCCTTTTCTTTCAAATTTAGTCCCCTTGAAAAAGTTATAAGAAGAGCGGTACATAATAGTTGGTCCTTGATAAAAAGTGACACCGACCTAGGAAAACTTGTACATGACAGACCCCTTATTACATTCAAGCGGTGTAAAAACCTGAGGGATGCAGTCACTAGTAGTAACTTCTGTTCGAATCCTAAAACCACTGACTGGCTCACAAAATCTGGCCCCACAGGGAACCACAAGTGTGGTACATGTATTTGGTGCCCCAATATGAAAATAGGAAAAAGCACCCAAATTGGTGGAGAAATTATACATGGCAACACCTTAATTACCTGTAGAACCCAGTGGGTTGTGTATGCGATGACCTGTTCATGTGGAAGGTTTTATATTGGTAGCACAAAACGTACCCTTAATACTAGATTCAGGGAACATGTTTACTCAGTCAAAACGAAAAAAGGTGCACCCCGTTTTATCGAACACATGAAGAGTGAGCATAAAGGCATCTGTAATGATCTACTCTTTCAGGGACTCGAGGTTGTCCGCAGCAAAGAAAATTCAGACAAAAGAAAACTTCTGTTACAAACAGAAGCCAAATGGATTATAAAACTTAATGCTGCCGGCAGCCTGGGACTCAATGAAAGAGTGGACTACAGTGTCTTTTTGTAATTCATATTCCTATGTTTCAGGTTAATTTATAACCTTTTTGCTTTCTTTTTCCTTTTTCCCTTTTCCTCTTTTCTCTTTTTATGGATACATTTTTATAAAGAGAATAATTTTTGTAATTTTTGTACTTTTCTATATTCATACTATTTAGATAGAAATCTTTTATACTTGTAACAAATCCTTTTGTATTACGAGTTGTTATTTAATGTTTTTAATGTAACAGTTAGCACGCACCTGTTCCGGGTGCGTCACCCAGGGAGGTGTGCTCTTAAGGGTGACGCATCACGGAACAGGTAGGGTCTGAAGAAGTGTGATACGCACGCGCAACAGCTGTCACCCAGCTTCCCACTGATGAGCTAGTCCTACCTTCTGGCGTCCGTGCTCCATGTCTCTGCACCGTTGAAATGAAATAAAAGAAAATTGCACCGTATCCTGGTGAGTGACGTCCCTCTCTTTCTCTTTTGTGCATACTTTTGTGAATGCTGCATCTTTTAGGGACTTGGAACCACACAGTGTACAGTGCCTGCCAGCACTTTACGGAACTGTAGCGGACATATTTAGGAACCAGGGTACATACATCTTGCTGCTGAAGCACTAAGGGAGGAGCGCTATTTGGGGTAGAGGTGCCGACTATTCACTCTTGCCGAGTTATTTACTGTCAGCAATTATACTCGCTGCGATCTATTAATGCAGGTACTACAAATCCCAGCATGGAGCAGAGTGTGCTCCATGTTGGGAGTAGTAGTACCTGCAGTAAGGGACAGATCCCAGCGGATGTCACTCCTCCGGACATGAATGTCGGGATCAGCTGTTCTTAGGGCTACAGAGCCAGGAGAACAGCTGATGCTGAGCCATAGGTATACATCGTATATCTACTGCCCAGCAAAAACTTACAGTGAGCCTGCAATGTGTATACAGTATACACATTGCTGGCTCACTTAACCCATTGCAGCAAGCCCAGCAAGGAAAGAGTTAACTTACACTGCTGGACAGTTTAGATTAACCCTTTGGGCGGTATACACTATATACAGCTATCTATAGATAGCTGTATATAGTGTATACAGAAGACAAAATCCGCTTACTTCCCTCGAGCCCCGGGCAGGTCCGTGTAGCTCCGCCTCCTTAGGCTTGTAAATCTGAAGCTCTGTTCACATTGTCCGTTTTGTATAATGTGAACAGACCCTTCTGGCAGTGTCTACCTAGATAGGGAGACTCCAGCTGTTGCTAAACTATAACTCCCACATGCCCAGACAGCCAATGGCTGTCTGGGCATGCTGGGAGTTGTAGTTTTGCACCAATTGGTGGCTCCCTGTTTGGGTAGACATTGCATTATGTGTAATTTCCCCAGCGGACAGCGCCAAAAATGTCATTACCAATTTTTTTGTGTTTTTTTTCTTCTCTTTTCAGATTCGTGTATGCAGAGGATTACGGTGGATTCGATGGATTACGGCGGATTCATTTTATTTTAATAAAATGGTTAACGAGGGCTGTGGGGGAGTGTTTTTTAAAATAAAATAATTTTTCCAATGTGTTGTGTTTTTTTTTTTATTGAATTTTCAGGCTCAGTAGTGGAGGCTGGTCTTATTGAAGGAATCCATTACGAAGCAGGGCTTAGCGCTAACCCCCCAATTATTACCCCGGTACCCACCACCACAGGGGTGTCGGGAAGAGCCAGTACCAACAGGCCCGGAGCGCCAAAAATGGGGCTCCTGGGCCTAGGCGGTAACAGGCTGGCGTTATTTAGGCTGGGGAGGGCCAATATCAATGGTCTTTGGCTGTCTGGGCATGCTGGGAGTTGTAGTTTAGCAACAGCTGGAGTCTCTCTGTCTGGGTAGACACTGCCAGAAGGGTCTGTTCACATTATACAAAACGGACAATGTGACCAGAGCTTCAGATTTACTAGCCTGGTTCCCTTCTGTAGCTCCGCTCCTAATTGCATCATCGCTAGTAGGCGGAGCTACATGGACCTGCCCGGGACTCGAGGGAAGTAAGCGGACTTCGTCTTCTGTATACACTATATACAGCTATCTATAGATAGCTGTATATAGTGTACACCGCCCAAAGGGTTAACCTACACTGTCCAGCAGTGTAAGTTAACTCTCTCCTTGCTGGGCTTGCGCATAGCGCACAGATCAGCAAGGGGTTAAGTGAGCCAGCAATGTGTATACTGTATACACATTGCAGGCTCACTGTAAGTTCTTGCTGGGCAGTAGATATACGATGTATACCTACGACTCAGCATCAGCTGTTCTCCTGGCTCTGTAGCCCTGAGAACAGCTGATCCCGACATTCACATCAGGAGGATCGCAGCGGGTGTCCGGAGGAGTGATATCTGCTGGGATCTGTTCCTTACTGCAGGTACTACTACTCCCAACATGAGCACACTCTGCTCCATGCTGGGAGTTGTAGTACCTGCATTAATAGACATATCACAGCAAGTGTAATTTCTGACACATGATGCGATCTGTCTATTAATGCAGGTACTACAGCTCCCAGCATGGAGCAGAGTGTACTCCATGTTGAGACTAGTAGTACTTGTAGTTATGGAAAGATCACTGCGGGTATCACTCCAGACACTCGCTGCGATCCTCCTGTATAATGTATAGATGCAGCGGCCGCTCTCCTATGGTCCAATTATCCAATTAAGTCTGCGGTTTTATGAATAAAAAATGTTCCCACAGCAATTACTATGCATTTCATTCACAAACTAACCCAGTTCAGAAAATAGAGAGGGAAATTCAAAAATGAAAGTAGTTAGAACATAGCGCATGTTTTCCAACCAACCAGGGTGTCTCCAGCTGTTGCAAAACTGCAACTCCCAGCATGCCCAGACAGCCTTTGGCTGTCAGGGGATGCTGGGTGGGTGTTGTAGTTTTGCAACAGCTGGAGGCACCCTGGTAACAGTAACAGAAATGGTAGCGCAAGTAAATTGACATGTTATACATAAATCACCCAACAATCAAACACATCGATCAAACACATCAATCATTCATACAGCATTCATTCATTCAACATTACATCATGTATTAATGAATCACATAGAATTATACATTATCTTACCTGTCTTAATGTTCTGATCTCTGCGGCTGCCCTCTTTTCCTGCACACACTCCCGATAAAGGTCCCCTGCTTAAAAAAGATTTATCCGAATTTACCCGAATACCGAATGTATCCGAAAAAAATTCACACCTGAACCCCCGAATACAGAATGTTTCCGAAAAATCTAAAAATTACCGAACCGAAAATTTTACCAACAATGAAAACACAAAACAAATTTTTTTCTTGTGCACATGTCTAATCCACAGTACTGGTGGATAGTGCGGGAGACACTGATTAAAATGAGCCCTACCTTACCCGGCCGCCCGGCCGTTCACCCAAAACTTGTAGTTTTATTCTATGTGTATATCTTGCTGTAACTGGCATGGGAGGGGCTTCTGCAGGTTAACTGGCACTGACGTCAGCACCACTTATGAATATTCATCTCCCCTCCCTCCAGTTTTCCCTCTCTTTGTTGCTCCTAACTGGAGGGAGGGGGGGTTGAATATTCATAAGCGGCGCTGATGTCAGTGCCAGTTAACCCGCAGAAGCATCGCCCATGCCAGTTACAGCAAGATATACACATAGAATAAAACAACAATTGCGGGCGAACGGCCAGGCGGATTTGAGTAAGGTAGGGCTCATTTTAATCAGCATCTCCCGCACTATCCACTAGTATTGTAGATAGTGCGGGATAAAATGTCTGACCGTTTTTCTTTAACATACTTGATACATGGGTTCATTATGTTCAATATTTTTAGCCAAAACCAAGAGTGAATTTGAACTGTAAAGGGGGGCATGGCCTTGCTGCCGGATGAGATGGCCGCACTGTAGTGGTGCTCCGCCGGTAATAGCCCTAATTAGCGACTCCACAGCGACTTGCCAAGTCAATCTGACACCCACAAGTGGGAATCATCCCTGAACATGCGGGCATGAAAAAAGAAGACCAACAAGCATGTATCTCTGGCAAAGTTTTACTTCTCGCAGCGACGACCCGCTGCGCAAAATGGTGCCGACAGCGCGGGAGACCCGGAGATGCGCTCACCCCTGCAAAGGCGCTCCTCTCCCTCCACTCACCGGAGATCTACATCGGATCCGGAGCTGCACAGTCTTCAGCTTCAACAGTCCACAAATAATTTTTTCTTGGTTTCGCCAATTGTGTGGTGAAATGACTGATGTCATTGCAAAGTAAAATTGGTAGTGCATAAAACAACCCCTCAGATAGGTCTGTTGCTGGAAAACTGAAAGGAAGGAAGAAACGAAAGAGCAAAAACAGAGTCCTTAAATGGGCACTATCATTAAAACAAATTTTTGCTATTGCACTCCTTATGGTACATTAAAAAAAATTCTAATGTACTTTGTTAAAAAAATTAGTTTTCCATGTTTTATTTGTGTTTAAAAAAGTTGACAGTAGGTGTCTCCCTACTTGTCCAGAGCACATTTTTTCCCCTCATCTCTTGCACAGACTTTGAACTCCTGCTGGCCTGGCAGAAATCCCAAATCAGGAAATGCAGTCTGTAGTCCTGAGGGGTGTGTGCAGCCTTAGCCAATCATAGCTCATCTCACACACTGAACTGCTCTGGGCTGTGTGTAGCAGAGTGAGGGAGGAGGTTCTCCTCTGTATGGCTTCGGATGATGTCACGCCTGCTGGAGAATGCTCTTTCCAAGTCTGTGAATCTGACTGAGACTGAGCAGAAAATACAGAGCAATATCAAGGTTGAAAACTAAAAAATTATAAAAATAAAGGCAGGGGTGGTTTATCATGATGGGGGGGCAGAGAACTGGGAGGATTATAAAACTTAACAAGATTATAAGAGGTATTCTTTAAATGGACACTGTCACCAACTTTATTTTTTGATATGTTGTAGTACTTATGTACTACAACATATCTCTAATATACTTTTATTATATATTTTTTTTCATTAAAATGGTTTAATTTACATTTAAAAACCGGCCACTAGGGGTCACCCTCCCAGTGGCCGGCTGCAGCCTGGCGTGACGTCACGCCTGAAAAAGGACTGATTTTGGCCTGGCAATCAGTCCTTTTTCAGTTAGGCTGCACTCGCTCCCTGCCTGTCAATCAGACAGGGGGGGGCGAGCGCATTGGGGGGTTTTCTGAGTAAAGTGGAGAGTTAATAGGGTTTTTTGGAATTTTTGTCGAAAATTTGGGCGCATGACACATGCGACACAAAAAACCCTACAAAATCTACTCCTTAACTCTTTCATGACCCAGCTAGTTTTGGCCTTCATGACCCAGTCCGTTTTTTCAAATCTGACATGTGTCTCTTTAAGTTGTAATAACTTTGAACTGCTTTTACCAGGCAAAGTGATTCAGAGATTGTTTTTCCGAGACATTTTGTACTTTATATTAGTGGTAAATTTTTGTAGATACATGAAGCGATTTTTGTGAAAAACTCAAAAATATTGTGAAAGATTGAAATTTTTTTAATTTCTCTATGTTTGAAACTCTCTACTTGTGAGAAATAGTCATGCCAAAAAAATTTAGTTATGAGTTCACATCCACAACATGTCTACTTTATGCTGGCATCATTTGTTAAACATTCCTTTACTTTTGACGACATTAGAAGGCTTATATTATTATGAGAAGTTTTTCAAATTTCTACAAAAGTTCAAAATCAAATTTTTTGGGGGAACTAACATTTTGAATATATATATGTGTGTGTGTATATATACACAATATATACACACACACACACGTATATATATATATATATATATATATATATATACATATATTATAAAATAAATTATTCTTTATTTTATTTTATAAAATTATTATTACTTTTTTTTTACTTCTCTACAATAGCTCCCCATAGTGTCTAGTGCCCAAAACATGCAGTACTAAGTTTTGGACCCTAGGGGGAGGTGTTGTACAACTTAAAAAAAAAAAAAAGTAATGTTTGAGAAAACTAAAGTGAAAGTAAAGCATGCCATTGGGCACAGGGCCGGCAGCTCCGGACAGGTAAGGGACACCAGGGGAAGGGACACCAGAGGAAGGGGGACACTTGGGTCTCCTAGCAGAGCAGTGTTTGTCCCGATCCCCGTGATCGGGACACACACCACGCTGCTTAGGATTTTTATGTGCGAAACGCTGCCATCAGCTAGTCAGATTTGACTAGCTGATAGGAGCGATCGCTGTGAGGGGGGGGGGACCCTAGGTCCTGAAGCAAGATGGCTGGCTATCAGTTATAGCCACCAACTTACCGGGTGCAGCACTGCACTTTTAGTGGCGGCCAATATAATACATGACGTACATGTACGTCATGGGTCGGGAAAACCTTCCCTTCCATGACGTACATGTATGTCATAGGTCGGGAAGGGGTTAAGGACCCAGCCCATTTTCACCTTAAGGAACCGACCATTTTTTGCTCATCGGACCACTGTCACTTTAACCTGTTAAGGACATAGGACGTTCTCTAACGTCCTCACTACCTGGGCTTTAATGCCCAAGGACGTTAGAGAACGTCCTGTTGTATTTTCGGTCTCTGCCGCTCGCCGGGCAGAGATCGGAACCGGATGCCTGCTGAAATGCTTCAGCAGGCATCCAGGGCAAACGCCGAGAGGGGCCATGTAGGCCCCCCATGTCGGCGATCACCGCAAATCGCAAGGGAAATCGCCCTTGCGATCTGCGGCGATACCAGGCTGATCGGGTCTCTGGGACCCGACAGCCCGGTAATTTCGCATGATCCCGGCTGTCACAGACAGCCTGGACCATGCTGTAGCCTAGGATCGAGGTGGCAACCTTGCCACCTCCTCCGATCCCCTGCGATCCGTCGGTTAACTAACCGACCAATCGCAGGAGGGGAGGCGGTTACTTCCTCCCGTCCTGCCCGGCCCCTTGAAGTCCGGAGAGGACGGGAGGAAGACGGGAGGACGCGGCGGGGGACGGGGGAGTGCTGGGGACCAGCCCCGGTACTTACCTCGTCCCTGAAGACCCGGATCCCGAAAGGAAGATGGCGGCGGCGGCGACAGGTGAATAGATCTTCAGCCGCGGTCGGGCCCTTTACAGCAATGCACGTCGCCGTAAAGCAACATGCATTGCTGTAATGGGACCCTGTAAACTACAACTCCCAGCAGGCCCAGACAGCCCTTGGCGTCTGGGCATGCTGGGAGTTGCAGTTTTGCAACATCTGGAGGTCCACAGTTTGGAGACCACTGTGCCCTTCCAGATGTTGCAAAACTACACATCCTCAGCATGCCCTTACTGTCCAGGCATGCTGGGAGTTGTAGTTCTGTAACATCTGGCCCTTCAGATGTTGCAGAACTACAACTCCCAGCATGCCTGGACAGTTTTGGCATACTGGGAGTTGTAGTTTTGCAACATCTGGAAGGGCACAGATTGGGAACCACTGTATTAGTGGTCTGCAAACTGTAGTCCTCCAGATGTTGCTAAACTACAACACCCAGCATGCTGGGAGTTGTAGTTCGGCAACATCTGGCTCTAAAGATGTTGCCAAACTACTACTCCCAGCATGCCTGAGAATGCTGGGAGTTGTGGTTTTGCAACAACTGGAGGCACACTGGTTGGGAAACATTGTCTGTTTCCTAACTCAGTGTTTCCCAACCGCGTGCCTCCAGCGGTTGCAAAACTATAACTACCAGCTTGCACTGATAGACTGTGCATGCTGGGAGTTGTAGTTTTGTCCCCCCCCTGTGAATGTACAGGGAATGTACAGGGTACATTCACATGGGCAGGGGCTTACAGTGAGTATCAGGCTGCAAGTTTGCGATGCAGCAAATTTTGCGCGCCAGCTCAAACTCGCAGCGGGAACTCGCTGTAATCCCCCGTCCGTGTGACTGTACCCTAAAAACACTACACTACACTATACTATCACAAAATAAAATAAAAAGTAAAAAACACTACATATACACATACCCCTACACAGCCCCCCTCCCCAAAAAAAATGAAAAACGTCCGGTACGCCACTGTTTCCAAAATGGAGCCTACAGCTGTTGCAAAACAACAACTCCCAGTATTGCTGGACAGCCGTTGACTGTCCAAGCGTGCTGGGAGTTTTGCAACAGCTAGAGGCACCCTGGTTGGGAATCACTGGCGTAGAATACCCCTATGTCCACCCCTATGCAAATCCCTAATTCAGGCCTCAAATGCGCATGGCGCTCTTACTTTGGAGCCCTGTCGTATTTCAAGGCAACATAATAGGGCCACATATGGGGTATCGCCGTGCTCGGGAGAAATTGTGTTACAAATTTTGGGGGGCTTTTTCTCCTTTAACCCCTTATGAAAAGGTGAAGTTGGGGGTCTACAACAGCATGTTAGTGTAAAAAAAAAAATTTTTTACACTAACACGCTGGTGTTGCCCTATACTGTTCATTTTGAAAAGAGGTAAAAGGGAAAAATGCCCCCCAAAATTTGTAATGCAATTTCTCCCGACTACGGAGATACCCCATAAGTGGGCGCAAAGTTCTCTGGGGGCGCACAACAAGGCCCAGAAGGGAGAGTGCACCATGTACATTTGATGTACATTTGAGGTGATTTGCACAGGGGTGGCTGATTGTTACAGCGGTTTTGACAAACGCCAAAAAAAAAAAAAACACATGTGACCCCATTTCGGAAACTACACCCCTCACGGAATGTAGTTGTGGCACCATAGGGGCTTCCTAAATGCGACATGCCCCCCGACCAAAATTTGCTCTCCAAAAGCCAAATATGACTCCTTCTCTTCTGAGCATTGTAGTTCGCCCGTAGTGCACTTCAGGTCCACTTATGGGGTACCTTCATACTTAGAAGAGATGGGGTTACAAATTTTGGGGGGTATTTTCTGCTATTGACCCTTGCAAAAATGTGAAATTTTGGGGGAAACACACATTTTAGTGAAAATTTTTTAAATTTTTTTACATATGCAAAAGTTGTGAAACACCTGTGGGGTATTAAGGTTCACTTTACCCCTTATTACGTTCCCCAAGGGGTCTAGTTTCCAAAATGGTATGCCATGTGGGGATTTTTTGCTGTTCTGGTACCATAGGGGCTTCCTAAATGCAACATGCCCCACAAAAACCATTTCAGAAAAACGTACTCTCCATAATCCTCTTGTCGCTCCTTCGCTTCTGAGCCCTCTACTGCGCCCGCCGAACACTTTTTATGGACATATGAGGTATGTCCTTACTCGAGAGAAATTGGGCTACAAATATAAGTATACATTTTCTCTTTTTACCCCTTGTAAAAATTCAAAAATTGGGTCTACAAGAACATGCGAGTGTAAAAAATGAAGATGGTGAATTTTCTCCTTCACTTTGCTGCTATTCCTGTGAAACACCTAAAGGGTTAATACACTTACTGAATGTCATTTTGAATACTTTGGGGGGTGCAATTTTTATAATGGGGTCATTTGTGGGGTATTTCTAATATGAAGACACTTCAAATCCACTTCCAACCTGAACTGGTCCCTGAAAAATAGTGAGTTTGAAAATTTTGTGAAAAATTGGAAAATTGCTGCTGAACTTTGAAGCCCTCTGATGTCTTCCAAAAGTAAAAACTTGTCAATTTTATGATGCAAACATAAAGTAGACATATTGTATTTGTGAATAAATTTTTTTTTAATTTGGAATATCCATTTTCCTTACAAGCAGAGAGCTTCAAAGTTAGAAAAATGCAAAATTTTCAATTTTTTCAGCAAATTTTTTAATTTTTCACTAAGAAACGATGCAAGTATCGACAACATTTTACCAATAACATAAAGTAGAATATGTCACAAAAAAACAATCTCGGAATCAGAATGATAGGTAAAAGCATCCCAGAGTTATTAATGTTTAAAGTGACAGTGGTCAGATGTGCAAAAAACGCTCCGGTCCTAAGGTGTAAAATGGCCTGGTCCTTAAGGGGTTAAGCATTAATAATTCTTTGATGCTTTTACTTTTCATTCTGATTCCGAGATAGTTTTTTCATGGCATATTCTACTTTATGTTATTGGTAACATTTTGTCAATACTTGCATCATTTATTGGTGAAAAATTCCAAAATTTGAAACTCTCTGCTTATAATGAAAATGGACATCCCAAATAAATTATATATTGATTCACATATACAATATGTCTACTTTTTGTTTGCATCATAAAGTTGACATGTTTTTACTTTTGGAAGACATCAGAGGGCTGCAATTTTCTAATTTTGGAAGACATCAGAGGGCTGCAATTTTCCAATTTTTCACCAAATTTTCAAAATTATAATTTTTCAGGGACCAGTTCAGTTTTGAAGTGGATTTGAAGGGCCTTCTTATATGAAATACCCCATAAATGACCCCATTATAAAAACTGCACCCGTCAAAGTATTCAAAATGACTTTCAGTAAGTGTGTTTCACATGAATAGCAGCAAAGAGAAGGAGAAAATTCTAAATCTTAATTTTTTACACTCGCATGTTCTTGTAGACCCATTTTTTGAAGTTTTACAAGGGGTAAAAGAGAGAAATCACCCTAAAATTTGTGACCCAATTTCTCTCCAGTAAGGAAATATCTCATATGTGTATGTCAAGTTTTCTGTTGGTTCACTGGAGGACTCAGAAGGGAAGGAGTGGCAATGGGATTTTGGAGAGTGAGTTTTTCTGAAATGGTTTTTGGGGGCATGTCACATTTAGGAAGCCCCTATGGTGCCAGAACAGCAAACAAAATCACATGGCATACTACCGTATTTTTCACCATATAAGACGCACATTTTCTTCCCAAAACTGGGGGGAAAAAGTTGGTGCATCTTATACGGCGAATACACACACCTATCGCGGCGGTCCCTGCGGCCATCAACGGCCGGGACCCGCGGCTAATACAGGACATCACCGATCGCGGTGATGCCCTGTATTAACCCTTCAGATGCGGCGATCAAAGCTGACCGCCGCGTCTGAAGGGAAAGTGACACTAACCCAGCTGCTCAGTCGGGCTGTTCGGGACCGCCGCGGTGAAATTGCGGCGTCCCGAACAGCTTACAGGACACCGGGAGGGACCTTACCTGCCTCCTTGGTGTCTGCTCCGTGCCAGGATCTCATGCATGGCCTGCGCTCTCCTTTGACGTCATCACGTCATCGCGCACGCCATCATCCAATAGGACGTGATGACGGCGACAAAGAGCGTGGATCCTGGGAAGAAGAAGACGTCCGGAGCATCGGGGATATCACGGGGACGCGGCAACAGCGATGGAGCGACATCCAGGGCAGCGGTGACGGGTCCGGAGCAGTGGGGACACTTGAGTATTTCCTGCTATCCAGTGGTCTTCAACCTGCGGACCTCCAGATGTTGGGTTCAGAATCTTTTTTTCTAGATTTTGCACCTTTAAAATTGGGTGCGTCTTATATGCCGGTGCGTCCTATAGGGCGAAAAAAAATACGATATTTTGGAAACTACACCCCTCAAGGAATGTAACAAGGGGTACAGTGATCCTTAACACCCTACAGATTTTTGACGACTTTTTGTTAAAGTTGGATGTGTAAATACATTTTTTTTCTTCCCTAAAATTCTGTTTTTTCCCCAAAATTTGACATTTTTACAACGGGTAATAGGAGAAAATGTCCCACAAAATTTGTAACACCATCTATTCTGAGTATGGAAATACCCCATGTGTGGACGTCAAGTGCACAGCGGGCGTACTACAATACTCAGAAGAGAAGGAGTCCCATTTGGCTTTTGGAAAGCAAATTTTTCTGAAATGGTTTTTGGGGGGCATGTGACATTTAGGAAGCCCCTATGGTGCCAGAACAGCAAAAAAAAAAAAAACACATGGCATACTATTTTGGAAACTACACCCCTCAAGGAACATAACAAGGGGTACAGTGAGCCTTAACACCACACAGGTGTTTGACGACTTTTCGTCAAAATCGTATGTGTAAATAAATAAATAAAAATTTCACTAAAATGCAGTTTTTTTCCCAAAATGTTACATTTTTACAAGGATAATAGGAGAAAATGCTCCCCAAAATTTGTAACCCCATTTCTTCTGAGTATGGAAATACCCCATGTGTGGACATGATGTGCTCTGCTGGCGCACTACAATGCTCAGAAGAGAAGGAGCGGACCACTGTTCCAAAAATCTGTCAGACACCTGTGGGGCGTAATTGCTCACTGTACCCCTTATAACATTCCATGTTGGGTGTAGTTTCCAAAATGGGGACACATGTGGGAGGGGGGTCCATTTTTCTGGCACTATGGGGGCTTTGTAAATACACGTGGCCTTTTCTCGCCAAAAGCCTGGTGCTCCCTCTCTTCTGAGCATTGTAATTCACCCGCAGAGCACTTTACATCCACATATGGGGTATGTTCTTACTCAGAAGAAATGGAGTTACAATTTTTGGGAGGCTTTTTTTCCCTATTTTCCTTTGTGAAAATGAAAAAGTTAGGGTAACACCAGCATTTTAGAAAAAAAAAAAGTTTCATTTTCCCATCCAACTTTAACGAAAATTCGTCAAACACCTGTGGGGTGTTAAGGCTCACTATACACCTTGTTACATTCCGTGAGGGGTGTCATTTCCAAAATGGGGTCACATGTGGGAATTTTTTTTTTGGTATTTATGTCGTAAACCACTGTAAAATCAGCCACCCTTGCGCAAATCACCAATTTAGGCCTCAAATGTACATAGTGCACTCTCACTCCTGAGCCTTGTTGTGCGTCCGCAGAGCATTTTACGCCCACATATGGGGTATTTCCATACTCAGGAGAAATTGCGTTACAAATTTTGGAGGTCTTTTTTTTCCTTTTACCTCTTGTGAAAATAAAAAGTATGGGGCAACACCAGAATGTTAGTGTAAAATTTTTTTTTTTTTACACTAGCAGGTGTAAACCCTAACTTTTCCTTTTCATAAGGGGTAAAAGGAGAAAAAGCCCCCCAAAATTTGTAACGCAATTTTTCCCGAGTACGGAAATACCTCATATGTGGCCCTAAACTGTTTCCTTGTAATATGACAGGGCTCCAAAGTGAGAGAGCACCATGCGCATTTGAGGACTAAACTATGGATTGCAAAGGGGTGGACTTAGGGGTATTCTACGTCAGTGATTCCCAAACAGGGTGCCTCCAGCTGTTGCTAAACTCTCAACATGCCTGGACAGTCAGTGGCTCTCCGGAAATGCTGGGAGTTGTTGTTTTGCAACAGCTGGAGGCTCCATTTTGGAAACACTGCCGTACGATACGATTTTCATTTTTATTGGGGGGACAGTGTAAAGGGGTGTATATGTAGTGTTTGACCCTTTATTATGTGTTAGTGTATTGTTTTCAGGGTACATTCACAAGTGCAGTGGTTTATGGTGGAAAATTTGCCGCAGCTCAAACTTGAAGTAGGAAACTCACTGTAAACCCACCCGTGTGAATGTACCCTGTACATTCACATGGGGGGGGGGTAAACCTCCAGCTGCTGCAAAACTACAACTCCCAACATGCACTGACAGACCATACATGCTGGGAGTTGTACTTTTGCAACAGCTGGAGGCACACTGGTTGGAAAACCTTTGTTTAAGTTCTGTTATCTAACTCAGCATGGAGGTACGCAATTACATCGCCCAGCATGGCGAGACAGCCGTTAGCTGTTCAAGCATGCTAGGAGTTGTAGTTTTGCAAGATTTAGAGGGCCACGGTTTAGAAACCACCGCACAGTGATCTCCAAACTGTAGCCCTCAAGCTGTTGCAAAACAACAAATCCTAGCATGCCCAAACAGCAAACAGCTGTCTGGGCATGCTGAGAGTTTTAGTTTTGTAACATCTGGAGGGTTACAGTTTAGAGACCACTGTATAGTCCTCCAGAAGTTGCTAGGCAACTCACCGACTTCCGTAGTCTGCAGCACGTCATCGCCGCCCACCGGTCACCGCCGCCGATCGTTGCCTCCGCCGCCACCGATGATAGGTGGACCTCCAGCGCCGTTCACAGGACAGTTCCCCCATTCTGCCCACTCTACTGTGGGTGGGCATAACGGGGGAACCGAACTTAAACCCCCATCCCCCGATCTGCTATTGGTCGGTCTCTTCTGACCGACCAATAGCAGGGATAGGAGGAGTGGCACCCCTGTTCTCAGTCCTATCCCTTCAGGGGGATCGTGGGTGTCTTGGACACTCCTGATCCCCCTTATTTTCTGGGTCACCGGAGACTCATATGACCAGGAATCGCCATAGATCGCTGATCTGAATTGACCGGCGATTTGGGGCGATCACCGACATGGGTTCTCGGAAACCCCCTGGGCATTTGCACGGGATGCTTGCTGATAGATATCACCAGTCATCCTGGTCCGGTCCCCGCCGTGCACCTTAAGTACCAGGGAGCCAGGGCATACCCATATGCCCTGGGTCCTTAAGGGGTTAAAGCCTTTGTAAATGAGGCCCAGTGGGCCCATCTTCTGATTGCGACTAACAGCAAGATTATGTATCATGTCTCAAAGCTCACATAATCTTAAACTGGTTTTCTGAACATGACAATGGAGGAGATTTATCCAAACCTGTCCAGAGGAAAAGTTGCCCAGTTGCCCATAGCAACCAATCAGCTTGCCTCTTTAATTTTTAACAAGGCCTCTGAAAAATGAAAGAAGTGATTTGATTGGTTACTATTGGCAACTGGGCAACTTTTCCTCTGGACAGGTTTTGATAAATCTCTCCCAATGAGTACACTGGACTCCAATGGCCTCCACAGTTACCAGATCTCAGTCCAATCTTAGCACAGTATGGAGGTGCTGGAATTGTAGTGTGGTGGACAATGGGTGTAGCAGTGTAGGTGGTGGGGCCAGATGGTATTTACCCCTAGTGTTCGTGATGACAGAGTGGTTTTTGGTACCGAAACCACATGAACGTTATCTCTGCTATTCCAATGGCTAGTTAAGGAAAGGAGAGTCCACAACCAATATAACCAGTTATATTTAACAGAGGCTTTACTGAGTTAAGGCTGGGTTCACACTACGTTTTGTCCCATACGGGAGCGCATACGGCAGGAGGGAGCTAAAAGCTCGCGCTCCCGTATGTGACCGTATGCGCTCCCGTATGTCATTCACTTCAATGAGCCGACCGGAGTGAAACGTTCGGTCCGGTCGGCTCATTTTTGCGCCGTATGCGCTTTTACAACCGGACCTAAAACCGTGGTCAACCACGGTTTTAAGTCCGGTTGTAAAAGCGCATACGGCGCAAAAATGAGCCGACCGGACCGAACGTTTCACTCCGGTCGGCTCATTGAAGTGAATGACATACGGGAGCGCATACGGTCACATACGGGAGTGCGAGGTTTTAGCTCCCTCCTGCCGTATGCGCTCCCGTATGGGACAAAACGTAGTGTGGACCCAGCCTAAGACAGATGGAATTATCTTCACAGCTACGCCAGATTCCCAGAGAGGTGGCCAGGAACCCAGAAGGACCTTGAAGCTTGCTGGGACCAATTATACTTGTAATAGACTTGAGACATTTTTATGTTCCCTGGTCAGGGAATAGTTAATAGCCTTTTGCTTGCTAGCCAATAGCTCCTAGGGTGTGTCTATTTATAGTCAGCCCAGTCTAGCATCTGGTGATTGACTTCATTATATCCTGACTTGCTAACATGCTGGACATGCTGCATGGAGCTCTTGGTGAAACACTCTTTGTTTGAGCTTTTAATCTTCCATCTCTGTTTTAGCATCCACTTTGTATTTTCTGGTTTTAGCCAATGTTATGTGGCATGCTATTAGTAGATTTTAAGCTGTGTTTGTTTAGTCAGTTTTAGGATTTGTATGTCCTTTTTGCTATGTGTCTGTTCACACTCTGTTTTCTCTTGTATCCGTTCATATGAAGTTCTGTGTTTTATATTTCTGTTTTTCTACTGGGTCAGCTTCTGACCACTCTGTGGAGTGTGCCGCTGGCCAGTAGTCAAATTGGATTTATTATTAATGGCTACTTTGTTAGTGGAGTGTCCAGTTTGTGTGTGCAGTGTGAACAGTGTCCTATGTTGCATAGGGAGGAGGTGGAGGTGTTTTGAGGGATTGTGATTTATCCTGTCTTGTGTTCAGTGTGAACAGTGTTCTAGATTAAATCCTGTGTATTTAGGCATCCCTGTTACCTGTCCATGACTCAGAGGGTATTGTTATTCTTGTGTCTACTGGAGGTGTTCTGAAGGGATTGCGATTCCTGTCTTGTGTTCAGTGTGAACAGTGTTCTACATCCTGTGTATTTAGGCATCCCTGTTTACCTGTCCATGGGGATTCAGAGGGTATTGTTATTCCTGTGTCTACCAGAGGTTTTTCTAGGGGATTAAGCTTATTCCTGTTTTGTTCTGGAGTGTGTTCGGACTTATCCGTTTTCTTGTCTGGTGTTTTGAACTCCATATGTTTATTAGTTCTTTATTCAGATCTTTGGAGTTCTGTTCGTGACCGCTTATCTATAGTGTCCTCTGAACTTTATACTATAGAGTTCTATGTTCCTGTTATGTTTCTGGTTTGTCACCGACTATTTATTAGTATGTGTTTTTATTAGGCCCCTGCACTTTAGCTCAGGGAGGGACTGGCGCCTAGTTGTCGATCCACCGTTTAAGGTGGATGGGCAAGTAGGAAGGGAAAGCGGTTTTAGGGTCAGTTTAGGGCACACTCTCTCTGTACCCCTGGTCAGTCCCTGACAGTGGGGGGGCTGGACTAAGGCCCATTAGTTAAGCTGGTGACCTCTGGGTAAGATCATGTGACAACATGACATGTGACATTTCACAGTTCCTTTAGACAACTCGCAGGTCCTTCAGACTAGCTATACATTAGGACACTGACTATACATAAGGTAGGATAAATAACATTATAGAAACTGCAAGGGAGACCCTGCAGGGGAGCCCCCAGGTCACCGAGGGACTCAACCTGACAGGGCCTAACTGAAGTGCAGAACCATGTCCTGTACTGGGACGTCACAAACCCCCCTACTTAACACAAGTTGTCCTCAGCGCAGGTTCTGTTGGAGTTGAGGATCGAGGTGGCCGTGAGGCTGGATGCAGTCCTGAGGCATTTTGTGTGAACAAACGTCCATTTCAGGCTGGTAAATTTCCTTGAGTGAAATAACAGATAACATTAGAGTCTCTGTATAAATTGTCCATACACGCTCTGAGTTGTTACTTGTTCAACTGAGAACAGGATTGGTAATAACGGCATTTAAAACACATCTCCCCAGAAGACTGTTTTTAGTTTATGCTAGACAACTGTTATAAATAACATTATGACATTACTGTTACCTTGTATTAACTACGTGCATTAGTTTAGTATCAGGAGTACTTTCTGGCAAGGAAAGTATCCTGTGCACGAACGTAATGATATATGACATTAGATACATTTGACATATGACAACAAGTAGACTGTGAAATGTTGAGGGCTACAGTACTTCTGTATGTGACTTGTGGTGTACAATACTTATGTGTACTATTTATGTATACATTATGGCCCTCATTTACAAAGACTGGAGGGTCGGTTATTTTTTTTTTTTTTCAGTGTACTCGTCTTTTTTTTCCTTGTGATTTACTAATCTGTTGCCCAATTTCCCTTTCTTTCTGTCGCAGGTTTTTTTTTCTGTCGCACAAAATGTATTCTGTGCGACAGAAAAAAGTCTCTGCAAATTCTGACTACATTAGTGCTTGTACTACTACCCTCATCATGGAACAGGGTCTGTTCCATGTTGGGGGTAGTAGTACAGGGGCTGAGGGATTGATCGCATCAGGTCTCACTTCTGAGACCCGATCCAATCAAAAGTTATTAAGCTGGGGAGCGGGCGGCATGTTCTGATCCCCTGCAATGTACTGTAAACTTTCATTTTAAATTTCCCCACCAGAAGCCCTGAATGGCCGGGGCCGAGGAGCCAATCAGCAGGGTTTTCTTCACACTCGGAGTGTTTTTTCTCGTTTTGTCGGGTTCACGCCCCTTTTCGAGTAAAACGCGCCCATTTTGTAGGTTAAAAAAAATCTCGGAGTGTTTAAGAAAATGTAGGTTGTGCGCCTAAATTTAAGTCGCAGATTTGGTCGCAAGCGGGATGCGACCAAATTTTAGGCGCAATAACCGAGAAAAAGCGTCGGGTATCCTTTAGTAAATGAGGGCCTATGT
Source organism: Hyla sarda (assembly GCF_029499605.1). Taxonomy (NCBI): domain Eukaryota; kingdom Metazoa; phylum Chordata; class Amphibia; order Anura; family Hylidae; genus Hyla; species Hyla sarda. The sequence continues at coordinate 77,203,448 of NC_079193.1, read as the reverse complement.
GTACTGTTTATGTGTACTGAATATGTACAAGATGCTGATGAAGGGGTGACATGTGCTCCTCCCGGCTGTATCAGGACAATATCCTGTAAAGAGACAACCAGACATCAGAAAATACTGTACACGGTGACTTTTGGTGTACAATAACTTATATACATTTCACTGGACATTGACAACACAATATAGGACCATAACATTAGGATCAGGACATTTCAGTGTACCTCCATAACCATTTTTACTGAACAACATATATTAGTATTTACACAACAGTTCATGTACTGCTCAGTAGTCCATGTACATAAGGAGTCTTTTGGTTCAATCAACTCAGGGTTCCCGTCCTGAGGAGACTGGTATGCAGCTTAACATTGAATCCCCTACCTCAAGGAGTCTCTCGGCCACAGCCAGGCACATGACTTACTTTTTTTGGTTACAAAAGGAACAGAAGAACTTTCTTGACAAAGTCTGTCAGGCACAAATCTTGAACTGTTGCACGATCTGAAACAACAACAAAGGTGCTATTGCACAACAGTCAGTCAGTCTTGCGACCAAGTCTGGTTATCTTCTGTACGCAAAGTTACTATACAGCTTTCTTTCTTTCTTTCCCAGTCTTGCCTACAAGGTGGGGTTCTAAGCTGTGAGATAAACCTAGGGTTTGCGAGATTGGGCCCCTTGCATGGGGTCAACATGGGTGTCCCAGGATACAGTGGCGTTGCTAGGGTTGGTGTCACCCGGTGCGGTAGAAAATGGTGTCACCCCATAACCCCCCCCACACACACACACACACACCCACACACTCCACCAAAGTAATATTTTAGCCTGTCGTGCGAGACACCAAAGTGCATCGCAGAAAAGCATTTCCAGTATTATAATCAAATATACCAATTTCCAAGTAAGGGGAACACACTAAAGAAGCTTTTACAATGTAAAACTACAGCTCCCAGTATGATGTAACCAGTGATAAGGGGATTCTGGGAGTTGTTAACTGCAGAACTTACAAGTGGCTATAGCTCTGATGGGACATAGTCCGGTATAATGCACAATAAAATAAGTTATTACAGGTGACGTCTTCTCTATAGTCTTTCCTTATCTAATTCAGATGGTACATACCACCGGGTCCAGCTAAATGTTCTCTCTGCAGAATGTAACGCCCAGATGGCTCCTCACTTTGTCAGCGCATTCTAATAATCTATTTGAAAACAATTATAATATAATGAGGCCAGACATTGTATCCTTTGAATATTATACTACCACAAACTGAACCCTCTGAATATAATACTTCCACACAATGCGCCCCCAATATAGTTCTGCCATACACTGTACCCTCTAAAAATAATATTGCCACACACTGCACCCTCTGAATACTACCACACACTGCTCCTTCTGAGTATAATACTGACACACACACTGCACCCCCCTGAATATAATTCTGCTACATACTGCACCCTCTGAATGTTATACTACCACACACTGCTCCCTCTGAGTATAATACCACTGCCACACTCTGCACCCTCTGAATATAATACTACCACAAACTGTGCCCTCTGAATATAAGACTTCCAGACACTGCTCCCTCTGAGTATAATACTGCCACACACTGCACCCTCTGAATACTACCACACACTGCTAACTCTGAGTATAATACTATAGCCACACACTGTGCCCTCTGAGTATAATACTACTGCCACACACTGTGCCCTTTGAATATTAGACTGCCACACTGCGCCCTCTGAAAATAATACTACCACACACTGCACCCTCTGAATACTAACACACACTGCTCCCTCTGAGTATAATACTACTGCCACACACCGTTCCCTCTGAATATAATACTACTGCCACACACTGTGCCCTCTGAATATTAGACTGCCACACACAGCACCCTCTGAATATAATACTGCAAGAACCTCCCGCCAAATATAACTCTGCCACATACTGCACCCCCTGAATATAATATTACCGCACACTGCACCATCTGAATATAATACTGCCACACACTGTACCCTCTGAATATAATACTACCACACACTGCTCCCTCTGAATATAATACTGCCACACACTGTGCCCTCTGAAAATAAGAATGCCACACACTGTACCCTCTGAATATAATACTACCACACACTGTACCCTCTGAATATAATACTACCACACACTGCACCTTCTGAATATAATACTACCACACACTGCCTCCCATTATAATTCTGCCACATACTGCACCCTATGAATATACTACCACACTGAACACTCAGAATAAAAATAATGCCACATACTGTACCCCAATGAATAAAATATTGCCAAAAACTGCACCCTCTGATGGTCCTGCCGATGGATGATGGGGGTGCTACTGGCAGGAGGATGATCCTGCTCATGGATGATGGGGATGCAGCACCCCTATCATACATCAGTAGCACCATCATCATACATCAGTAGCACCCCCATCATACATCAGCAGGATAATACTCCTGACAGTGACACCCCCATCATCCGGGATGGTGGGGGTGCTACTGGAAGAAGGATGATACTCCCAATGGATGATGAAGGTGCTACTGCCCCCCCCCCGCCCGGCTGTAGCACCCCCATCATACATTCGCAGGATAATCCTTCTGCCAGTAGCGCCCCCATCATCCCGGATGATGAGGGGTGTCACTGCCAGGAGTATTATCCTGCTGATGTATGATGGGGGTGCTACTGATGTATGATGATGGTGCTACTGATGTATGATGATGGTGCTACTGATGTATGATAGGGGTGCTGCACCCCCATCATCCATGAGCAGGATCATCCTCCTGCCAGTAGCACCCCCATCATCCATCGGCAGGACCATCAGAGGGTGTGTTACGCCGAGCGCTCCGGGTCCCCGCTCCTCCCCGGAGCGCTCGCTACACTCTCGCTACTGCAGCGCTCCGGTCAGATCCACTGACCCGGTGCGCTGCGATTCCGCCTCCAGCCGGGATGCGATTCGCGATGCGGGTGGCGCCCGCTCGCGATGCGCACCCCGGCTCCCGTACCTGACTCGCTCTCCGTCGGTCCTGTCCCGGCGCGCGCGGCCCCGCTCCCTAGGGCGCGTGTGCGCCGGGTCTCTGCGATTTAAAGGGCCACTGCGCCGCTGATTGGCGCAAGTGGTTCTAATTAGTGTGTTCACCTGTGCACTCCCTATGTATACCTCACTTCCCCTGCACTCCCTCGCCGGATCTTGTTGCCATTGTGCCAGTGAAAGCGTTTCCTTGTGTGCTCCTAGCCTGTGTTCCAGACCTCCTGCCGTTGCCCCTGACTACGATCCTTGCTGCCTGCCCCGACCTTCTGCTACGTCCGACCTTGCTTCTGTCTACTCCCTTGTACCGCGCCTATCTTCAGCAGTCAGAGAGGTTGAGCCGTTGCTAGTGGATACGACCTGGTCACTACCGCCGCAGCAAGACCATCCCGCTTTGCGGCGGGCTCTGGTGAATACCAGTAGTGACTTAGAACCGGTCCACTAGCACGGTCCACGCCAATCCCTCTCTGGCACAGAGGATCCACCTCCTGCCAGCCGGCATCGTGACAGTAGATCCGGCCATGGATCCTGCTGAAGTTCCTCTGCCAGTTGTCGCCGACCTCACCACGGTGGTCGCCCAGCAGTCACAACAGATAGCGCAACAAGGCCACCAGCTGTCTCAACTGACCGTGATGCTACAGCAGCTACTACCACAGCTTCAGCAATCATCTCCTCCGCCAGCTCCTGCACCTCCTCCGCAGCGAGTGGCCGCTTCAGGCCTACGACTATCCTTGCCGGATAAATTTGATGGGGACTCTAAATTTTGCCGTGGCTTTCTTTCTCAATGCTCCCTGCACTTGGAGATGATGTCGGGCCAGTTTCCTACTGAAAGGTCTAAGGTGGCTTTCGTAGTCAGCCTTCTGTCTGGAAAAGCTCTGTCATGGGCCACACCGCTCTGGGACCGCAATGACCCCGTCACTGCCTCTGTACACTCCTTCTTCTCGGAAATTCGAAGTGTCTTTGAGGAACCTGCCCGAGCCTCTTCTGCTGAGACTGCTTTGTTGAACCTGGTCCAGGGTAATTCTTCCGTCGGCGAGTACGCCGTACAATTCCGTACTCTTGCTTCAGAACTATCCTGGAATAATGAGGCCCTCTGCGCGACCTTTAAAAAAGGCCTATCCAGCAACATTAAAGATGTTCTGGCCGCACGAGAAATCCCTGCTAACCTACATGAACTCATTCATCTAGCCACTCGCATTGACATGCGTTTTTCCGAAAGGCGTCAGGAGCTCCGCCAGAATATGGACTTTGTTCGCACGAGGCGTTTTTTCTCCCCGGCTCCTCTCTCCTCTGGTCCCCTGCAATCCGTTCCTGTGCCTTCCGCCGTGGAGGCTATGCAGGTCGACCGGTCTCGCCTGACACCTCAAGAGAGGACACGACGCCGCATGGAGAATCTCTGCCTGTACTGTGCCGGTACCGAACACTTCCTGAAGGATTGTCCTATCCGTCCTCCCCGCCTGGAAAGACGTACGCTGACTCCGCACAAAGGTGAAACAGTCCTTGATGTCAACTCTGCTTCTCCACGTCTTACTGTGCCTGTGCGGATATCTGCCTCTACCTTCTCCTTCTCTATTATGGCCTTCTTGGATTCCGGATCTGCAGGAAATTTTATTTTGGCCTCTCTCATCAACAGGTTCAACATCCCGGTGACCAGTCTCGCCAGACCCCTCTACATCAATTGTGTTAACAATGAAAGATTGGACTGTACCATACGTTTCCGCACGGAGCCTCTCCTAATGTGCATCGGACCTCATCACGAAAAAATTGAGTTTTTGGTCCTCCCCAATTGTACTTCCGAAATTCTCCTTGGACTACCCTGGCTTCAACACCATTCCCCAACCCTGGATTGGTCCACTGGGGAGATCAAGAGTTGGGGTACCTCTTGTTTCAAGGACTGCCTTAAACCGGTTCCCAGTACTCCTTGCCGTGACCCTGTGGTTTCCCCTGTAACCGGTCTCCCTAAGGCCTATATGGACTTTGCGGATGTATTTTGCAAAAAACAAGCTGAGACTCTACCTCCTCACAGGCCTTATGACTGTCCTATTGACCTCCTCCCGGGCACTACTCCACCCCGGGGCAGAATTTATCCTCTCTCCGCCCCAGAGACTCTTGCTATGTCTGAGTACATCCAGGAAAATTTAAAAAAGGGCTTTATCCGCAAATCCTCCTCTCCTGCCGGAGCCGGATTTTTCTTTGTGTCCAAAAAAGATGGCTCCCTACGTCCTTGCATTGACTACCGCGGTCTTAATAAAATCACGGTAAAGAACCGCTACCCTCTACCTCTTATCTCTGAACTCTTTGATCGCCTCCAAGGTGCCCACATCTTTACCAAACTGGACTTAAGAGGTGCTTATAATCTCATCCGCATCAGAGAGGGGGATGAATGGAAAACGGCATTTAACACTAGAGATGGACACTTTGAGTATCTGGTCATGCCCTTTGGCCTGTGCAACGCCCCTGCCGTCTTCCAAGACTTTGTTAATGAAATTTTTCGTGATCTCTTATATTCCTGTGTTGTTGTGTATTTGGACGATATCCTGATTTTTTCTGCCAACCTAGAAGAACACCGCCAGCATGTCCGCATGGTTCTTCAGAGACTTCGTGACAATCAACTTTATGCCAAGATGGAGAAATGTCTATTTGAATGTCAATCTCTTCCTTTCCTAGGATACTTGGTCTCTGGCCAGGGACTACAAATGGATCCAGACAAACTCTCTGCCGTCTTAGATTGGCCACGCCCCTCCGGACTCCGTGCTATCCAACATTTTTTGGGGTTCGCCAATTATTACAGACAATTTATTCCACATTTTTCCACCATTGTGGCTCCTATCGTGGCTTTAACCAAAAAGAATGCCAATCCTAAGTCATGGCCTCCTCAAGCGGAAGACGCCTTTAAACAGCTCAAGTCTGCCTTTACTTCTGCTCCCGTGCTCTCCAGACCTGACCCATCTAAACCCTTCCTATTGGAGGTAGATGCCTCCTCAGTAGGAGCGGGAGCGGTCCTTCTACAAAAAAATTCTTCCGGGCATGCTGTTACTTGTGGTTTTTTTTCTAGGACCTTCTCTCCGGCGGAGAGGAACTACTTCATCGGGGATCGAGAGCTACTAGCCATTAAATTAGCACTTGAGGAATGGAGGCATCTGCTGGAGGGATCAAGATTTCCAGTTATTATTTACACCGTTCACAAGAATCTCTCCTATCTCCAGTCTGCCCAACGGCTGAATCCTCGCCAGGCCAGGTGGTCTCTGTTCTTTGCCCGATTTAATTTTGAAATTCACTTTCGGCCTGCCGATAAGAACATTAGGGCCGATGCTCTCTCTCGTTCCCCGGATGCCTCGGAAGTAGAGCTCTCTCCGCAACACATCATTCCTCCTGACTGCCTGATCTCCACTTCTCCAGCCTCCATCAGGCAAACTCCTCCAGGGAAGACCTTCGTCACTCCACGCCAACGCCTCGGAATCCTCAAATGGGGTCACTCCTCCCATCTCGCAGGCCATGCGGGCATCAAGAAATCCGTGCAACTCATCTCTCGTTTCTATTGGTGGCCGACTCTGGAGACGGATGTTGTTGATTTTGTGCGGGCCTGCACTGTCTGTGCCCGGGATAAGACTCCTCGCCAGAAGCCCGCTGGTCTTCTTCATCCTCTGCCTGTCCCCGAACAGCCTTGGTCTCTGATTGGTATGGACTTTATTACAGACTTACCCCCATCCCGTGGCAACACTGTTGTTTTGGTGGTCGTTGATCGATTCTCCAAGATGGCACATTTCATCCCTCTTCCTGGTCTTCCTTCTGCGCCTCAGTTGGCAAAACAATTTTTTGTACACATTTTTCGTCTTCACGGGTTGCCCACGCAGATCGTCTCGGATAGAGGCGTCCAATTCGTGTCAAAATTCTGGAGGGCTCTCTGTAAACAACTCAAGATTAAATTAAACTTTTCTTCTGCTTATCATCCTCAATCCAATGGGCAAGTAGAAAGAATTAACCAGGTCCTGGGTGATTATTTACGGCATTTTGTTTCCTCCCGCCAGGATGACTGGGTAGATCTTCTACCATGGGCCGAATTCTCGTATAACTTCAGAGTTTCTGAATCTTCTTCCAAATCCCCATTTTTCGTGGTGTACGGCCGTCACCCTCTTCCCCCCCTCCCTACTCCCTTGCCCTCTGGTTTGCCCGCTGTGGATGAAATAACTCGTGATCTTTCCACCATATGGAAAGAGACCCAAAATTCTCTCTTACAGGCTTCATCACGCATGAAGAAGTTTGCTGATAAGAAAAGAAGAGCTCCCCCCATTTTTTCTCCAGGAGACAAGGTATGGCTCTCCGCTAAATATGTCCGCTTCCGTGTTCCTAGCTACAAATTGGGACCACGCTATCTGGGTCCTTTCAAAATTTTGTGCCAGATTAATCCTGTCTCTTACAAACTTCTTCTTCCTCCTTCTCTTCGTATTCCTAATGCCTTTCACGTTTCTCTTCTTAAACCACTCATCATCAACCGTTTCTCTCCCAAACTTGTTTCTCCCACTCCTGTTTCCGGCTCCTCGTACATCTTCTCAGTAAAGGAGATACTGGCCTCCAAGAAGGTCAGAGGGAAAACCTTTTTTTTGGTCGATTGGGAGGGCTGTGGTCCTGAAGAGAGATCCTGGGAACCTGAGGACAATATCCTAGACAAAAGTCTGCTCCTCAGGTTCTCAGGCTCTAAGAAGAGGGGGAGACCCAAGGGGGGGGGTACTGTTACGCCGAGCGCTCCGGGTCCCCGCTCCTCCCCGGAGCGCTCGCTACACTCTCGCTACTGCAGCGCTCCGGTCAGATCCACTGACCCGGTGCGCTGCGATTCCGCCTCCAGCCGGGATGCGATTCGCGATGCGGGTGGCGCCCGCTCGCGATGCGCACCCCGGCTCCCGTACCTGACTCGCTCTCCGTCGGTCCTGTCCCGGCGCGCGCGGCCCCGCTCCCTAGGGCGCGCGCGCGCCGGGTCTCTGCGATTTAAAGGGCCACTGCGCCGCTGATTGGCGCAAGTGGTTCTAATTAGTGTGTTCACCTGTGCACTCCCTATGTATACCTCACTTCCCCTGCACTCCCTCGCCGGATCTTGTTGCCATTGTGCCAGTGAAAGCGTTTGCTTGTGTGTTCCTAGCCTGTGTTCCAGACCTCCTGCCGTTGCCCCTGACTACGATCCTTGCTGCCTGCCCCGACCTTCTGCTACGTCCGACCTTGCTTCTGTCTACTCCCTTGTACCGCGCCTATCTTCAGCAGTCAGAGAGGTTGAGCCGTTGCTAGTGGATACGACCTGGTCACTACCGCCGCAGCAAGACCATCCCGCTTTGCGGCGGGCTCTGGTGAATACCAGTAGTGACTTAGAACCGGTCCACTAGCACGGTCCACGCCAATCCCTCTCTGGCACAGAGGATCCACCTCCTGCCAGCCGGCATCGTGACAGGGTGCAGTTTTTGGCAGTATTTTATTCATTGGGGTACAGTATGAGGCAGTATTTTATTCTGGGTGTTCAGTGTGTGGTAGTATATTCATAGGGTGCAGTATGTGGCAGAATTATAATGGGAGGCAGTGTGTGGTAGTATTATATTCAGAGGGTGCAGTGTGTGGTAGTATTATATTCAGAGGGTACAGTGTGTGGCATTCTTATGTTCAGAGGGCACAGTGTGAGGCAGTATTATATTCAGATGGTGCAGTGTGTGGTAGTATTATATTCAGGAGGATGATCTGCTGATGGATGATGGGGGTGCTACTGGCAGGAGGATGATCCTGCTGATGGGTGATTGGGGTGCAGTACCCCCATCATTCATCAGTAGCACCCTCATCATACATAAGGAGGATCATCCTCCTGCCACTGGCACCCCCCATCATCCAGGAGGATGATCTGCTGATGGATGATGGGGGTGCTACTCGCAGGAGGATGATCCTGCTGATGGATGATGGGGGTGCTACTGGCAGGAGGATGATCCCGCTGATGCATGATGGGGGTGCAGCACCCCCATCATTGATCAGTAGCACCCTCATCATACATAAGGAGGATCATCCTCCTGCCAGTGGCACCCCCCATCATCCAGGAGGATGATCTCGCTGATGGATGATGGGGGTGCAGAACCCCCATCATTCATCAGTAGCATCCTCATCATACATAAGGAGGATCATCCTCCTGCCACTGGCACCCCCCATCATCCAGGAGGATGATCTGCTGATGGATGATGGGGGTGCTACTCGCAGGAGGATGATCCTGCTGATGGATGATGGGGGTGCTACTGGCAGGAGGATAATCCTGCTGATGGATGATAGGGGTGCAGCACCCCCATCATTGATCAGTAGCACCCTCATCATACGTAAGGAGGATCATCCACCTGCCAGTGGCACCCCCCATCATCCAGGAGGATGATCTGCTGATGGATGATGGGGGTGCTACTTGCAGGAGGATGATCCTGCTGATGGATGATGGGGGTGCACCACCCCCATCATTCATCAGTAGCACCTTTATCATACATAAGGATGATCATCCTCCTGCCAGTGGCACCCCCCAGAGCCTCTCAGCAACCCCATTATCCCTGTTAGTACCTTACAGGGGTCAGATGCACCCCAGTCGCCGGACAACAGCGGAGGACCGGTGGTGGCAGTCATGTTGTCTGTGGTGCTGCCGCATTGGTGAGGAGGACCAGGGCTGGAGGGAGTCGGGACTCAGCGCGCCGCCTGACATCCTAGGTAGCAGCCTCGAAGGTGCACACGTGCCGCCGGTGGGGGGGGGGAGGAATGTGGTTGTATAGTGGCGCCGCTGGTGAGGACGTGATGAGGACGCGGGGGGGTTGGTGCTTGCTGCTGAAGTTGTCACTCTAACTCTGCAAGTGATTTACGGGGGGGGGGGGGGGTGCTGGCGGACATGGTGTCACCCTGGTCGCAATGCTACTGTGTGAGTCTCTAAGCAGGTCCGGAGCCATCCACGTGCCGCCGCACACATGAGGACGGGGGGGGGGGGGGGGCGCTTGGTTTGTGGGGCTTGCTGGTGAACATGTCACTCACTGCTGTTGCTCACTCTCTGCAAATGATTTCCGGGGGGGGGGTGTTACCTGGCAGACGTGGTGTCACCCCTCCAGGTTGGTGTCACCCGGTGCGGCCCGCACCCCCAGCACCCCGGTCGCAACGCCACTGCCAGGATACATGGGACAATCTGGAATTGGTGATGGTGGGGCTGACAGTAACCACCACCTGCACTGCAGCGGCTTACGCCAAAGAGAGATTACTAGTTTGTGCCTGTTCTTCTGGCCAAACCTCCACCACTGTAGGAGTAGGCCCAGGCACTTTTGTCGGTACCCGTTGGTTACACCAAACCTCCTTTACAGTTGAAGTAGGCCTGGGTACATTAGTTGGTGCCTGGTTGTCAGGCCAAACCTCCTCGCTCATAGGAGTAGGCCTGGGCACATCTGTACTGGAACATTGACTTGAGTGACTTTGGTACTTAGGATTCATCACCGGTGGATCAGGATACTCCTCCTGGACGACTGCTCCTTTAGCACTTGGAGGGAGGAGACTGAAAGGATCTGGGTCCCAATCTTCGGGGGGGAAATAGGTGAATGGGATTTGAGTAGGATGTTTTGGTCTGGTGACAGCGGCTGCCCATTCCCCTAGCAAGCTTTTCACTGTGGTGTATTCAACAATTTCCCCACTCTTTAGAGAATGTTTTTCTGGGGGGGGAGATAGTCTCTCTGCACAACTCTCCTGTTGACTGGGAGAATGCCTCCATGGTGACAGTCCAACATGGTGCCGAATCCCCGGACACGGACAAATTTTAACACTGTGGCACGTCAATGTACAGGGCCTCTAACTGTTTTGTGTCCTGTTGCTGTAGTTGCCTCTCCACAAAGGGCAACGGCTTAGGCCCATACCTCTGTAACCTTTGGGCCCTCAGTTCCTCCATGATGGCGGCCACCTCTGTGTCTCTTTTAGTCCTTTTGGACTGGGCCGGGGGAACTGGGGGTAAGGGAAGTATGTGCTCCCACATGTACTTGATGAGACTCGGCTCGTCTCCAAACAGTCACTTAGGGAGCCATGGTGACTGCGGACATGCTGAGGGCTGTGGTGACTGAGGACGTACTGTGGGCTGAGGGGCCTGGGGTGCTGGCTCAGGGCTGGAAGTGGAGGAGGGAGTATAAAAATTGGCTTCAGCCGGTGTACTCACATCAGACTCCTCCATCAGGATCTAAGCCCAGGAACCCCAGCTGCGATGGTGAGGCGACAATCTTACGGGCGACGGCCCTCTGTAATCTGCCAGTGTTTCTTCCGCTGGGGTTGCAGCACCTTCATGCAGGTGTCGTCGGCCTGGAGGGACAATCGATGTAGACGCTCCGATAGCTGGTGGAACATCTTTGCCGCCGCAGCAATCATCTGATCCTCCGGCTCCATCCTGGGACTCCCAGTGCATGTGCATTGCTGTGACTCTGCCATGTTCCTGCTCACTGCCAGCACTTCCTGTAGAATGAAGAGGTCTGGCTCCACTTCGCCTTTTATATCGGTCTCCAACAAAATGGCTGCTGGCAAGAAGGATGTCATCAGCAGGGCCTGGGACCGGAAGCAAGTCAGCGGTGCATCCTCTTCATCCGCACCCCCTGGCAACAAGGGGCGGACCTTTCAAGTTTCATCTTGGCTGGACACCACGAGATTATTTCATGCCCAGGGGCGAGACTCTGGCGGGAACATTTGGCGTGCTTCTTGACCAGCAAGTTAACCCTTGGAGGTGCTGTAGACATTTTGTTGCGCAACATGGCCTCCGACCTAATCTTGCACATTGTAAATCCAACTTTTGTAGACTTCTTTACCACCGACGATACTGTAATTTTCAACTCCCCCTCTACTTTTTCAGCGGCAGCACAGAAACATATTTCAATGGCTTGGACACAGTTCAGACTTGGGGGAAAGGACTTGCGTCAACTTTCACATGGCACACACCCGTATACTGTTAATGGGTGGACTGGTGGTTGAGTGGTTAAGGTACACACCCGTATCCTGTTGGGGGTGGCCTGATCCACTTGGTGGTTAATTGGTTAAGGCCCACACCTGTATCCTGTTCGTGATGCCAAAGTTGTGATGGACCACTGGTATATGGTGTATGGGTGTAGCTGGTGGGGCCAGATGGTATTAACTCCTTGGGCAAGATGTTATTAACCCCTAGTGTTGGTGACGCCAGAGTGGTTTTTGGTACCGGAACCAAACGAACGGTATCTCCGCTATTCCAATGGCTAGTTAAGGAAAGGAGAGTCCACAACCAGTTATAGTTTAACGGAGGCTTTACTGAGTTAAGACTGGTGGAATTATCTTCACAGCCAGGCCAGATTCCCAGAGAGGTGGCCAGGAACCCAGAAGGACCTTGCAGCTTGCTGGGACCAATTATACTTGTAATAGACCTGAGACAATTATCTTGAGGCTTGACTATATGCAGGAGTTGACTATTTATATTGACAGCAGACATAGACTTTTGACTTACTGGAATGACTGTAGATTTGTGGCCTTCAAGATGCTGGTCACTAGCACTGAGATCTCTGGAGTTTTCTGTGCTCAGTTGCAGGTGGTAAGAGAAAAGATAGCATTGTAATGGCTGCCCCTTTATATAGTAAAGGGCTGGACTAAGGCCCATTGGTCAAGCTGCGGGTCATAGGTTAAGCTGGTGCCCTCTGGGTAACATCATGTGACAACATAACATAACGTGACATTTCACAGGTCCTTTAGACAACTAGCAGGTCCTTTAGACTAGCTATACATTAGGACACTGACTATACATAAGGTAGGATAAATAACATTATAGAAACAGCAAGGTAGACCCTGCAGGGGAGCCCCAAGGTCACCGAGGGACTCAACCTGACAGGGCCTAACTGCAGTGCAGGACCATGTCCTGTACTGGGAAAATCACAGTAGGTTTGAATTATAAGTGTCTTGTTTGTCAATTCACTGCAGTCACTGCAATTCACTTGCTTGTCAATTCACTGCGGTCAGTCAGTTGTCATTAATGGGGTCATATAAAGATTATAAAAAAAAGTGTATTTTTCTGTTGCAAGATATAGTTCTGTTGCAAGATATAGAGGAAAAGTCGACCAGTTGTCCATAGCAACCAATTAGCTCGCTTTGTTCATTTTGCAGAGGCCTTTTTTTTTTAAAATTAAAGAAGCAATCTGATAAATGGTTTTGATAAATCTTGCCCATTGACACTAAAGTAGAATAATACGGGGCACAGTATAGATGCAGATTATGTAAACTAAATAATAGATGAATGTATCTGTTCAGTAAATCTGTAGGGATTTTAGTTTCTAATTATAAATTAACAAGTGAGATGGAGAAAAATATTCAGCACTAGATTATCCACATTATATATCTTTACTGCTTTGCCCTGTGAACTCTTGTATTGTGATCTCTTACAATTTTACCAAGATGGTATCCTATGTCAGATAATATTATGATTTTATTTATTCGATATATATGTTGCTATAAGATACTATGTATTTTTAAGCTGCATGGAGAATAGTTACATCACAAAGACAGGAGGAAAGATAAATCTGACTGGCATACTGCCAAGTAATGACATCATCCAGGCAAGTTTTTATTAATAGAAAGGAAAAACTTACCAAATACTTCAACGCCTGGGGAGTCAGAATTGTCTGTATTATTACAGTTATATTTGGTAAGATATATGTACATTTAAAATGGGCATGTGTAGTGGTTTTGGGTATTTCCTAGGTAGAAGAGGGGCAAAGCTAACACATTAATCTTCAATTTAAGCTTCCAATATTAGCAAGTGTGCTAATGGATTGATTTGCCCATAACAACCAATCACAGCTCAGATTTCATATCTTAACAAGCTCTGATAAAATTTAAGCTGAACTGTGATTGGTTGTTATGGGCAATTCACACTAGTTTCTGTCTCTGATATATTGATAAATCTGGACCATATTTATCTCTAGTTGGTCATAGTTACAAAGTAAAATGGGCAAGTAGAATATACAGTCCACATATACTTACCTAAAATGTTTTCATACCAAACACAACAACATAGATGAAGAAAATTTGCCGTATAATGAACACCAAACATGGCTGCTAAACAGAAAGCACTTCTTGATTCTGCTTAAAGGGGTACTCCGGTGAAAAACATTTTTGCTTTTTTCATATGAACTGGCTCCAATAAGTTATACAGATTTGTAAATTTACTGGTAGGATAAATATTTTTTTTAATAGAAGTAATTTACAAATCTGTTTAACTTTCTGGAGCCAGTTGATATGAAAAAAAAAATGTTTTTAACTGGAATACCCCTTTAACATTGTGACACAATACATGCTCATTTCTAGATATTCTGCAGCTCTGATAACTGGCTAAAGCTCTGTTCACTTATTCTTTTAATTCATATCAGAATCCACAACACCTTGACAGATCTTTTTTTTACATTCATCATGTTTTCTATCATTTGTGGTAATGACCAGTAGAGTACTGAACAAAGTCTTTAGTTGAAATGTGATCATACACCTGTCACATTTACCTGCCCCCCCACCCATGGTTGTGCGGTGGCCCAGTACAGGAGTTGCCCTCCTGTACCCTTTTCCATCCTGTGTGGCGGACTCTATTTCAGTGCCCCCTGGGTCCATCTGCATTCTACAGACCCTAAATGGTTAACAGTGCCTTATGTTATTTAGTCATTTATCTGTCTGATGTTAATATGCCTTTAAATGTGGTTACTAAGTCCCATGTAACCAGTAAAGGTGTCAGTGACAAGGTAACTTGTGGGTGACCTATGGGAGTCCTCCAAATTGCTCCCTTATATTGCAGGGAGGAGCTAGCTAGTTCAGTCTAGCGTTTTCTGAGGTTCAGTCAAGACCTGAGTGTCTGGTGTTCTAAGGGAGACCAAGGCCTAACCACGCAGCCACACTTCCATCAACCATGTACCCCTTCAGGTGAAAGTCAAAACCTGGTAAGCAACCACAGGGGAGAAGTCTAGTCAGTCATAGTCAAGTCTAAAGTCAGCATGGGATTGCATAATTCAGTCCACGTCCACTACAAGTCCCAGAGAGCCCGAAAGTCTCCTAAAGTCACTGGTCATCTCCTTGGGCCTAACTGAGCTGTAAAGACTTTTAACACCTGTCTGCCTCAGTAAAGCTGCAGTTGTTCTGTAACCTTACATTGGAGTGATTATTTGCCCCGTGCCTGGCCCAGGAACCAGCGGCCATACCTGGGGTGGTGCAGAAAATAACCATGCCCTGGCATCACGAACACAAGGGGTTAATGCAATCTGCCCCTAGGGTAATAACATCTGCCCTTCATCAACACCCTCACCACAGTTGCTTCTGCTCTCATCCCAATTGTCTGCTCTTTCACATTCCCTGCATTGAAGTCTAGATCTCTGTATAAGGGTGTTAAAGGGGTACTCCACTGCCCAGCATTCATAACATTTAGTTCCAAATGCTGGATGCGGGCTTCGGGGGTTGCCATGCCCCCTTGTGATGTCATGACCCGCCCCCGTGATGTCACGCCCAACCCCCTCAATGTAAGTCTATGGGAGGGGGTGTGACGGCTGTCACACACCCTCCCATAGACTTGCAGTGAGGGGGCGGGATGTGACATCACAAAGGGGCATGGCAACCCCAGAAGCCCGCACCTAGCGTTCGGAACTAAATGTTCTGAATGCTGGGGAGTGGAGTACCCGTTTAAAGGGTGAAGACTTGGAAATTCTTCAGACTCTATTCTCATTTTGGCCCTAAACCCATTGCAATCCAGAGGATCCTCATTTGTTCAGGTTGACCTTAAGTCAAGACCAAGTTAAACCATGTGAACCAAGAATTGATTTTTTTTTAGCTCCCTTGTTTGACACTTTTGAGGAGTTTAGTGGATTTAATTTCCCTCTATTAGTTCACTATAGTGATATCCTAATTTAGAAGATATCTGTGAGCTGTATATCATGCTCGGAACTGCAAACAAGGGCAGATAGTTAATATGGAGATAAACAAATTAGACTTGTCTATAAGCTGATGTCTGTTTGCAAAGTTATAAAATCATATTTTATTTTTAAGGGTCATAGAGGCCATTCTGAGCTGCAACATGCAAGCCTCCTCCCTCTCTGGAGGCAAAACCTTGTACATCAACCATGCAGAGCAGGGAGGGTTGGAGGAGTGAGAAGGCATGCATGCAGCTATTGCATTTGAGCTTGGAAAGAGAACATGATTTTATAAGACATAGGTATCAATTGTAGGTATCCATCTCCCTATCAGCTATCTAACCATGTCTGCATCTTTGCACATGATAGAGCTGACAATTCCCTCTAAATATATATTTACAAATTAAAAACGTATTCCCATTTAAAGCATATTTATAATATACAACATAAACATCTATGGGGCCCATAACTTGCTCTAGAACTTGGTCCCCTGGTTGCTGAAGCTGGAGGTAGTTGGGATCTAAAAAAAAGCCAAGAGGGATCTTTTACATTATCTCTGTAACTCCAATAAATGTTAATGGGATCTATAGAAACAATAAAGTTAATCACTGGGTACTGGCACTCAAGATCTATTAGATATATGGACAAAACAAAGAGTTAAAAGGCAAATACTTTATTAAAAATCCAGCAAAAATACTGATCTACTACACCCACAGGGCCTATGCCAGCGAGGAGACAACACTGTACTTGGAGATAGTTGTAAGTATATAAAATATAATAAAATAAAAATAAAAACACCATAAGGAAATAATAGCATGTTCATAGATGATTATTCACTTTTGGGGTAATGCTGGTTCTACTGAATATAGAACTTGCTCTTAGATACTTGTAGAAGTAAAGTTTGCTACTATACTGCTCAACCAGGTTGTGCATGTAGGTGTACTGGTTCGTGCATATGCAAAGCGGGATGGACTTGCTGTGGCAGGCGGCACCCAGGTAGCTACCCCTGGCATGGCTTGACCACACAGGTGGCTGAGGAGATGTGAGGCACAGGAGGGATAAGGCAGCTCATAGTCAGGATAGCAGAAAGTCAAGGCAGGCGGCACAGTAGCCTAGTCAGGACATAGCAGGAGGTCAGTAGGCAGGCAGCAGAGGAGCAACGTCAAGTCACAGAGCAAAGGATCAGATACAGGGCAAGACAATACTTGCTTTCTCTCAGGCACAAGGCAACAAAGATCTGGCAGGGAAGTGAGGAGGGTGGAGGAATTTATCAATGAGCCACAGGTGAATTACACTAATAAGCACACTGGCCCTTTAAATCTTAAAGCTCCAGCGCACGCGAGCCCTAGGGGATGGGAACACTCGCGCCGGAGCAGAGAGGCTGAGGAGGGGGCAGGAGAAGCACCAGGTGAGTGACAGACTGGGGCTCACATGCGAGCGCATCCCGTGATGAGAGTCCCAGCCCCGCCGGCAGCAGCAGGAAACGGGACCATGCGCTCACGGCCAGCGTGTGCGGCCGTAGCACATAACAGCGATGCTGATTTTCCCATTAACTCCCCAATGTAGCATAGCTTGAGGGGCTACAATGTATTTACAACTATTATTATCTATAACTGTGTAAAACAGTTGCTCATCTGCTTTCTGAATCCTAGCTACCTCATGCCACCTTGTTAAGACCCGATGGGGCTGGGAGGGGCTTAGTTCTAGACATAGGTCTGGGTCCCAAAGGTGGGACCAGTATTTATTTATCAGATTTATTCTGTGGATATGCCATATGTGTCTGAGATGGGAATACTCCTTTAATTTTAAGGCAATGTATCTTCTTTGCATGAGAGACCCTCAAAGCTATTATACCAAGTTCACAATAACCTCCAGTACTGTGGGAGTGGAACGTTCTGTTCCATTTCTGCATCACCTTCTTTCACAGAGTGCATGATACAATGCTGGCTGAAGAGTTTGTAAAAGCTTTATAACAAGACAACAGAATAACAGGCTAAAAGTGGAGAAATGTCTGAGTCTCTTTAACAAGGATTTTGTTTAATTGTAAAGACTATCCTTGCGTTTTGCTGAGTTGGTTACAATAAGAAACACAAAGTGCAGTCCTGCTGTGTGAGTAAACTGATGACTCACATTTAATATTGGGCTGAGCCAGGATTTCATCTCTGCCAAGTGACCTCCACAGGGAGTCCCACTTCAACCCACTCAGGTTTCATACTAACAGAGCTGTATTTTCTGCAGAATGTTTGAGTCGTTCCTTGTGAATTGCGAACTGCAGTAGGTTATAAATAAGGTATACTGGCATGACAATGTCCTTGGAAATATGAGGTTGGGATGGATTTAGTAGTATAGGAAAGGGTAGATACTATTAAGGATTACAGGGAGAGATTATTTGTTTGATAATTTATGTAAAATCTATAAACAAATCTTTAATTGTACTTTTCTGTGCCTTACTTTTTTTTTCTTATACTTTTAATAGTGTTGAATAGAAAAAATATTCCCTCAGTGTATACATTTTATGTGCTTTAAATAACAACTTACATAACTACATCACTAGAAAACCCATTTTATTAGTCCTAGACATGTTTATTTGGAATCCCCTGACCCCCATTTACTGACAATTTAGGAAGCGCAGAAATGCCCTGAAGACATAAACTTACCACTGGCAGATTTAAAATCTGTTCTTTTTCTGGAGTTAAAAGCAAAAGAAAAGTTTAACCTCACAGATCAAAGATTTGTATTTTATTGATCTGGATACTTTATTGCGGCATTATGTGTGATTGTGATCTTTTAAAATAAAAGTTGTAAATGTATCAAGTCAATCAGCAGTTTACCAACATCCCCACTTCTGCAAAAACAAATACAGTATATAATGCTTTTTCAAAACATGTATGGAATAAATGCAACATTAATAGTGAGAAATGTCAGTGAACATTTGCATTAGATTTGTTAAAATTCTTTATATGAAGAGTGGGGCAGTATCAATTAACACAAGTATTTTTTGCCATAGAGACATTTTTCATTTGTTCTATAATCTGACCTCAAGGATGAAGATTTCCTTGATACCAAACTTTAGATTTTCGACGAAAGAATGAACATGTTCATTCTTTGGGCGGATCAATCCTGCTGCTGCAATTTTGCTGTGTGAATAGGTCTGCAGAAGGCCCATTTATATCAGGGTTCATACTGCAGAATTCCCAAGAGCAATTCCACGTACAGAAACTCCATAGTGTGCCCATACCCTTCAGTCAACACCTTTCAAGCCTTTCCACCACGCTCTTATTGATGACTAGCAAAAGCATTGGTCAACTGAAAATATATTTAGTCACCAATGCTGTCACTAGTCATGAGTAAGAGCCTAGGGGCAGAGCTTGAAACACATAGACTGTGACAGTGCACATGGGCTCCCGAAGCTAAGTTTTTATTGTTGTTGTTTTTCTTTAGTGAATTATTTCCTTTGTTTTAAATAAATGTAATACATGTTTGATGTTTTTAAGAAACTAACACAAGTGCTGGCCCTACTATTTATAAAGGATTACTTATCTTGTCTCAACACAAAGGATAAGGATAATGGCTGGAATCTGCATTTTTACTTGAAATGGGACCAGCAGAAACCAGGTGAACACTGGAACAGCAGTAGGAGGGGATCAAACAGGTAATCATTTTAGTAATATTTTTATTTTATTTTATTTCAACCAAGCCTAGCAACCTACTGTTTTGTTGTTTTACTTGCAGTCTTATGAAAAGGCTCTGTTCACATTGGCTTCATAGCTACTATTTATAATGCAGACACAGCTTTCCCAGACATATTTTTAAACAGACACTCACAAGTTCTGATACCATTGAATTGTAATGAGATCTGTCAGGTTTATGATATACATTATTTGATGTAGAAAAAAAGAATTGGGTTTTATTATACTGTATTTGCCTAAATAAATTACAAAAGACAGCTGTGTTGCAGTAACTCACCACCATTTATATTACAGTCCCTTACTCAAGGTGCATTCACACCATGTTTTAGCCATCCAGATGCCAACAGATCCGGCAGAGGGACGGCATAAGCCTGTTTTTAAATTTCCTTGCTGAATCCAGCTGCCAGATGGCTAAAACATGGTGTGAATGGACCTGTGCCACATCTCATTGATTTAAATAAGCCAGACTGAGTCAGATTGCGACTCTGGTTGGCTCATTTTTGCACCGTATCCGGTCTTGTCGCTGGACTGAAAACTGTGGTATGCCACAATTTTTAGTCCAGCAATAAAACTGATATGATGCAAAGATTAGCCGGCTTATTTAAATGAATGGGATGCGGCATGGGTCCAGTAGTGATACGGCAGCTGGCGCTTTTTAAATTTCCCCATGTGCCCAAAATGTAGTGTGAACCCAGTCGAAGGCCATGTTTACACACTCAAGTTCTCAATTGCATTATTGAATACAAAGCCAGGAGTGTACCTAAAAAAAGTCTCAGTCTTTTCTTTATACGCACCCTTCATTTATGTTCTGTTCCTTGCTTTGATTTCAATGATTTCAATTAAAAACCTGAACGTGTGAATACAGCTTATTACTGTGTTATTTTAATAACATTTTCTGGGCCAGGTGGGACCATTAAAAGGGTTTTCCCACTAAAGTTGATGATGGCATAGTAAGGCATGTCATCACTTTCTTATTGATGGGGGATGCCTGAATTTTTACTGAAGAACAAAGGGGTCCAATGGCTAGTTCAGCACTGCAGCTTCTTCACTTACACATCGAAGCATGACCAGGAGCCTTGCATAAAAAGCCAAATTGTCCTTAAGTTTACTGAGGATCCTAAAGGCCATACCTCCCCCTATTAGAAAGTTGCTGCATATTCTAACAAAACAACATAACATTAAATAATGGGAAAACCCCTTAAATAACCTTTTATATTTTTATAGACATTGCCCATTAGATGTAGCATTCTCTATGTACTACTTAATATAGCCCTGGGGGTAACCTTGACACTATATGAATCAGATAACATCTACCAGCAACTATAATCATTGTACATTTTGTTCTTTCCATGAAACTTTGTTTTTCCTTTAAATTGGTAATGTATCTCTCGGGAGTTTGGTATTAATAATGTGTCTTCTTTTTATTTAATAACAGATCCAACACAAACTAATAGAAATTAAAATGACAGCTGTTACTGCAGTTCTTATTGAAGATGAACTCTCTGAGGGCTTTACAGCAGTGAGAGGTGGTAGCCAGTAGGGAGTGGGAGATTACACACAGGCCAATACCTGACGTCAAAGTTTAACCATAGAAGATAGCACTTTCTGAGAGAATTAGGATGAGCTGTTCCTCCTGTCTGGATGACAGAACCATGGATTGTTTACTTTCTTATCCACAACAAAGTTATCTCATCTGTAATGGAATAAGTAATGTGTCACAATTATATTTTACTTTTTAGACCAGAGGAATACTGGTCAAAGAATATACATTAGTGGTCTCCAGCCCGAGACTATCTAGTTGTGACACTATAACCCCCACCATGCTCTGACAGCCCCAGGTCATCAGAACATGCTGGAACGTGTAGTTGTGTAGGGAGCCACAATTTAGAGATCCCTGCTTGACATTTTCAGAATTATTTAGAACCTACAGTATGTATAGTGAGAATCTTTTATTTTGTTGCCAGTACTCCCTCAAGCTTTGCCAGAAACCCAAAGATTTATCCTTGATAATACAAACATTCCAATATTTTTTTGAACATTCGTCATTAAACAAAAGCCAAAGGAACGACTTTTTCCCTATGGAAAATTCTCAGCCAGTTATTGCTGTTATACGACATTGGATAAAGTACATTTTGAACAAATATAAAAAAAAAGAATAAAAAAAAAAATCTAAGAACGAAAGAAAAGATTAGGTGACAACTGAAAACTCTTATCATAGACAGATTATTGATACGTAATCTTGGCATCAATCATATTGATCAAATCATTGGACCAGCAATATTACATAAAAGGGTTAGTACACTAAACCTTAAAGGGGTATTCCAGGCCAAAACTTTTTTTATATATATATCAACTGGCTTCGGAAAGTTAAACAGATTTGTAAATTACTTCTATTAAAAAATCTTAATCTTTCCAATAGTTATTAGCTTCTGAAGTTGAGTTGTTGTTTTCTGTCTAACTGCTCTCTGATGACTCACGTCCCGGGAGCTGTGCAGTTCCTATGGGGATATTCTTCCATCATGCACAGCTCCCGGGACGTGACATCATCATTGAGCAGTTAGATAGAAAACTTCAGAAGCTAATAACTATTGGAAGAATTAAGATTTTTTAATAGAAGTAATTTACAAGTCTGTTTAACTTTCCGGAGCCAGTTGATATATATAAAAAAAGGTTTTGCCTGGAATACCCCTTTAAGGTATTTCTTCTATTCTATTAGTCATAACATAAACTATATGGAAAATTTTTGGACCACTTTTAATGACTGAATTAAGGTGTTTATTCGGTTCTATTGCCACAGATGTATAAAATCCAGCCCTATTAACATTTGTGAAAAAAACTGTCATTTTTAATAGCTCAGTGACTTCCATTCCTTCCCTCTGAGATCATCCACAATCAGGTGTGATAGTCTTCAGTGGTGTATTTAGGTTATTTGCTGCTCCATGCCTGACAATACTCATGCACCCCATATTCCAAATTTGCCCACCCCGTCTTATCAAGACTACACCTTTTCTCATTTAGAGTCATACCTTACTCTGTAAACCCCACTCCTTTCTAAAGTCTTATGATGGGGCAAAAGGAACATTTAAAAAAAATAGTAAATAAAATGATGATACTTCTGCCCCTGACAAAGTGTGTGTGGGGGGGTTGGGCAGATAGCCGGGTGGAAGGGATTATCTGAAGTAATGTTACCAAACCACCAACTGGAGCATAGCCACACCCTCTGGGGGACCATTGACTTATTACATATTATTTTTGGCCACATAGAATGCTGGGAAAGGAGACAAAAGTAAAATTAAAATATTTGCATTGCAGTACTTCCAGGTGTGGGTTCAATACATGAAACAAGGAGCAAAGTGGCACATATAGGTAGTATAATCATATTACACAGCATTATAACTTGCCATCAGGGACTCAAAGGCTAAAGGAAAAATATTGGACTAAAATTCTTAGGAAAACTGTTTCCTGCCGGGAGCTTTATGGCTTGGGGTGTCTGATAAAGAGGTGTAAAGCAGGCGACCACTGGACTCTGAAGCAGTGCAAATGTGATCTGTGAATTGATGAATTACACTTTTCTATATGGAGTCTGATGGGAGAGTCTGGGTTTGACTAATGCCAGAAGAACATTACCTCCCTGACTGCATTGTGCCAACTGGAAATTTTGGCGGACAATCAATAATGCTATGGGGTTGTTTTTCAGAAGTTTCCTCATACTAAGACATTCGGACAATTGTTTGCTTCCAGCTTTGTGGGAACAGGTTGGATTTGGCTCTTTTTTGGTTCTAGCAAGACTGTGCCTTAGTTCACATAGGAAGGTCCATGTTGGGTGAGTTTGGTGTAGAAGAGTTTGACTGGTCCGCAAAAAGCCTTAGACCTAAATCCCATCAAACACCTTTGTGATGAACAAGAATAGAGTCTAGGAGCCTGGCCCTCTCAACATATGTATCTAATCTCTCAAATGCTCTTCTCATTAAATGAGTAAACATTCCTAATATTGAAGATAGTGTTCCCAGAAGAGTGGAAACTGTTATAACTGTAATGGAGGACAAACTCCACATTAATGCCTACGAATTTAAAATGAAAGTTTCCTGTAGGTGTGAAGTGTAGTTTCCAAATACTTTGTACAGATAACAGACATTCTCTCTAATTGAAAAGTTCATGTAGCACCCCTCTAGGGTCAACGGAATGCTATACATGAGAATAAATACAGTAACAGTTCTTTTTCTTCCTGTTGTCACTTTGCACCGCAAATATTGCATCTACAGTGCCCATCCTGTTATGAATAGGATGTTAAGATTCTGTTTTTCAACAGTAAACCAATATCAAACCCAGAGGCGTAACTTGTAGCTTCTGGGTCCCCATGCAAAATCTGCAACAGGGCCCCATATGCTAATTATTGTGCTGGTCTTTTATGGGGCAGATGTGCTTTGGGGGCCCCTTAGGCACCAGGGCCCCTGTGCGACTGCTACCCATGCTACCTCTTTAGCTATGCCCCTGATCAAACCCTTTATATTTTAGTTACAACAAGTCTTAAAGGTGTTATCCAACAAATAAAAAAGGCAAACATTTGATTGGTTCAGAGAACAATAGCATGTACTAGCATGTACTAGAATGTAAGGATGGAGAAGAGGGAGATGCAGCTGTATTCTCTGGGCCTCCGCCTTTATATGAGACGACAATCTGTGTGAAAGGAGGGAGCAATAAATGGCAGACACTTAAATGGCTGCAAAGAACAACAATACACAGAACATACTAGATATGTAGAAAGGAAAAAAAGGGGGTGCAGCTGCATCCTCTCTGCCTTAGTCTACTCATGAGTTTGGATTCTGTAAGTTGGGAAAGGAAGGAGAAAATGGTAGACATAGTTTATAGTCCCTCAAGTTCAACTTAAAACCCAACGCTGTTGATCCAGAGGAAGACAAAATAAACTCATGAGGCTGTTGGCAATTGCCCCATAACAAAGGAAAAATTGCCGACCGAGTCCAATATTGCATCAGAATAAATCCCTGGGTCAACATAAATCTAGTATCCATAACCTGTAACATTATATTTTCCCAGAAAAAACATCCAGGCCCCCATTGAACTTGTTTATTAAGACAGACATTACAGCATCATATGGCAGATAGTTCCATAGTCTCACTGCTTGACTGTTAAGATGATGAAACCATCTTTTCTCTAGACTTAGAGGATGTTCCCTTGTCTAAGTATAAAAAGATCCCAAGAAAGATCTCTGTACTGCCCATTTATATATTTGTACATTTTGATCAAATCACCCCTAAGACGTCTTTTCTCAAAACTAAATAACCAATAATGTCTTTGTACTCTAATCTACCCATAGCACATGATTGGCTCAAAAGACATTGGTGGTTATTTGCTAACGTGTTCCCTTTTTTTTTTTTTTGTCCGTTTTTTCAGCTGACTTTAGGCACACGTTTTGTGTGCCAGATTTTGCGCCCAAAAATCCAATAAACTCGACCAACTCTCCACTTTTCTCAGAAAACCCGAAAAGGTGTGTGTCTGTCGGGGAAAGAAGCGGTTTCCAGACAGAAGCAGGCATGACCTCGACAAAAGGGGCATGTCTCTGACATATTTACTAAGGTTTGTGGTGGATTTAAACTCTGGAAAAACCATTAGCTCAGAACAGTTGTAAAAAAAAAAAATCAAAACATAGAGAAAAATTTGTGAATATTGTGTCGGGAATCAAAACTCACAAAGAAATATACACTATACTCTTAGTAAATCAGGGCAATAGTCTTACATTGCAACAAGAAGATCCTGCCTGTATGCACAAAATATACGTTTACAAAAACCGACAAATTAGAGAAGGAATAAGACTCAAAATACACAGATTACACACTTTTGCATTTCTAACTTTTTTAGGAAAGCAACGTATGTATCTGCCTGTTTTACTTAAGAATACAACATGGTTAAACCGAGTAAGATATTTCTGATACCTTCTGTTTATAGGGTTGGTGGTTTATATTATGTTTATTTATTTCTCTAAACTCATAAGCATAAGACCCATCAGACTTTTGAGGGCGGCAAGGCTGCTGTTAACCTCATAGGCCCCAACAAGCTCTCCCTGGAAAGGTGTGAAAGGTAATTAACTGCTACAGTATTTTCCCAGTCTGCGATTAATCAGGAAGTGGAACACCAGTGATTGTAGACAACAGTAACACTTGCTTTATTATGTAGCACATTCTCATTCTGCTGGTTTTACGGTTGGATCAACCACATTTTGCCTAACAATTTATTATGTTTAACCTGTAGCCAATTAGTTTTTCTCACTTTATACCAACTTACAACATGGTGAGTTTGTTATATATTGGCCTCCCTTTGCTGCTTAGGTCGTTGCATATAACAGACAGCATCTGCTTAAGATATTAGACTTTCACTTCAGTCTAAATATTTTAACTTCATGTCCTCCCACTGGCTATTTACGTAAATGGGAAGAAAAAACATCAAACTGAATTGTATAATTGGATTCCTAAAATATTTTAACAATAATGATTTTGGAGATATTAAGGTAAACTGAATTATTAACATAATCATTTTTACTATTTAGTTTTCTATCTACCAAATAAAACATATTTGGATAATTCTTCTATCCAGATCCTCTTTTCTGATTAATATTATCTTGTTTGGAAATGAAAAAAAAAATGATTAGGAATGTTTTGCATGAACTTATGATTCATCAATGCTCTGCAGTTCATACCATATTACATAATAATTCAGCTATGTTAATATCTCAATACAGGTTGTGACCAGATTCTATTAATTTTATACATGCACTAAAATTTAAAGGATAATAAAATACCTGTTTTACAAGGGTATGTCCACCAGAAGATCCTCTGCGGAATTCAGTGAATCGTGTGCAGGTGGTGGGGCTTCAATGGGGGCAGGGCTTCGTGACTTCACTTCAATAGGATGTGGAGTCACAGACAATAGATATGTAAATTGAGCCAGGAAAGCCCCGCCCACTGTGTGCAATTCACTGAATTCAGGATCTTCTGGAGGACATATTTCAGAACCTACTGGACATATTTAAAGGGGTCCGTTTGAAACATCTTATCCCCTGTACAAAGGATAGGGTATAAGATGTTAGATCGCGCGGGTCCCCATCTCCAGGCCGGGAGGGGCTGGAACATGGAAGCTTGCTGCTTTCACGTTTGTGACGACACTCCATGCTCCCTCCATTCTTGTCTATGGCAGGGGGCGTGACGACTGGTACATAGCCGTCACGCCTCCTCCCATAAATGTGAATGGAGGGGGCGTGGTGGGCCGCATCGCCAGTGATCGGGCACGGAGCAGAGTTCGCTCCAAGCACCAAATGACAGAGGTGCCGTGCCGGAGAGAGCGGGGTTCCCTAGCGCCAGGACCCCCGCAATCTAACATCTTATTCCCTGATTCCAGTGGAGTTCCCCTTTAAGAAAGGGACCCCTCATTGGACTCCTGTTCACCCACACTATAACCCAGTGTATTGGGTTTAGTGTGGGTGAACAGGCTGACAGTTTCCTTTTAACCCCTTAAGGACCCTTGACGTACGCGTACGCCATGACATTCTGGCACTTAAGGACCCATGACGTATGCATACGTCATGGAGAATTATGTCCCCCGCCGTGTGCCGGGCGGGGATCGGACCGGGATGCCTGCTGAAATCATTCAGCAGACATCCCATGCAAATGCCCAAGGGGGTAATCAGACCCCCCATGTCGGAGATCGCTGCAAATCGCAAGTGAATTCACACTTGCGATTTGCGCGATTACGGGTCATTACGGGTCTATGGTGACCCGGAATATAAGGGGGATCGCGGTTGTCCAAGACACCGACGATCCCCCTGAAGGGATAGGAGTGAGGTGGCAGGGGTGCCACCCCTCCTATCCCTGCTATTGGTCGCATAGACGCGACGACCAATAGCAGATCGGGGGCAGGGGGGTTACTT
The DNA here is from genome assembly GCF_029499605.1 of Hyla sarda. Taxonomy (NCBI): domain Eukaryota; kingdom Metazoa; phylum Chordata; class Amphibia; order Anura; family Hylidae; genus Hyla; species Hyla sarda. The sequence goes on along the minus strand of NC_079193.1, from coordinate 77,175,887 downwards.
TCGATTTTCCCATTCTGCCCACCCACAATAGGAGGAGCAGGATGGGGAAACCAACAGGGACCGGCACCGAAGGGTACTTATAGATCTTCAGAGGCTGTGGGCGACGAAGATTGACGGGCAGCAATGTCATGCGGCTGGCTCCCTGGATCCTACGGAAGCCGGTGAGTTGCCTAGCAAAATTTGGAGGGCTACAGTTTGAGACCACTATACAGTGGTCTCTAAACTATAGCCCTCCAGATGTTGCAAAACTACAACTACCAGCATGCACAGAAAGCTGTTTGGGCATGCTGGGAGTTGTAGTTTTGCAACAGCTTGAGGTCTACAATTTAGAGACCACTGCACAGTGATCTCCAAACTGTAGCCCTCTAGATCTTGCAAAACGACAACTCCTAGCATGCCCACACAGCAGTTTTCTGTGTGGGCATGCTGGGATTTGTAGTTTTGCAACATCTGGAGGGCCACAGTTTGGAGATCACTGTGCAGTGGACTCTAAACTGTAGCCCTCCAGATGTTGCAAAACTGCAAATCCCAGCATGCCCAAACAGCAAACAGCTGTCTCGGCATGCTGGGAGTTGTAGTTGCACACCTCCAGCTGTTGCATAGCTACATCTCCCAGCATGCCCTTCGGCGATCAGTACATGCTGGGAGTTGTAGTTTTGCAACAGCTGGAGACACACTGGTTGGAAAATATTAAGTTAGGTAAGAGTACCTAACTGAAGGTTTTCCAACCAGTGTGCCTCCAGCTGTTACAAAAGTACAACTCCCAGCATGCACGGTCTGCATTGAAACAGCTGGAGGTTTGCGCCCCCCCCCCCCCCCATGTGAATGTACAGGGTACAGTCACACGGGCAGGTTTACAGTAAGTTTCCTGTTTGAAGTTTGAGCTGTGGCAAATTATTCGCCGCAGCGCAAACTCCTAGGGGGGAACTCACTGTAATCGGCCAGTGCGAATGTACCCTAAAAACACTACACTACACTAACACATAATAAAGGGTAAAACACAACGTATACACCCTTACACTGTCTCCCCCAATAAAAATGAAAAACGTGTTATATGTCAGTGTTTCCAAAACGGAGCCTCCAGCTGTTGCAAAACAACAACTCTCAGCATTTCCGGATAGCCACTGACTGTCCAGGCATGCTGTGAGTTTAGCAACAGCTGAAGGCACCCTGTTTGGGAATCACTGGTGTAGAATACCCCTATGTCCACCCCTATGCAATCCCTAATTCAGTCCTCAAATGCGCATGGAACCCTGTCGTATTTTAAGGAAACAGTTTAGAGCCACATATGGGGTATTTCCGTACTCGGGAGAAATTGCACTAAAAATTTTGGGGGGATTTTTCTCCTTTTACCCCTTATGAAAAGTAAAAGTTGGGGGCTATACCCGCTTGTTAGTGTAAAAAAAATAAAGATTTTACACTAACATGCTGGTGTTGCCCCATACTTTTTATTTTCACAAAAGTTAAAAGGAAAAAAAGACCCCCAAAATTTGTAACGCAACGGAAATACCCCATGTGGGCTTAAAATGCTCTGCGGGTGCACAACAAGGCTCAGGAGTGAGAGCGCACTATGTACATTTGAAGCCTAAATTGGTGATTTGCACAGGGGTGGCTGATTTTACAGCGGTTCTGACATAAATGCATAAAAAGAAACACCCACATGTGACCCCATTTTGGAAACTACACCCCTCACGGAACGTAACAAGGGGTATAGTGTGCCTTAACACCCCACAGGTGTTTAATGAAAATTCTTCAAATTTGGATGGAAAAATGAAAACAAAAAAAAATAATTTCACTAAAATGCTGGTTTTACCCTACATTTTTCATTTTCACAAGGGAAAATAGGAAAAAAGCCCCCAAAATTTGTAACCCCATTTCTTCTGAGTAAGAACATACCCCATGTGTGGATGTAAAGTGCTCTGCGGGCGAACTACAATGCTCAGAAGAAAAGGTGCGCCATTGGGCTTTTGAAGAGAAAATTTGTCCGGAATTGAAGGCCACAATTCCGGACAAATTGTGTTTGTAAAGCTCCCATAGTGCCAGAACAATGGACCCCCCCCACATGTGACCCCATTTTGGAAACTACACCCCTCACGTAATGTAATAAGGGGTACAGTGAGCATTTACCCCCCACAGGTGTCTGACAGATTTTTGGAACAGTGGTCCGTGAAAATGAAAAATGTAATTTTTCATTTGCACAGCCCACTGTTCCAAAGATCTGTCAAACGCCAGTGGGGTGTAAATACTCACTGCACCCCTTATTAAATTCTGTGAGGGGTGTAGTTTCCAAAATAGGGTCACATGTGGTGGGGTCCACTGTTCTGGCAGCACAGAGGACTTTGTAAACGCACATGGCCCCTGACTTCCATTCCAAACAATTTTTTTCCCAAAAGCTCAATAGCGCTCCTTCTCTTCTGAGCATTGTTGTGCGCCAGCAGAGCACTTGATGTCCACACATGGGGTATGTCCATACTCAGAAGAGATGGGGTTACAAATTTTGGGGGGCATTTTGTCCTATTATCCCTTGTAAAAAAAATTAAATTTGAGGGAAAACTGGCACTTTAGTGAAAAAAAAATGATAATTTACACACTTTAATGAAAAGCTGTCAAACTCCTGTGGGGTGTTAAGGCTCACTTGACCCCTTGTTACGTGCCTTGAGGGGTTTAGTTTCCAAAATAGCATGCCATGTGTTTTTTTTTTTTTGCTGTCCTGGCACCATAGGGGCTTCCTAAATGGGACATGCCCCCCAAAACCATTTCAGCCAAATTTGCTTTTTAAAAGCCAAATGTGACTCATTCTCTTCTGAGCATTGTAGTTCACCAGCAGAGCACTTGACGTCCACACATGGGGTATTTCCATACTCAGAAGATATGGGGTTACAAATTTTGGGGGGCATTTTGTCCTATTATCCCTTGTAAAAAATAAAAATTTGAGGGAAAACTAGCATTTTAGTGGAAAAAAAAATCATTTACACATCCAACTTTAACGAAAAGTCGTCAAACACCTGTCGGGTGTTAAGGCTCACTGGAACCCTTGTTACGTGCCTTGAGGGGTGTAGTTTCCAAAATAGTATGCCATGTGTTTTTTTTTTTTTTTTGTTGCTGTTCTGGCACCATAGGGGCTTCCTAAATGTGACATGCCCCCCAAAAACCATTTCAGAAAAACTGACTCTCCAAAATCCCACTGTCGCTTCTTCCCTTCTGAGCCCTCTACTGCGCTCGCCGAACACTTGACATACACATATGAGGTATTTACTTACTCAAGAGAAATTGGGTTACACATTTTAGGAAGATTTCTCTCCTTTTACCCCTTGTAAAAATTCAATAACTGGGTCTACAAGAACATGCCAGTGTAAAAAATGAAGATTTTGAATTTTCTCCTTCAATTTGCTGCTATTCCTGTGAAACACCTAAAGGGTAAACAAACCTTTTGAATGTCATTTTGAATACTTTGAGGGGTGCAGTTTTTATAATGGGGTCATTTATGGGGTATTTCTAATATGAAGGCCCTTCAAATCCACTTCAAAACAGAACTGGTCCCTGAAAAATTTCAATTTTGAAAATGTTGTGAAAAATTGGAAAATTGCTGCTTTACTTTGAATTCCTCTGATGTCTTCCAAAAGTAAAAACATGTCAACTTTATGATGCCAACATAAAGTAGACAAATTGTACATGTGAATCAATATATAATTTATTTGGAATATTCATTTTCCTTATAAGAAGAGAGCTTCAAAGTAAAAAAAAATGCAAAATTTTTAATTTTTTCATCAAATTTTGGAATTTTTCACCAAGAAATTATGCAAGTATCGACAACATTTTTCCACTAACATAAAGTAGAATATGTCATGAAAAAAATATCTCAGAATCAGAATGAAAGGTAAAAGAATCCTAGAGTTATTAATGTTTAAAGTGGCAGTGGTCAGATATGCAAAAAAATGGCCGGGTCCTACAGTGAAAATTGGCTGGGTCCTTAAGGGGTTAAGACTTTCTCCCGAATCCATAATATTATTTTAGTTACCAGATATTTTTACTGCTTTGGAGCTCCTGGTTCTATTACATTGGGAGGGATATAAATCCCCCCAATGGATGGCTTTAGTCCAGGAATTGATGAGGCTTGAGGAACTGCTATATGAATGTCCTAAAAAACTTTAATGTCACATCATGGTCACCCCCAGCAGACGTAACAAACATTCTGTTAATCCCCCTTGACTGCTATGTTGCCCATCTCATGGTTTGCTTTTTTTTTTCCTGTAATAGGTTTGTGTAGCCTACTGTAATACACCAAGTAGGTAAAGACTACTACACTATAGAGATAAGATTATACAACAGCTGAAAAAAGTCATATGGAGCATTGTCAGTTGTTACAGCATGCAATTTTAAGTAAGACTATAGACATTTCAGGGAGAAGTGTTGTTAACAAGTAGCTTGTTTTCTCTATGTCTCAAAAATGTATAAAAGGCTGACATTGTGAGTGCAATAATTCATATCAATCTTTATAGTGGTGGTGGCCAAGTAGAAGACTTTAGTCTTAGACTGGGGGCTACACTGCGATCTTGGCAGTGACAAGGGGTTGAAAGACCAAAAATCATCATGTTGCAGTGCAGTGATCGTGTTGTGTTGGGGCTATGGTAAGTAAGTGGGGTCTCATGGAGACCCACAATTGGCTACGGCCTGACAAATGCAAGAAATCTATCCATGAAAAATGTATTGCAACTATGGGTTCACAGAAATGTCAACTTTGGGGTTTGCAACATGACTCCATTCAGTTACCTTAGCCCAACCACAGAGCGATCACTGCATTGTGACATGGCAATGTTTGGTTGCATGGCCAAAATTGCCTTGAAGCCCCAGCCTAATGGTTGATCTCAAATTGGAAACCAGTACAGTATATTATGAGGTTTGTCATTGAGACCTATTTTCAAGGTGGTCTGACCCAGTTGTTTAGCCATCACAATTTAGCCCTGCTTCCGAGTCTTATGAATCTCCTTCAGTATTTGCCAATTCACTTGCTGACCAATATATCTGGTCCCTTCACCGGTGTCATGGCCATGGGATAATCAGTTTAATTCACTTCACCGGTTAATAGTAATAATTTTGCGTGGGTGTATTCTCTAAGTGAGTCTCTTTGTCTAACATGAATAACCGCTTTTCATAACACATCATCTTTTGCTCTAACAAAAAAAAATCTTTGTTTTTAACTATTGTAACGTCTTTGCCTTATTTTTCTGTTTTGAGACTGATTTAGACTGTAAAAAGACATAAATTATCTACAATGTCTCTGCTCTGCAGAATTAATTATCTGCTTGGAACAGTAATACTCTGACTTCCCAATTGTTCCTGCTGTTTATGGTGTGAGGCTTGCTGGGCATTTTTGGTGCGTTCCTGTGTGCTGGACTTTTTCTCTCTTTGCTGGACTGTGTGCAGTTGTATAGGATTCACCTGAGCTGTGCTACCCTGCTGTGTGCTTTCTACCTATCTGTTCTCCCCTTCTCACTCCAATGGAGTGCTCTCGGAACAAAACAAAGAATTCTAAGGTGGCGGCTGAAGCTACTAGGCATTCTTCTGATGATAAAGTGTTGTCTGATGATGGCTCGCTCCGGTCTTGTCGCCCCTCCCGGAGAGACTTCTGTGCTCAGACTGCTTTGGCCTATAAAGTGTCAGCTCATGCGCCCAAAGCACTCAGTCAATTTTCCAGATCTCAGGGCTGCCCTGGAACTGAGTCTCCTGATCCATCTCTGCCATTGTTTCAGGGCCCTGCTAGCCCGCCACAGCTCCACTCCCCTGATAGGCTGCAGTATAATGCTGCAGATATTGACATGAAGTTTGCTGAAGTGCTGGCGGCTATTACTACCTGCCAAACCATGATGGCCTCCAAGGTGGATGAGTTGAAGCAGGATTTTGTTATCCTCTGGCATGAGACTCAATAACTTCGAGAACGCACCACTGAAGTAGAGTGCCTAATCTCAACCATTGATTACACCCTTCAACCTATTCCGCAACAGATTGCTACTTTGCAGCGACAACGGGTGGTTGACAGAGCTGACGACTTGGAGAACCGCCTGCAAAGAAATAATATCTGTCACGGGGCGTGATGTCACATGGGGTGGAGTCGTGATGTCACAATACTCCGGCCCCGTGGTCATCACGCTGCACACTCGGAGCCTCCAGCGCTGTGGAGAGCTCGCAAAAGGTGGGTGCTGAATGACAGATTGTGGGGGTCCCCAGCGGCAGGACCCCGGCAATAAGACATCTTATTCCCTATCCTTTGGATAGGAGATAAGATGTATTAGGGCTGGAGTACCCAGTTAAAGCATGACTGGGAATTTTTAAGGCTCTTTATGAGTTGAACATTGATTTTAAAAGATGTTACTCCCAATAGGTGTCAGTGACTTTTTTTTTTTCCTTTTGGAGGAGAGGTACTTTGCCTATTTTCTTCTTATGGAACATTGCATGACTCACAAGACTCCATGCACTAGTGTGGTGATCTCCTCAAGGAGACATACTACCCCTTTAATCTTGCATTAGTATGAAAGGGAAAAGCCAGGCCTAGCCTTTCTATGAAATGAGCATGTGCCTAAAGTGGCAATGGATCTTATTGCTGAGACCTCCACTAAATTCTAGATATAGCTGGGTGATGCTTACAGCAGAATGCTTCACTCCATGGCTCAGCGCTCTCTTTTGTTCATTCAGACTCTATTATATTTTATAGAGCCCATCAAAGCTACCTTGTGCTTCACCTGCTTATATCCATATAGACCTCAACCAATCAAAACTTTAGACTTTTCAAATTTTTATATTAAATGACAATAATGTTATAAATAGGTACTGATGAATGTAAAAAAGACATATGCTGTCAATGCTTTTCAAAGCAACTGAGGGACATTTATACATTAAACTATGAAAAACAATATATAATATAAAGGTAGAGTATATCTTCACGGCTGTCACGATTCGGCTGGCTGGAGGTGGATCCTCTATGCCAGAGAGGGATTGGCGTGGACCGTGTTGGTGGACCGGTTCTAAGTTGCTACTGGTATTCACCAGAGCCCGCCGCAAAGCAGGATGGTCTTGCAGCGGCGGTAGCAACCAGGTCGTATCCACCAGCAACGGCTCAACCTCTCTGACTGCTGAAGATAGGCGCGGTACAAGGGAGTAGACAAGAGCAAGGTCGGACGTAGCAGAAGGTCAGGGCAGGCAGCAAGGATCGTAGTCAGGGGCAACGGCAGGAGGTCAGGAACACAGGCTAGGAACACACTAGGAAACGCTTTCACTGGCACAATGGCAACAAGATCCGGCGAGGGAGTGCAGGGGAAGTGAGGTTTAAGTAGGGAGTGCACAGGTGAACACACTGATTAAGCCTGCTGCGCCAATCAGTGGCGCAGTGGCCCTTTAAATTGCAGAGACCCGGCACGCGCGCGCCCTAAGGAGCGGGGCCGCGCGCGCCGGGACAAGACAGACGGGGAATGAGTCAGGTACGGGAGCCGGGATGCGCATCGCGAGCGGGCGCCTCCCGCATCGCGAATCGCCTCCCGGCTGAGAGAGATATTGCAGCACACTCGGTCAGCAGGTCTGACCGGGGCGCTGCGAATGCGAGGATGCTGCGAGCGCTCCGGGGAGGAGCGGGGACCCGGAGCGCTCGGCGTAACAACGGCTATTTTGTTAATCAAATACATATAAAATAAAATGACTTATCTAATAGCTTTTGTAAATAAATATCCTAGAGCTTTGTATCCACAGCTTCAGTGTAGACGTGTGCATCTCTATGACATCTCACACTAGAAACAATGCTTGTGTAATCTAATTCTGCATTCATATTATCTTCCATCTATTCTCTACTTTTTGCTAACATTCCAAATGTAAATTATAATTAGTATGGAGCAGATGGAAAAGAGTACACATAGTATATCAGTAGTCTGTAACCATAGAAATACAGTTGTGGATGGGAGCTGTAGGCACAAAACAGTATACATTTTATTTCCTTTTTAAACCCCTTAATGACCCGGGGTTTTTCCGTTTTTGCATTTTCCTTTTTTCCTCCTTACCTTTAAAAAATCATAACTCTTTCAATTTTTCACCTAAAAATTCATATGATGGCTTATTTTTTGCGCCACCAATTCTACTTTGTAATGACGTCAGTCATTTTACCCAAAAATCCACAGCGAAATGGAAAAAAAATCAATGTGAGCCAAAATTGAAAAAAAAAAAAAACACCATTTTGTAACTTTTGGGGGCTTCCGTTTCTACAGAGTAAATTTTTTGGTAAAAATGACACCTTCTCTTTATTCTGTATGTCCATATGGTTAAAATGATACCCTACTTATATAGGTTTAATTTTGTCGTACTTCTGGAAAAAATCTAAACTACATGCAGGAAAATTTATACGTTTAAAATTGTCATCTTCTGACACCTATAACTTTTTTATTTTTCCGTGTATGGGGTGGTATGAGGGCTAATTTTTTGCGCTGTGATCTGAAGTTTTTAGCAGTATCATTTTTGCATTGATAGGAATTATTGATCACTTTTTATTCATTTTTTCATGATATATAAAGTGACCAAAAATGCACTATTTTGGACTTTGGAATTTTTTTGCGCTTACGCCATTGACCATGCGGTTTAATTAACAATATATTTTTATAATTCAGACATTTCCGCACGCGTCAATACCACATATGTTTATTTTTATTTACACTGTGTTTTTTTAATGGAAAAGGGGGCTGATTAAAACTTTTAATAGGGAAGGGGTTAAACGATCTTTATTCACTTTTTTCACTTTTTTTTTCAGTGTTATAGCTTCCATAGGGACCTATAACACTGCACACACTGATCTTGTACATTGATCACTGGTTTCTCATAGGAAACCAGTGATCGATGATTCTGCCGCTTGACTGCTCATGCCTGGATCTCAGGCACTGAGCAGTCATTCGGCGATCGGACAGGGAGGAGGCAGGTAAGGATCCTCCAGATGTCATGTAAGCTGTTCGGGATGCCGCGATTTCGCCGTGGCTATCCCGAACAGCTCCCTGAGCTAACCGGCATGGTTTCACTTTCATTTTAGACGCGGCGTTCAACTTTGCACGCTGCGTCTAAAGGGTTATTAGCACGCGGCACCGCGATCAATGCCGCGCGCTATTAGCCACGGGTCCCGGCCGCTATGACGGCCGTGGCCCCGCGTTATAGATCGTGAGCAGACTCAGGACGTACAGGTACGCCCTGGGTCCTTAACAGGTTAAAGAAATCATGGCTTATAAAAAAAACACTAGGGTTCACCATACCATCCAGAAATGATCCCGTCCAGCTGCAGCATCATCTTTGTCCAAACTGAAGCACAGACATGGACACAGTAAGTGAGGGTAGGACTAGCACTCCTCTGTGCTCACTCCTGTCCAGGGAGGAGAGGGTTACAGAGCAGCCTGCGGTGATTGGATGAAGATAACCAGCACAGCACAGCAGACTCTGGGAGGAAGATGAGTCATGCATAGTGAGGATATATCTCCTCCGAAGCACAGAATGACAAACCAGCAAGAGAAAGAAGGTATTTGTGAGAGAAATATAGGTGCCAGACACATAAAAATGATGTGTACATGATCAAGATTACTGAGTAATATATATAAAAAAAAAAAATTTATGTGGGATATGGGAATCTGTTAAGTGTTTTTGCAGCTAAGAACTGTAGACACCATTTGATAGTTGTTAGGGTATAAAAGCAAATTGTACCTTTCCTTGAGCTGATGGGGGTTGTAAAACCTATAAAATCACATTCAGCCAAGTGTCAAGGAGGTAGGGATGAGATGCTCAAGTACCACAGACTGGCACGCCTCCTCACTTTCCTTCACGTCCGACCCCCTCCATGACTGATGTACAGAGCTTTGTATGTCAGTCAAGGTATGTCAGTCAAGGAGTGCTGGGAAGTGAGGAGGTGTGTCATGGTGTGGCATGGCACACCAGGAAAAAAAGGAAATTTTAAAAGTTTGTCCATCACCATCAGCTCAGGAAAGATACAGTTTTTTTTTTTATACCCTAACAGCTAATGTATATAACTAACCGTTAGACATGTGCAATTCGGTTCGGCACGAATGTCTAATTTACCGAATTTTACCGTTTTCGGGCATTCGGACCCATCCGAATCCACGAAAACATATTTTGAAAATTCCGGAATAGCCACGATGATACGAATAGCAAAATAACGAATGCATTAGTTATCAGTAAATGAATGTAAAGAATTCATTCTAATAACAAAAAGATAATATAAAAGATACAGTAGTGATGGAAAAAATTGTATCTAGTGAAATGTATCTTTTTTATTATGAAATGTTTATTAATTTTTAAACAGGGATCAATTTATGTGAGCGGGTAAAGCACTAAAAATGTAGCCGACAATAATAAAAATGTAGTGTGTGCGTGTTTTTCACTTTATTTTTTAATTTTTTAGGTAGTACTACTACTCCCAGCATGGAACACACTTTTCCATGATGGGACTAGTAGTTACCTGTACTAATTGACGGATCGCCAGGGTTCGTTGCGATCCTCTTGTATAATGTATAGATGCGGCAGCCACTCTTCTATGGTCCCCTGCACTCACGTATATATACACATATTCATATTTCCCGCAGAGCTGTGATTGGCCAGATGGTTCCAACCAATCACAGCTCTCTGTGAGAAATAGGAATATGTGTATATATATGGCCGTGCAGGGGACCATAGAAGAGCGGCCGCCGCATCCATACGTTATACAGGAGCATCACCGCGGGTGTCAGGAGTGATACCCGCAGTGATCTTTCCTTTACTACAAGTGCTACTACTCCCAACATGGAGTACACTCTGTTCCATGTTGGGAGCTGTAGTACCTGCATTAATAGACAGATCGCAGCGGGTGTCAGAAGTTACACTCGCTGCGATATGTCTATTAATGCAGGTTCTACAGCTCCCAGCATGGAGCAGAGGGTACTCCATGTTGGGAGTAGTAGTACCTGCAGTAAGGGACAGATCCCAGCGGATGTCACTCCTCCTGACACCCGCTGCGATCGTCCTTATGTGAATGTTTGGATCAGCTGTTCTCAGGGCTACAGAGCCATAGGTATACATCGTATATCTACTGCCCAGCAAGAACTTACAGTGAGCCTGCAATGTGTATACAGTATACACATTGCTGGCTCACTTAACCCCTTGCTGAGCTGGGCGCTATGCGCAAGCCCAGCAAGGAAAGAGTTAACTTACACTGCTGGACAGTGTAGGTTAACCCTTTAGGCGGTATACACTATATACAGCTATCTATAGATAGCTGTATATAGTGTATACAGAAAATGAAGTCCGCTTACTTCCCTCGAGTACCGGGCAGGTCCGTGTAGCTCCGCCCCTAGTGATGTCATTAGGGGGCAGAAGGGAACCAGGCTAGTTAATCTGAAGCTCTGTTCACATTGTCCGTTTTGTATAATGTGAACAGACCCTTCTGGCAGTGTCTACCCAGAAAGGGAGACTCCAGCTGTTGCTAAACTACAACTCCCAGCTTGCCCAGACAGCCAAAGGCTGTCTGGGCATGCTGGGAGTTGTAGTTTTGCACCAATTGGTGGCTCCCTGTTTGGGTAGACATTGCATCATGGGTGCTCTCCCCAGCGGACAGCGCCAAAATTGTCATAACCAATTTTTAGTGTTTTTTTCTTCTTGTTTCAGATCTGTGTATGCAGAGGATTACTGCGGATTCGATGGATTACGGCAGATTATTTTATTTTTTATTTTAATAAAATGGTTAACGAGGGCGGTGGGGGAGTGTTTTTTTAGTAATGGATTCCATCAGTAAGACAGTTTCCACTACTAAGCCTGAAAATTCAATAAAAAAAAACAACACATTGGAAAAATTATTTTATTTAAAAAAACACTCCCCCACAGCCCTCGTTAACCATTTTATTAAAAGAAAAAAAAAATCCGCCGTAATCCATCGAATCCACAATAATCCTCTGCATACACAGATCTGAAACGAGAAGAAAAAAACACAAAAAATTGGTTATGACATTTTTGGCGCTGTCAGCTGGGTAGAGCACCCATGATGCAATGTCTACCCAAACAGGGAGCCACCAATTGGTGCAAAACTACAACTCCCAGCATGCCCAGACAGCCTTTGGCTGTCTGGGCAAGCTGGGAGTTGTAGTTTAGCAACAGCTGGAGTCTCCCTGTCTGGGTAGACACTGCCAGAAGGGTCTGCTCACATTATACAAAACAAACAATGTGAACAGAGCTTCAGATTAACTAGCCTAGTTCCCTTCTGTAGCTCCGCCCCTAATGACGTCCTCACTAGGGGGAGGAGCTACACGGACCTGCCCGGTACTCGAGGGAAGTAAGCGGACATCGTCTTCTGTATACACTATATACAGCTATCCATAGATAGCTGTATATAGTGTATACCGCCCAAAGGGTTAACCTACACTGTCCAGCAGTGTAAGTTAACTCTTTCCTTGCTGGGCTTGCGCATAGCGCCCAGCTCAGCAAGGGGTTAAGTGAGCCAGCAATGTGTATACTGTATACACATTGCAGGCTCACTGTAAGTTCTTGCTGGGCAGTAGATATACGATGTATATCTATGGCTCAGCATCAGCTGTTCTCCCGGCTCTGTAGCCCTGAGAACAGCTGATCCAAACATTCACATAAGGACGATCGCAGTGGGCGTCAGGAGGAGTGACATCTGCTGGGATCTGTCCCTTACTGCAGGTACTAATACTCCCAACATGGAGCACACTCTGCTCCATGCTGGGAGCTGTAGTACCTGCATTAATAGACATATCGCAGCGAGTGTAATTTCTGACACCCGATGCGATCTGTCTATTAATGCAGATACTACAGCTCCCAGCATGGAGCAGAGTGTACTCCATGTTGGGAGTAGTAGTACTTGTAGTAAAGGAAAGATCACTGCGGGTATCACTCCTGACATCCGCTGTGATGCTATAATGTATGGATGCGGCGGCGGCTCTCCTATGGTCCCCTGCACGGTGTATATATACACATATTTATATATACACATATTTCTCTTTCTGTGATTGGCTGGAACCATCTGGCCAATCACAGCTCTGCGGGAAATGTGAATATGTGTATATATATATGTGAGTGCAGGGGACCATAGAAGAGCGGCCGCTGCATCTATACATTATACAAGAGGATCGCAAGGGACCCTGGTGATCTGTCAATTAGTATAGGTAACTACTACTCCCATCATGGAACAGTGTGTTCCATGCTGGGAGAAGTAGTACTACCTAAAAAATGTAAAAAAAAAAAAAGGGAAAAACATGCACACACTACATTTTTATTATTGTCGGCTACATTTTTAGTGCTTTACCAGCTCACATAAATTGATCCCTGTTTAAAAATTTATAAACATTTCAGAATAAAAAAGATACATTTCGTTACATACAATTTTTTCCATCACTACTGTATCTTTTTTATTATAATTTTTTTATGGTACCCTACAAAATTTTTATTAAAAAAAAAGGTATCTCCATAATTTTTTAGGATTGCTAAAGTCCAAAAAAAGAATAAAAAGATTTACTGAATGTACCCGAATACCGAATGTATCCGAAAAATCAGACCGAACACCCGAATACCGAATGTATCCGAAAAATCAAACTGAAAAGATTATCGAACCGAAAAAATTTTCCAAAACGAAAAAAAGAAACGAAACGAAAATTTTTCTAGTGCACAAGTCTACTAACCGTGCCTGTAGCTCTTAGTAGCAAATACAGCAGACAAATACATTGTCACACAAATGAAGCATGCCTTTTTGCTGTTTTTTTGTTGTTTTTTGTTTCTATTACCCTGGTATTATTCTAATGATTATTTTTTATTTTAACATAATTAAAGGGGTTATCCAGGAAAAGCGTTAATTTTTTACGTAAATTTGTTTTCCCTTAGTCCTAACAGCAGCACAAGTGGGGTGTTCTGCCCCTGTGAAGCTGGCAGGACGGTGGAATTTTTTATTCCGCCCAAGTAATTAAAGACTTAATTAGACCCCCATATAAGGCCTCCTCCCTTAGGCCACATTGCTTAATAACAAGTAAAACAAAACAATTTGGGCGGGAAAATTTGTGTGCTGCTGTTAGGACTAAGGGAAAACAAATTTACGTTAAAAATTAACGCTTCCCTTACGTCCTAACCAGCAGCCCAAGTGGGGACTTAGCAAGTAACAACACAAATAGGGAGGGACTACGGCAGAGTGGCACTTAGGATTGATTGCCCGAAGGCCAACTCTTCCGATCGTTTGGCATTAACCCTGTAATGACTAATAAATGTATTATGCGTGCTCCAGGAGGCAGCAGCGCAGACTTGTTCTAGAGGAACAGCTTTTCTTTCTGCAAAGGAAGTGGAGACTGCCCTAGTGGAATGGGCAGTGACAAAGGCAGGAGGAGCTAACTCCTGGGCTACAAAATCCTCCCAGATTGCCTCTTTAATCCATCTACTCAGAGAGGGTTTAGAGGCTTTAAGACCTTTGTTCTTCCCAGAAAAGGAAACAAGAAGGTGCTCTGATCTTCTAAATTCTCCAGTTCTTGAGATGTAAATTCTGAGGATTCTTGAAATGTCCAGAGAATGGTCAGCAGCTTCCTCGGGAGAGGATGGATTAGAACACAGAACTGGAAGGGATATAGCTTGATTGATGTTGGAGAACGTCGGGACCTTAGGAACAAAGGTGGGCAAAAATCTCAACAGGACTCTATCCTGGAGAAAAAGCGTATAAGGCTCGAAAGCCGAAAGGGCCTGAAGCTCGCCAATCCTTTTGGCTGAGGTTATGGCCAATAAGAAGGTGACTTTAAGGGACAAATACCTAAAGTTGACTACTTCCAAAGGTTCAAAGGGGTGTGAGCATAACCCCTTAAGAACAATAGTCAAATCCCATTTGGGAATGGGTCTGAGAACTGTAGGTTTAAGTCTTTCAGCTCCCTTAAGGAATCTTCTGATTAGGGATTCTTGTGATAAAGATCTGCCTAAAACGGCAGAGAGCGCTGAAACTTGAACCCTCAAAGTGGATGGGCTAAGACCCTTGTCAAGGCCATCCTGAAGGAAACGTAAAATTGCAGAAAGAGGAGGATCTGAGGTTACTATCTCTTTCGTAGCACACCATCGAAGAAAAATTTTCTTTAACCTAGAATAGACCTTGTTTGTAGACTCTGCTCTAGAGTGTGCAATAGTTCTCAAGACCTCCGCAGGAAGCCCACTACTTAGTAGGGTCCTGTCAATCTCCAGGCTGTCAAATTGAGTCTCCTCAGATCTAGGCAGGAGCCTGTGTTGTGAGACACAAGGTTCTGCACGTGGGGAAGCCTCCAATAACACCCCTGACTCATCCTCATGAGTTGGGTGAACCAGGACCTCTTGGGCCAGAATGGTATGATGGCAATCACTGAGGTCTGGTCTTGCCTGACTTTCATCAATACCCTTGGTATCATGGAAAGTGGAGGGAATATGTAGGCCAGCCTGAACCTCCATGGAATGGACAGAGCATCTATCGCCACTGGATTGTCCTCTTTGTAAAGAGAGCAAAACTTGTTCACCTTGGCGTTCAGACGAGTTGCCATGAGATCTATCTCTGGCATACCCCACCTTAGGGTTATCTTCTTGAAGATGTCTTTGTTCAGGGACCATTCCCCTTGGACCGGAAGCCCGCGACTTAGACGATCTGCCACTATGTTGAGATCCCCCTTGATGTGGACTGCAGAAAGGTGGGTTAGATTGAGCTCTGCCCAAGAAAGAATTAGTCCGGTCTCCTTGAGGAGCACTTGGGACTTTGTGCCACCCTGTCTGTTGATGTAAGCCACCACAGTGGTATTGTCTGACCGAACTCTTATCGCTTTCCCTAGAATAAGGGGTGCGAAATGGAGAAGAGCTAGACGAACTGCTCTCAGTTCTCTCATGTTGGAGGAGAGAAGTCTCTCCTGAGGGCTCCAAGTACCCTGTACTGGATTCTCGTCCAGATGGGCTCCCCAGCCCAGAAGGGAGGTGTCCGTGGTTAAAGTGATCCACTGAGGTTGAATCAAGGACTTCCCATCTGTCAGATTCGTCCACCATCTGAGAGATGCACGGACTTCGGTCGACAGGTTGCACTTTTTGTCCAACCCTCTGGGGTTGCGATTCCAGACCTTCAAGACTTGATCTTGGAGAGGCCGGAGGTGCCATAGGGCCCAAGGGACTACCTCTGCAGACGCTGACAAATGACCCAACATCTTCATTAGAGTTCTGATGGGAACCTTGAGAGGGACCATCAAAAACTCGGCAGCTCTTATGACTCGATCTTTTCTTTCTGAAGTGAGGGATAGAGTCATCTGAGAGGAGTTCAGGACAAACCCCAGAAACTTCCTTGAGGTGGATGGGTTGATTTCTGATTTCTCCCAATTTATAAGCCAGCCCAAGCGCTGGAGAAAATCTAGAGCCAGATGAAGATGAGACTGTAGAACGTCTAGAGTAGCGGCTTTTAGAAGCCAGTCGTCTAGATAAGGAATGATCTCTAGACCTTTTAGTCTGAGAGCAGAGACCACTGGAGCCACCATCTTTGTAAAGGTGTGGGGGGCTGAAGTGATGCCGAAAGGCAGAAAAGCGAACTGGAAATGCTTTACCATACCGTTTATGGTGACAGCAACCCTCAAATATTTCCTGTGAGCAGGAAAAATAGGAACATGCAGGTAAGCATCCTTCAAGTAGATGGTAACCATGAGATCTTGAGGGTCCAGGATACTGACTACTGAGCGAATGGTTTCCATCCTGAACGGCCTTTTCCTTATGAAACGGTTCAAAAAGCGAAGATCTATGATCATACGCCAGTCGCCTGATGGTTTCGGCACCAGAAATATTGGGGAATACACCCCTGACCCTCTTTGGTCAGGGGGAACTTCTTCTAGTGCATGTTTCCCCACGTACTGTAGGACAGAGTCCTCTAGAATAGCCTGTTTTGGCTGAGGAAGTAGCTTTATTAAAACAAATTTCCTTGGAGGAGGGGAGATGAAATCTATTTTGTACCCCGACTGAATGACATCCAGAACCCAAGGATCCTGGATTTCTTGCATCCTGGTTGACAGAAACAAACTTAAACGTCCACCGACCGGAGTGGGATTGGTAGATAGCTTCTCTACCTGAACTTCCCGAGGGAAAGGGAGAGGGGAAACGTTGGTGGACCTTAGAGGAGAGTCATAGCTCGGCCTTACGGTCTTCCACCACGCTTTTGAGTAGACTGGCGTCTCTGGGATCTGGAAGGGCCCTGGAACTTCCCCCCCCCCCCCCCCCCTGGATCTACCCTTGCCCCGAAAGGACTGTACAGGTAGACATTTACCTTTTTTTATCCGCAAAACCCTCCATGATTCGGTCTAACTCAGACCCAAGAGCCAATTAGGCTCAAAGGGCATCCCACAGAGGTTGAACTTTGAGGTATTATCAGCTACCCAGGGACGCAACCACATGGGGCGCCTGCTTGCGGATGAGAGCGCCATGGACTTGGCAGCAAGTTTGAGGTGCTATTGGGATGATTCGCATAAGAAGTCTACCCCGAGAAGTAGAGTTTTGAAGCTGTCCAGAATATCCTCCCTAGCAACATTACTTTCAATCTCAGACTGAATGCGTTGTACGCGTTCTTTGACAAAGTCCACAACCTCACTTGAAGCGACAGCCACCGAGGCAGATGCTGAGGCCGCCGAATAGTTGCGTCTTAGAAGGGGGTCCACTTTCCTGTCATGGGGGTCCTGGAGGTTACTGCCATCATCTGCAGGAACTAGAACCCTCTTGGACAGCTTGTTAACAGCCATATCCACTTTTGGCGGTGGCATCCAGAATTCCGACTCAGCTTCTGATAGAGGAAACATCAGCTTGAACCTCCGAGTAACAACAGCAGGCTTGTCTGGGTGCTTCCACTCGGCTTTCATCAGTTTCCTAAGTGTATCATCCACTTTGAAAACCAAAGGTCCTCTAGAGGTGGATGTAGAGGCTTCCCCTTGATCAACATCCTGATCCCTTGATCGGATGGATCTAAGCAATCTCTGCGTCTTTTCCACAGGAAAAAGAGGCGAAGAGATCACTTCCTCTACTGACTGTTCCGACTGATCGCCCACAAACATAACGGAATCCTCCACGACAGATGGAGGACCAGACTCGGTCCTAGACCTCTTAGGGGCAAAGGAATTCTTGATCTCGTTGATAGAATTTCCCATGAATTCCTTCATCCAGATGAACATGTCCTGGACTGTAGGTTCAGCTGGATTAGCGGGTGGACGACATCCAGGACACCTGTTGTATTCATAGGAATCAGGCAGTGGAGTACCACAGTCAGCGCAAGTTAGATGGAGCTTCTTTGAAGCAGACTTGCGACTACCAGCATGTGTATCACTCGACGGAGGAGTGGACATAGTTCTGGAATTAAAACAATAGGTTAGAAAAGACACCAGAACTGTTACCATTGCAGCGCAAATGGAAAAAGAGTACCTATTGAAAAATAGACAAGCTCTTTTACAAAACCTAAAAATAGCAGGAACCACACAAGTGTAGTCAAGCTAGAAAGGCAGCAAGAGGCCAAATGAAGGCCAGTACTGCCTTAAATAGGGGAGAGGGCGGCAATTTTAAAATAAGCCCCGCCCCTCCAGGAAGTCAGAGCACCAATCAGATCGAAATCTAAAAAACGATCTGAAATAAAACATTTTTGCTCTGAGCCCCTTCCTACCTTGGAAGGGGCAGGTAACTAATATATTAAGTTAAAATAATAGTTAAAGCTAGCGCTCATTGCACCAAAAGGCTCCGATGCCGGACCGGAAGTCGTCAGATGACGCACTTCCGGTCCGCGGCTCCGCACACAGCAGAGGACCGGAGCGAGACAGCGGCGCTGCCGGAAAGGTAAGGGCGGAATGCCCGAGTAGCAGAGGGATCGGAGGATCCCTGAACCATAGAGGGCGGCGCTCAGCGCCGCCTGAACAAAGAAAATAAACTGTATCTACGAACCCGGACCGAAGTCCCGGGTCATAGATACAGAGTCTGAAAAAAACTCAGCTGGGGCAGCGCTAAAACAACGCCGCCCAGGCTGACAGAAAAGAAGGGGCAGCAAGCTGCAACCCTGAGAAAAAAACAAACCCTTCTCCACATAAAAGAGGGGGAAGGGAAAAATCCATGCAGGCTCTGCTAAAAAACCAGAGCCTGCACCCTCCTGCTGTCCTGCACAGGACAGAAAAAAAGCAATGTGGCCTAAGGGAGGAGGCCTTATATGGGGGTCTAATTAAGTCTTTAATTACTTGGGCGGAATTAAAAATTCCACCGTCCTGCCAGCTTCACAGGGGCAGAACACCCCACTTGTGCTGCTGGTTAGGACGAAAGGGAAAACTTTTTTTTACATATCAACTGGCTCCAGAAAGTTAAACAGATTTGTAAATGACTTCTATTAAAAAATCTTAATCATTTCAGTACTTAGGAGCTGTTGAGTTGTTATTTTCTGTCTAAGTGCTCTCTGATGACACGTCTCTCGGGAACCACCCAGTTTAAAGGCAAATCCCCATACCAAACCTCTTCTACTTTGTGCAGTTCCCGAGACAAGCAGAGATGTCAGCAGGGAGCACTGTTGCCAGACAGAAAACAACAACTCAACTTCAGCAGCTGATAATTATGGAAAAGATTAAGATTTTTTAATAGAAGTAATTTACAAATCTGTTTAACTTTCTGGAGCCAGTTGATATAAAAAAAAGTTTTTTCCTGGAAAACCCCTGAAATAGAAAACCTGTAGAAATTAGTAAGCTATTAAACTGGTAAACTGCCCAGTCCCAACATGAAATAATGTATCCCCCACCAGTTTATGTGAAGCTATGTATAGCATATACAAAAACAGATTTATGTCATCGACTCTAACACCATATTAATCATTTAGTAAGGTCAACCTAGCTATCGCAGTAAGTGCTTTGGTACAAATGCCAAGAGAGACATAAAATAGGTCACCGGTACATACTCAGGTGATAGAAAGACAAAGTTCAGAAAACTTTAAAAACTTTTCTCTGTGCAACTTTGCTTTACAAAGATTTGTCTTGAAAGGGAAATCATTAATCAGGACATGGAGAGATTGTCTGACATAGAATAAAGCAGAAACACCGATCCTGCACTTTGCTTCTTTTCAGAGACCCATATAACATTACCTAAAGATATATGTAATTGACATCTAGAATTGTATGACTATATAGATGCATATTCTGTCATTGACTTAATGTAAATAGTTTACTGCTTAGAACACTGTTCTTTGTGGGATTCCACCTGTTTCAACAATTAAAGAACACTGGGGGAGATTTATCAAAACCTGTGCAGAGGTAAAGTTGACCAGTTGCCCATAGCAACCAATCAGATCGCTTCTTTCATTTTGCACAGGCCCTTTTTAAAATGAAAGTAGCGATCTGATTGGTTGCTATGGGCAACTGGGCAACTTTTCCTCTGCACAGGTTTTGATAAATCTCCCCCACTGTGCTTTTCAACATGGTTAATGTACTTATTTGTATGCCATAAGGCCGATTTTTGGCATATGTTTGGCAATTGAACTCTATGGGAAAGTTGGCATACACAGTGACCCCCTTGACCTACGATGGCCCCGACATACGATCATTTCAACATACGATGGCCTCTCAGAGGCCATCGCATGTTGGAGGCAGCATCAACATAATATGCTTTTGTATGTTGGGGCCATCGCATAAACACCTATGAGGCAGCGCAGACTGCTTCAGCTGCCACCGGATAGTGTGGTCTGCTGACGATCACTTACCTGTCCTCGGGGCTCCGGCGCGTCCTCTTCAGGATCCCCTGCATCGTCGGCGCTCTCTCATCATCATCATCACGTTGCGGCGCACGCCGTCCCGTCATCCAATAGGAGCGGTGTGCGTAACGACGTGATGGCGGCGATGGAGAGCGAGGATGCCGGGGAAGCAGAGGCCTTGCCGGAGCGTCGGGGACACCCCGGGGACGCGGCGACAGCGATGGAGGGCGACATCCAGGGCAGCGGTGACGAGCGGTGACGGTCCGGAGCGGCGGGGACACGTGAGTACAACCTCCAATACCAGTGGTCTTCACCTCCATATGTTGCAAAGCTACAACTCCCAGCATGCCCGGACAGCCATTGGCTGTCCGGGCATGCTGGGTGTTGTAGTTTTGCAACATCTAGAGGTCCGCAGGTTGTAGACCACTGTCCTATACTTTACATTGCACGGATCCCTCAACATACGATGGTTTCAACAAACGATGGTCCATTTGGAACGGATTACCATCGTATGTTGAGGGACCACTGTATATCAAGAAATGCTGTTGCCAAACCAGCATGTTGTGAGGGCATATCTTCATCTTGCATTTATTTTGTATTGTTTTCCTGGTGAGTGCCATGTAAGGTACCATCACACCCTCAAAAGATTCTCATCTCTTTGACAGATTACATCTGGCATACATGGGGCAAAGAGATTTATCTTGTGTATTCTGATTCTGGATTATATTACAGAGTTGAAGTGCAGCCCAATAATGCAATAGACTAATAAATTTATTATTATTTCTTTATTATTTATTTCTATAAACCTTATTTGCTAGTATATTAAAAAATAGACAAAGGGGTACTCCAGGGCTGAACTGAAAATAATCTGGAGCTCAGGGCAGTAATGGTCATGGTCCCTTTACAGTTTAAAAATTATATAATTTAACAATGTTAACTCTATGACAGGAAACAATGAATCAAACACTTATATAACTGCAGCTTGTTGGGAATTAAAAGTCATTCGGGAAGGGAATTTATAATTTATAGCATGCTATTTTTCCAAAAGGACCCAGTCCTTTCTAACAGTAGGTTTAAAATACACTTGCTAATAAATCCTTACAATGATGGGTGGGTCAATAAGGAATTTATTTAAAAGGAAACTGACAGCTTGTTCACCCACACAAAACCCAATACACAGGATTATAAAATTATGTAGTCACCTAGATTGGTGCCACCATTCCCTAGATACAGCCGGTATTAACCTGTATTGCTAGTATGGTAAATAATCCCCTTTGTGTAATGGAGGCAGGAGTTGGCATACCCAGTATCCTGCCCTGATCCCCTCTGCTCCTATATGGTGAATCTGTCCCTGTGTTGACATCCGGATCTACCAACAAACTAACCAACATGCTCCTGCCACTAATATGATTAAAAAGGTTTCTATATATTCAATAACATTTCCCCCCAACATATTTCACTGCAGAAGCAGCTTTGTCAAGGGAATGGGATATGGAAAGAAAAGACAGCCATGTACTAGTTTTTATCCTCTGTGCCGGCTATATTAGAATAACTATTCCCAATGTTATCCAATGTTATGATAGGAAGAAAGGGATTCAGAGCTATATATAGAAAATATGGAGATCCAGCCTCAATAAAGACATATGCTATAGTCCCCTTAAAGGGGTACTCTGGCCCTAAGACATCTTATTACCTATCCAAATGATAGGGAATAAGATGTCTGATCACGGGTCCCGCCTCTAGGGACCTCCGCAATCTCTCAAGCAGATGTCTTGCCCCCTCCCATAGACTTGCATTGAGGGGTGGGGCGTGACGTCACACGGGGGAAGAGTCGTGATGTCACAATACTCTTGCCCCGTGGTCGTGAGGCTTCAGACTCGGAGCCTCCAGCGGTGCTTGCAGCTCACACAGGTGGGTGCTGCATGAGAGATTGCGGGGTCCTGGTGGCGGGATAAGATGTCTTAGGGCCGGAGTACCCCTTTAATTTTCTTGGCCCAGTACATTTTGTAAGGAATAATCTAGTCCTACTGTAGCTGTGATTTGCTTATGTCCGTTATATTCATTGCATCTTTCAGTGACCTGTATACATACATAAAAGCACCTCATCTCATGCAGAAAGCACCAATTTGGTCTCTGGTCCAAAGAAGTAATAATGAATGCCTTTGCAGTGATGAGGGCAAGTTGGTTTGATGTCATTGTGTCTTGTGACAATCTGCATCTCTTATTCATTTAATTTGTAGGGTTAATTTTTTGGCACAGAAGCTAAGCATTGTAAAGTAAACGTGCAAGTATTTAAGTTTATTAATATTCCCATGCATATTTATAGAATAATGAATCCTATTGCCAATATATGAAATTAGCAGCTACATATGTTACTAATATAATAGAATAATATATAACATTTTAGGTTTATTTTCCAATGAACCGTGCAAGGATGTAAAGTGCAGCTTCTGAGATCACAAAAAAGCACCTTGTTAGCCTTAAAAGGAGTTTGTTGGGAGCGTTATGCTGCTTGAACTACAGACAGTATGAATTCCCTTACAAATAACATCTTGGTGAAAGTATTATAAATCACTATTATTTATACTATATTACTATATATTCTGAGCTATGTGTCTCAGAGAAAGTATAGTTTAAAGGGGTACTCTGGTGGAAAACTTTTTTTTTAATCAACTGGTGCCAGAAAGTTAAACAGATTTGTAAATGACTTCTATTAAAAAATCTTAATCCTTCCAGTACTTATTAGCTGCTGAATACTACAGTGGAAATTATTTTCTTTTTGGAACACAGAGCTCTCTGCTGACATCATGACCACAGAGCTCTCTGCTGACACAGCTGTCCATTTTAAGAACTGTCCAGAGTAGGAGAAAATCCCCATAGAAAACATATGCTGCTCTGGACAGTTCCTAAAATGGCCAGAGATGTCAGCAGAGAGCACTGTGGTCATGATGTCAGCAGAGAGCACTGTGTTCCAAAAAGAAAAGAATTTCCTCTGTACTACTCAGCAGCTAATAAGTACTGGAAGGATTAAGATTTTTTAATAGAAGTAATTTACAAATCTGTTTAACTTTCTGGCACCAGTCGATAAAAAAATAAATAAATAAAAAGTTTTCCACCGGAGTACCCATTTAAGACATAGCTGGGGCACCTGCTAACATGTCTGTCAGTCTCCCTGGCTTCTCCCTGCCTGACTGGGCTTAATTGATAGGTTAACTCTTCTGACATACTTCCTTTATAGAATACCTACCCCTTTTTACAAACTTTTGACATGTCTGAACTTCTGACCAGTAGGGATCCAGGTGATGATGCCCCACAAAAAGGGTGGAAGCACTCGGCTTAGTGCCATTGTTCTTCTTTTCTGATCTGCTTTCCTCAGCTTTTCATGAATAATGAAAAAATTATGAGACTTTCTTTAAATCTGTACACCACACACTCAACAAAACAGAAACAAAGGAGCACAGTGTCAAGCTACATCACTTTGTTTTAGCAGTCGGTGGAGGTGTCAGCACCCATACCCCCACCAATCAAAACTTCTGTTACTCTAACAGTCGTATAGTCTGTAATATACTGACTGTCAAAAATTCTTCGATTCCCCAACATCCCAATGTAATGATTTAACAGCAGTGACATTTTCCACTGCCCAGACAAGGATGTCCTCCAACACACTATTACACTTTAACTTAGACTGCAGTAGGCCCTATATAACTTTTCCTCTTTCCTCTCCTTAAAACCTATAAAACTACTAGGTCCCGTTCTGCTTCCTGCCTATAATCAGTGTTAGACTGGCCCACCGGCAGACCAGGAAATACTTTGGTGAGCCTGCTCCTCCTAAAAAAAAAAATAGAACCATGGCCTTGGGCTTATGTCCATGTTGCAGAGGAGGCCCCACCTACCAGTAGAGGTGATCTTTCAGGTTTAATTAAGTGGAATTGGCTATCAGATTCGATTTGGAAAATAAAGTGCCCCAGTTTCCATGAAAAATTGTGTATGACAGAGGTCTCTAACCCAGTCCTCAAGTTTCTGTTCTATTCCCATGGAGTAACTGAAATAACTTGAAATGTTGGTGGGTCTTGAGGACTAGGTTGGGGACCACTGCATGTATGACACTGTATCCAAGCTATTTAATACCATTACAGTGTAACTCTAACCATAAGGTAGGCTTCCAAGTCAAATTAGTAGTATGTAAAACATTCAGGATAAAGCCACAGGACATCACGAGTAGTTGTAGCAATAATCTATCAATTTTGGATTTGTGTCCAAGCAGATTAGCAGATTGCTTTTCTGCCCCCTAAGACAATTCAATGCCCAAGTCACAGAAGAAATTATTTCCCCACTTTGCGTCCTCTCTACCAGCACCAATTAATGCTTTTATTGGTGCTATTGTGAGAACAGAGTTTGGTCAGCAGTGAGGATTGTGCCAGGTTGTTGGCTAAAGTACAACTCAGACTTTGAGGCATCCAGTCTGTAAGTAGAGCAATAGCACTGAAACAGAACCAGGATGTAGGTCCACTAAAGATCCTGCAGAGAAGACCTCATATACAACCCACCATTCTAATGTCAGTCCTCATCGATAGTGTCATTTCTCCCCTGTGCTCTAGTGTGTGCCATTGAAATAATCTTCACATTCTACAGCAGGCATAGGCAACCTCCGACACGTCAGATGTTTTAGACTATATCTCCCATGATGCTTTGGCAGCATTTTGGGTGTGAGAGCATCATGGGAGATATAGTCCAAAACATCTGCAGCACCGAAAGTTGCCTTTGCCTGTTTGCCTGGGGAGATAATAGACAAAGCTGAGAGTATGATACAAAATGAATGGGGTGCTCAGATACAAAGACAATGGGGGACATTTTTAAAAATTTCTAAGCTTAATTTTCCTTGCTAAATTTTTAAGTGTTTCAGGCTGTTTCAAAATATGGTGCAGTTTACACTCTGTGTTCAATCTGCACCACATCTGAGGTGCCTAAGTTAAAGATTTTTTTTCTTCGGTAGTAGTAGACTTTAGAAAATTTGGCACACATTTAAGCCACACCCCTGTTTCAGAGGCCACAGCCCTTTAAAATTGTCTTACATGGTGAAAACAAAGCAAAATTCTTATGAAGATGTGTTTCCTGACACCTTTTTCACCAAATCTGGTACAGTCTGCGTTAAAAAATAAGAAAAGTCAGTTTTCGGTATTCCAAAATGATCCCTCATACATCACTGTTTGCAGAAAAATAAAAGAGTTATGGGAGTCAGCATTGGACAATTTTAAGCATACTCAGTTTCTTACAAAAAGTTTCTTACAATAACTTTAGTTTAGTAAAAATAATACAAAACCTACATACATATTGTTATAATCGTATCTACCTATAAAATGTCATTTTACCTTAATTTGCACTACATAAAAAGAAAACACCCCAAAAGTTGTAAAGTTATTTTTCTATTTCACTTTTGCCCCACAAATTTTTTTTTGGTAACATTTTGTGGTAACATAAGCAATGTCATTACAAATTACAATTGGTCCCTGTGTATCTGGCTAAATGCTGTGTTACACAACTCTGATATATAGGCATATGCACAATGCTGTAAAGAAAGCACACAATACCAAAAATGAATAAAATGGTAAACTCATATACAAATGGTGCCCAGTTGTGATTGCTGCCTCCACCTAAGACTTATTTAAGGGGGTTAACCCCGGCTTCCTCAGGACTCATCATACAGCACACAGTAGGAAAACAGTTTAAAAATAGGTGTTTAGATATATATATATATATATATATATATATATATATATATATATATATAAATATATATATATATATATTGTGACGAACAGTCTTGGGGATTAGCTCTGGGATCGTCCTGGTCACTTGCCACGGGACACGTTCCTCACAATAACACAGCAGACCACAGTTCCTCATACAAGTCTGGCTCCTCGCCAGCTTTATTTCCACAGGTTGCAGGTAAAACAAAACATAAACAGGAACAAAAATAAAGCCCTAGACTGTCTGGTCACTGACTATACATGTAAGCATGCCCTGTCTATCAACTGGTGAGCTTCCCTCAGCCAGTCAAACATGTGACTCCTGCAACCTGCAACTCACAGTTCACACCACTTCTTGGACCACTCGCAGCGCCTTCTGCGTGTTACCTAAACAGTGTCCGTGTGTCTCCCCCTCTAACAGCCAGCATACTGTTTCCCAGGGAGAGTCCCAACTATTCTGTTTCCTTTCCTTTTAAACACACTTTCCCTTCCTGATACCTCATTAATCAGGCCACAGGTGGAGCATTCTCTAGAGTTAGCAAGGGAAATACACCCTTTCCTTGCCACACTGCCACATATCCCCCCCCCCCCTCTGCTCAGACCACCGGGAAGGAGCACTTGTATTCAAAAGGCAGAGTCCAACTGCCTTTCCTTTCTCTTGGACATCTTTTGTCCCACAGTCTCTGAAGTCCTTGACTTTTTTCTTCCGGACTTTTACCAGCCACCAATTGCAAGTCTCTCAGTCACACCTATCCAGTACCAGGTTCTTCACCCTGGTGTGGGCAGGGTTTTTGAAATTAAGGACCGAGAGGACCGATGCTTCCAACCTTTGTCTTCTTCTGGCTTGCCGGACCTCTGCCTCTGCTTCAGAAGATTTCTCTGCCTCAGTATTACCTTCAGAATTTTTGGTCTGCTCAGGTTCAGAGGATTTCCCGCCTGACTTTTCCTTAGTCTCCACTTCAGAGGATTTCCCACCAGGTTTCAGCTCAGCCCTAGCTTCAGGGGACTTCTTACAGGGCTTCAGCTCAATTTTAGCATTAGAGGACATTTTACCGGGCTTCAGAGAAAGCATTCCTGTATCCCGTAACTTCTGCCCCAGAAGCCTTTCTTGAGCCAATTCCACTGTAGCTTGGTCTTTGCTCTCTTTTGGAACTTCCCAGTCCTCTTCCTTTTTCTCACATTTCAGCTGCTCACTCTTGAGCTTTGCGGAGATCATCTCCTTACTGTCCAGCAACTGTTTCTTGGTCTTCTCTAACTCATTGATAAATTTTCCACTCTCACCAATCTGTTCAGATAGATCTGAGCTCTCCTGTTGCAAATTCTTGTTTTCATGTTGCAACTAGTTCCAGGGCCTCCTCATACTGCTCACGGAGCAAGTCATGGTCATGACGAGGAGATTGAGCATGTGCAAGGGTATTCTTCGTCTTGACTTCCTCCTCAAGTTGTCTCTTAGCTTTAGAGACACTCTCCAGATTTCTGGCAAGAGCATCAACTTCCATCTTCATGTCATTCTTCTCTTTTTCAATTTTTTCCATGGCTACCAGCCTAGCCTTGTGATCACTCCGCAGAGCCTGATAAGCACCATGTAGAAGACTCACTTCTTCTTCCTGAAATGACATCTGCTTGGCCAGACTCTCCACTTCACTCTCCTTGCTGGTCACAAGACCCTGGGAGCGGGACAGTTCATCCTGCAGAGCCACAAACTCCCTTTTGTGATGCTCCATGACTTTTTCCAGCTGAAGCCTTGCTTCTTGCTCTTTCTTAAAGTCAGAAAGTGATTTGTCCTTCTCCTCTGTCAAGCGATGTACCTCTTTTTCTTTCTCCATCAACTTCACAGAAACCATCTGCAGGGTTTCTTCCAGATTCTGGATCTGCTCCAATTTTTTTCCAAGGCCAGCTCGTCTTTTCCGAGACCTTTTACTGACAGCAGTCTCCTCACTCTTGCTGTTAGACCTTGAGACATCCTCTGGTCCTCTGTCAGACACTCAACCCAGCTCTTCTCCATCTCTAGATGAAGTCTCCCCCTTTTTCAGGGTTGCGGTCACTTGTGCCTCGTCATCATCAACAACAGGTGCCACCGACACCTGAAACTCTTCCTCTCCCACCACGTTGGCAACTCTGGAGACTCTTGCTAAACACTCCTGTCGGACTGGTAATCCCTTGACGGAAAGTTCGTTGCTCCTAGCAACAACTTCAATGGCTCTTGGCACCAGCGAGTCCAGGTGATTCTTGAACAGTTCCTCTGAACTGTCTCTCGGCTCCTTGGCAGACTTTTCTTTTGTCTTGTCACAGTCTCTCCATGGCCTGGCAAAATGACTATGGCTCCTGGGTCTGCAACAATATCTGGTCCAGCGGTTCTAACTTCCTGGTTGCGACCTCTCTCTGGTCCAGACGCCACATCTCCTTCATTTAGGACTCTGTCTGTGACTGTAAGCGCAGCCCCCAGCTCCACCGGTACTCTCTTCTGAAGTTTTGGTTTTTCCACAGCCATCTCCGTAGCTTCTATTCCAGTCACCTCTTTAACTTGACTCACAGACTGTTCTTCAGCTTCCCTAGTGGTCTGGCACACTCCCACCTGAGATATACCTAGGGTCTGCTGACACTCCCCGTCCTCAGCCTCTGCGGAGTTACTGTCCCCTGCTATGTGGTGAAAACCAAGTGTTGTGAGCCTATCAGGTGTTCCTGCTCTAGTCACCTGACTATCTTCCCACAACTGCTGAAAAAACGGAAAATCCTTCCCCAGCACTACTTCATACTCTATGGTAGGCTCTATTGCAACCTTGTGACATATGGTACCATAGGGAGTAGAAATACACACATTAACTGTTTTATAACCCCAAATACCGGCCTGTATAGACACTATAGCGGAGTCTGGCTTTCTGCAGCTGGTCTTTACCAGACTTATTACACATTTTGGATCTAACAAAACCGTCATCTTTTTACCTTCTATTTCCAGCTCACACAGGTTTTCTTTTGTCCCGCGAGAGGTGGCAACAGTACTCTTTACATCAGAACACATTAACATAAGTGTTTCAAGAAAAACATTATCAGCCTGCATGGGTTCACAATATACAGCACCATTCACACAGTCCAGTAGAGACCCCCCAGTCCTCACTACTTCCGGAACCTTTGGGTGCGAACTCTCAGGTGCACTCTCGGCATCCCACAGCTGCCAGAAATACGGAAAGTCTCTGCCCAGTACAATTTAAACTGTAAGTTCCGCACATACCTCCATCATGTTACGCCGAGCGCTCCGGGTCCCCGCTCCTCCCCGGAGCGCTCGCTACACTCTCCCCACTGCAGCGCTCCGGTCAGATCCACTGACCCGGGGCGCTGCGATTCCGCTTCCAGCCGGGATGCGATTCGCGATGCGGGTAGCGCCCGCTCGCGATGCGCACCCCGGCTCCCGTACCTGACTCGCTCTCCCTCGGTCCTGTCCCGGCGCGTGCGGCCCCGCTCCCTAGGGCGCGCGCGCGCCGGGTCTTTGCGATTTAAAGGGCCACTGCGCCGCTGATTGGCGCAGTGATTCCAATTAGTGTGTTCACCTGTGCACTTCCCTATATCACCTCACTTCCCCTGCACTCCCTTGCCGGATCTTGTTGCCATCGTGCCAGTGAAAGCGTTTCCTTGTGTGTTCCTAGCCTGTGTTCCAGACCTCCTGCCGTTGCCCCTGACTACGATCCTTGCTGCCTGCCCCGACCTTCTGCTACGTCCGACCTTGCTTCTGTCTACTTCCTTGTACCGCGCCTATCTTCAGCAGTCAGAGAGGTTGAGCCGTTGCTAGTGGATACGACCTGGTCACTACCGCCGCAGCAAGTCCATCCCGCTTTGCGGCGGGCTCTGGTGAAAACCAGTAGTGACTTAGAACCGATCCACTAGCACGGTCCACGCCAATCCCTCTCTGGCACAGAGGATCCACTACCTGCCAGCCGGCATCGTGACACATCATATGGCTTACTGTCCCAAAACATGTATCAAGGATAATTTGAACAGTCTAACTGGGCTCTGGGCGGGACATCACAAAGGGAATTATTTCTGGCATAATCTGAGATACAGTCTGGCAACAATCCAAGTCCGCCCACCAGCAACACACGGGACCTCGGCTTCATCCTGGCGACCACCGGTTGTAGCCCACGTCGGTTGCCCCCAGCAATGGCCTGCCGATGTCCTTTTTCCAGGGAAAAAAATCTCGATCCGTTGCCCCTAGCAACGCTCCTCCACAGACACCATCCTGTGCTTGAACTGTGCTTGTGGCGTTGGTGGATGGAGCAAGACAAGATGTCCCAGTTGTGCTCAATCGGATTCAGGTCTGGGGAACGGACAGGAAACTCCATAGCATCAATGTCTTCCTCTTGCAGGAACTGCTGACACACTCCAGCCACATGAGGTCTAGCATTAGGAGGAACCCAGGGCCAACAGCACCAGCATATGGTCTCACAAGGGGTCTGAAGATCTCATCTCGGTACCTAATGGCAGTCAGGCTACCTCTGGCAAGCACATGGAGGGCTGTGCGGCCCCCAAAGAAATGCCACCCCACACCATTACTGACCCACTGCCAAACCGGTCATGCTGGAGGATGTTGCAGGCAGCAGAAAACTCTCCACAACGTCTCCAGACTCTTTCACGTCTGTCACATGTGCTCAGTGTGAACCTGCTTTCATCTGTGAAGAGCACAGGGCACCAGTGGCCAATTTGGCAATCTTGGTGTTCTCTGGCAAATGCCAAACATCCTGCACGGTGTTGGGCTGTAACCACAACCCCCACCCGTGGATTTCAGGCCCTCATACCACCCTCTTTTTCTGGAGTCTGTTTCTGACCGTTTGAGTGGACATATGCACATTTGTGGCCTGCTGGAGGTCATTTTGCAGGGCTCTGGCAGTGCTCCTCCTGCTCCTCCTTGCACAAAGGCAGAGGTAGGAGTCCTGCTGCGGGGTTGTTGCCCTCCTACGGCCTCCTCCACATCTCCTGATGTACTGGCCTTTCTCCTGGTAGGGCCTCCATGCTCTGGACACTACGCTGACAGACACAGCAAACCTTCTTGCCACAGTTTGCATTGATGTGACATCCTGAATGAGCTGCACTACCTAAGCCACTTGTGTGGGTTGTAGACTCCGTCTCATGCTACCACTAGAGTGAAAGCACCGCCAGCATTCAAATGAGAAGTGGTCTGTGTTCATCACCTGCAGAACCACTCCTTTATTGGAGGTGTTTTGCTAATGGCCTATAATTTCCACCTGTTATCTGTTAGATTTGCACAACAACATGTAAAATTGATTGTCAATCAGTTGCTTCCTGAGTGGACAGTGTGATTTCACAGTGTGATTGACTTGGACTTTCATTGTGTTTTTGAGCAGTGTATATGTTTGTTAAGTTAGCAGCAGGTCCAAGGATAAGAAGGGGAATTCATGAATACTTGTCTACTTTTTTTTATCAAGAAATGTAGCCTTGTTTTTTTAACTCCCAGTGCCAAATTCATGAAAATTTGCACGCCCCTTGATGAATTTGGCGCTCGGGAACATTACTGAAAAATGACCTCACAGTTCTCACCTGTTAAGGCACTGTGAGTAATTCTATAATCATCTGTCCCTGTCTGGGGATTGTACACAGAACCTTATGGGATCAGCTTGTCGAAAACCAGTTCACCTACCCTTTGCACCATTGCTTCTTGTTTTCAGTGTTTGTGTTTAGTTTAGTGTTGTTTCAGAACTTATCCTTAAAGTTGAACATTGTGATAGTTTCAAAGATTTGAAATGGGGGTTCCATGTTGAACTTTGAGGATAAGTTCTGAAACAAATCTGTTAAGATAAGAAGCAGTGACACAGAGTGTAGGTGCCCTGTCTTTTTAGGAGCTGATCCCATAAGGTTCTGGGTCCAAACCCCAGACAAGACAGACATGCGGGTGCAACGTGGGGGGTGGCGGCCAGTGGCATTGCGCTGGGGTCCCCTGCTGCACTATGTGTGAAAAGTATTGTATTAGCGCATCAGGCTGGCCAGAGACCCCAGAGCAATGCCGCCAGCTTCCCAGGCCCGGCCCGCCCGATGCGCTAATACAATACTTAACACATAGCTCTGCGGGGGCATACATATATAGAGAAGCGCTGCGGGGGGCATACATATATAGAGAAGCGCTGCGGGGGCACACATATATATATAAATATATATATATATAAGCGATGCAGGGGCCATTTATATATACAGTGCAGTGGGGTAAAAAGTTTTTGTGCAAGTTCTCCCACTTAAAAAGATGAGAGGCCTGTAATTTCTCAACTAAGAGAGATATAATAAGAAAAAATATCCATAAAATCACATTGTCTGATTTTTAAAGAATTTATTTGCAAATTATGGTGGAAAATAAGTATTTGATCAGTAACAAAAGTTCATCTCAATACTTTGTTATTTATATTATGTTGGCAATGACAGAGGTCAAACGTTTTCTGTAAGGCTTTACAAGGTTTTCACACACTGTTTCTGGTATTTTGGCCCATTTCTCCATACAGATCTCGTCTAGAGCAGTGATGTTTTAGGACTGTCGCTGGGCAACACAGACTGGCTAGGCCACTCCAGGACCTTGAAATGCTTCCGAATGAAATGCTTCCGAAGCAACTCCTTCATTTCCAGCGGTGTGTTTGGGATCATTGTCATGCTGAAAGACCCAGCCACGTTTCATCTTCAATGCCCTTGCTGATGGAAACAGGTTTTCAATCAAAATCTCATGATACATGGCCCCATTCATTCTTTCCTTTACACAGATCAGTTGTCCTGGTCCCTTTGCTGAAATACAGCCCCAAAGAATTATGTTTCCACCCCCATGCTTCCCAGTAGGTATGGTGTTCTTTGGATGCAACTCAGCATTCTTTCTTCTCCAAACACGATGAGTTGAGTTTTTACCAAAAAGTTCTACATTGGTTTCAGCTGCCCAAAGGACATTCTCCCAATCCTCTTCTGGATCAAGCAAATGCTCTCTAGC
This sequence comes from Hyla sarda, assembly GCF_029499605.1. Taxonomy (NCBI): domain Eukaryota; kingdom Metazoa; phylum Chordata; class Amphibia; order Anura; family Hylidae; genus Hyla; species Hyla sarda. Next base: position 77,142,448 of record NC_079193.1, on the reverse strand, counting down.
AAACTTCAGAAAGGCCCGGACATGTACTGGCTTTAGCAGGGGGACACTGGCACTGCATGATTTGAGTCCCTGGCGGGGTAGTGTGTTAATGATGATAACTTATGTTACTTTGGACCCAGCTCTCTGCAGGTCATTCACTAGGTCCCCTGTGTGGTTCTGGAATTTATGCTCGCTGTTCTCGTGATCATTTTGACACCACGGGGTGAGATCTTGAATGGAGCCCCAGATGGAGGGAGATTATCAGTGGTCTTGTTTGTCTTTCATTTTCTAATAATTGCTCCCACAGTTGATTTCTTCACACCAAGTTGCTTTCCTATTGCAGATTATGTCTTCCTAGCCAGGTGCAAGTCTACAATTTTGTTTCTGGTGTCCTTCAACAGCTCTTTGGTCTTGGCCATAGTGGAATTTGGAGTGTGACTGTTTGGGGGTGGAGGAGGTGGTGTATAGCGCTTAGAGCACTTTTTAGGGCTGAATTAAATTGGTGTGGATTAGTATGTGAAGGACGGGAGCTGCGACTCTTGTGCGACTTTCAGAGAAAAGTCGCACATCATGAATCGATCACTACTGTATATCTGGTAGTTCACTTTCAGATATGATTTATAGCAAAAGTCGCAGGAGAAGTAACTTTTGATGCAACTTTTTTTTTTTTATAGAAAAAACGGTCTAAAAAGCTTTATGAATTCCCCTCAAGGTGTCTATTCCTAAAGCATCTAAAGGAACCATTCCAAACTGTGGCTCTATTTCCAAATCAACAGACTATGTGATTGGTGGACTAAGAATAAAAAAGGCTTAATGATGATTAGACAGAGTATAAAAACAACTGTCTGTTAGAGTCGTGATAAGATACCGAGGCCAAAGAAAACATTTTATTCTGAACGCTTAGAAAAAAGCAGCTCTATTATTTCAGCGCTGCCTCAAATTAAGAATGAAATCTCTTGAAGGAATTCAAAACAAGTGCTCGCAGATTACGAAGAAAGGCAAATAGTAGAAGGGAGAAAACAGATACAAAGGGTTTTTTCATTTTTGTGCAGCTTTTAAAGTCGATAGACATAAGGAATTTCTAGTTGGCATTCAAGAAGATAGAGATAAGGAAAATACAGTATTGTATAAACTCAGTCAAATCCATTGCGCAGATTATATTTTCCTTTTTATATAACAATGTGTCAGATTACAGCTGAAAATATTAGCTATAAAGAGAACTTTCTATTTGCAGATTAAATTAAATTTTGTCAGTTAATTTAATAGTGTACATAAAGAAATCGGGGTTGGATATGTTTAATTGTTGACTAAACTTTCTAATATACTTTGTGTTTCAGGGTTTGTTAGTTTTGTACTATTTTTAAAGGGGTATTCCATTAATTAATTTATTTTTTATAAAATTGTAAAGGGGCAGGGAATGGGAGGACAAAATCCACTGAGGTCAGGGATTAGCTGGAGGGTCCTATGCTCAGTGTATGAGCATATAATCATAAGTACTTCAAAAAGGCAACACTGGCCAGGGAGCGAGCTGAGAGTTTTTTTTTTTTTGCTTATTTGTTTTTTTTATTTGTCCCATTGTAATATATATATATATATATATATATATATATATATATATATATATATATATATATATACATATATATACATATATATATATATATATATATATTTTTTTTTTTTTTTTTTTTTTAATTAGGAGGGTTTTATTTGTTTTCAATAACAAAGAATGTAATGACAGCAATACAGAAACTTACTATGAACACTTTAGCCACTACTAGACTGTTTAACCTAGAAGAATCAGTGGACAATGCCTTTATTTTTTTTTGTATGTCTTAACTGAGCTTGGATTCATTTGGACCATTGGGACTGCACTGTATCACTATATGTGTGATTTCTTTCCTCACAATTTGTGTTCCCTTCTTTGCCAATGTTACACCTATTTTAGAGATGTTTTTCTCGTTTTTTTCTGATGCCACTACATCTGTTTACAAAGGTGGCTCTTTTAGCCTTCATAGATGCTGACTTCCTTTATATGGCAATGATAATTTGTGTTGTTTTATTTGTGTTTCTTATGAAAATGGAAAAATATTTTCAATAAAAATTATTGAAACAGACAGCAATACAGAATCATTAACAACATAATAGAGGAAAGTAAGTAAAATATCCATTAACAAATGGAATGAAAAAAACATGTATACTGTGTAATAACAAGAGAAGTCAATCTGAGAAGCCTTGTACTATCCTCTATAAAAAGATGAATACGGAAAAAGGGGGGTAGGGAGGGGACTAGAAGTAGGAACGTATGTCGAGGTGGGGATAGGAGGGGACAAGGGGGGGGGGGCAAGGAGTGGAGGGGGAAGAGGGCTAGGTGAGATAACCAAAGAGGGGGAGGGGGAGAAGACACGCACTGGAAAATCAAATAGGCAGGGTACCTCATAGAACGATCCCAGCTCCGAATCTCCCAAGGCAAAAGATAGCAACACAGTGTTATCAGGGTGAGGGCCGCTATCCCAGACGGATCTCCAGTCCTCCTCTCCGCCCGGCACACCCCCTGTGTGGCACGAATACATAGAACTGCCGCAATTCCAGGAAGGCTTCCTCCCTTACACCCTGGGCTCCACAGTGAGTACCTCAGAAGCGGACTTTCCCCCGCTCAGTGCTCCTCTCCCGGCCGCACTGACCCTCCTCAGGAGGCGACCACCCTACCTCACAACATGGCTGCCAACCTGCAACCCGCCAGCCCTCTCCCTCCTGGCCATTCAGCCCCAGCTTCCCTAGTAGCTACTGGCTCACAACTGCTGCAGACCCCCCACTCTGCGCCCACTATGCTTGAAATCCTGCCCCTGCAGCCCTCAGACACCTCTGAGAGATCCCATAATGTGGGGCCTGACAACCTGCTGTCCTCCTCCTCTACCCTCGCACAGCCTGCATCAAGTTTAAATAATCCCACTGCTGTACCTTATGGTCCACCGCTCCAGCCATCAACCTCAGCTGTCTCTGCTGACTCCCACCACATGGACTCAGACTCCTCTCCTTCTGAGGATGAACCTTCTGATCAAGACAGTGTACCTGACTATTTGGGTGATAGTCCCCCTGCAAAGAAAACGCTGTTTAAAACTCCCCAGAAAATGCGCTCAAAGGCAAGTGAGCGCTTGGACTGCTCCTCCTCTGAAGACTCCCGTACCTTGCTGAGACATCGTGGGGACAAATCATGCATATCTGATCGGAATTGCTTGTTTAACGACCCGGGTCACTCATTTAACGACCCGGGTCACTGATCTTGAGTCTTTCCGTTCATCTATTGCTTCTGAAGTCCACACTCTACGTACTGCTACCTCCTCCCTCTCGGCTCAACAAACTGCTCTTGTTGACCATATGGACGATCTGGATAATCGCAATAGACAAAACAATATTCATATAAAGGGTCTCCCTCAATCCATCCCTCCACAGGACATTCCTGTTACTCTTCAAAAAATATTTAATGACATCCTACAAAGACTGGTGGACTCCCCGGTGGAATTAGACTGAGCCCATCAAGCGTTAAAGGCAAAGAACCCTGATCCACTGAAACCGAGGGATCCAGTCCACCACTATCTCCTGAAGGAAGAAATCATGCGGAAATCCAGACAACTATGTTCTCTGCAGTTTCAGGGAGCCGAAATCCACCTTTTCCCTGACCTATCATTACGAACTCTGCGCTTACGCGCCACCTTAAAACCTCTGCTGGTTACTCTCCAAAATGCAAAGATCCTTTCTCTCTCATTGCCCGCTACGGCTCTACATCTGCTACACTACGACGTCCTGAAGATCTTCCAGAGTTCCTGTCCGCATTTAAATTGCCACGAGTGTCTCTGCCAGACTGGGAATTGCTGTTCTCCCCAACAACCCTGTCGGCCTGACATTCCTTGGACTTACACTCTGTTATCCGGAAACCTGATGGGGAACAGCTACAAAACCCCTCCCGCAAAGAAGAGGACGCACGACCTGATTTATTTTTTGCTGAGTTGTAATGTTTTTGCCTTAACTATTTCTCTCTCACTCCACAGCATCTTCTGAAATACCCAGAACCTGCTCTGCCTTTGCCTTTTGCTTTTATTGCATTCCCCCTCTTGGTGATGGCCCCTGACAGGCTTTATACACCTTCCCTAGACACTCCTTCCCTGGTATTGTACTTCCCCCCCATTGCATACTTGACAACGTCCACTACAACTCCTCTCTGCCCTTCTCCTGACTCCCCAATTCCCCTCCCTCTCATATTCTTAGACCCATAGGCGACTTGATCGCCGCAACATTCCAATAGTCTCCTCATTTGCAGCTTTCCCCCTGCCTTACTGCAGCGGAACTCCTTTAGCCTCCATATGGCCCTTAGCTGTAGTTTCCTTTTTTTTTTTTATTCCTCTCCTCCATTGTTTTACCCCACGTAGGTAGGGGATACCTGACTCCACCGCGCCTTCTACGTTACCTCCCTAGCTGTGCACTCGGACTGGTTCTGTGGGTGCCTCCTTCCGGCCCTTATGGCCTCCCTTTTCAGACCCTGTGTGACCGTTTTCTTACGGCTACTTTTTCTACACTTGACCCTTTCCTATGTTCCTCACCTTTCCTTTTTCTCTCCTCTCTACTACAGGCGAAGGATTTACCCCTTCAGACGACCTTGGAGGACGGCGGTGTGGACCTGGCCCGGGAGTGGTGGTGAGTCTTTCTATCTCCTAAACACCAATCATGTCAGCTGACATTAATGTGACTACCCTGAATGTCAAAGGGTTTAGCACCCCCCGAGAAGCGTGCACAGAGGAGACACACTTCAAAACAGGTCATATACCCACTTTACCCACCAGGTACTACTTCACGTGGCTCCACAGCCCAAACCCAGATGCTAGGACTAAGGGGGTCTCATTGGCCTTCCACAAATCCTTCCCCATCTCTATTTTAGACACTGCTATCGACCCGAATGCTCGGTTCCTCTTTGCAAACTGTGACCTCCTGGGCCATAATCTCACAATAGCCTCTATTTATGCCCCCAATCGTGACCAAGTGACCTTTCTTGTCAAAACTTTAGATGCCCTTTCCTCCTTTGCGACAGGTCCCATTCTATTCTGCAGTGACCTCAACCTCCCTATCTTCCCCACTGGTAAACTTTTTTACGAATGGGGTAACAAATTGGGCAAGCTCCTAGCAAGGGCCCTCAGAGAGAAGAGATCTTCCCTCTTTATTCCTGCTATTCGTGATCCCTCTGGCTCTCTCTCCCACCTAACACCTGACATACTTGAAGCCTTCCGCTCTTACTACGTAGCCCTTTACAACCTACCTGCACCCGGCGCCGATTCCCCAACCAGTGACCCCTGCCCCTCACTTCATTCCTACATTTCCTCGACCTCTCTTCCCACTCTCTCCAATGACGCTATCTCTTCTCTGGAGACACCGTTGAGCTGTTTACTTCCATAAAATCTCTGCCCACAGGTAAAAGCCCGGGACCTGATGGATATACATCAAAATTTTAAAAGCTCCTCCGGTCTGAGCTGTCCTCCGCTCTCCTCTCTGCCTTTACTGCTGTCTCTGACTGTCCCCCTCCACCACATTCCTTTTTGCGTGCTGTTATTACGGTGATTCCCAAGCAGGGCAAAGATCCCTCGCTCTGTCAAAGCTATCGTCCCATCTCGCTTATCAACACGGATGCAAAACTCTTTGCGAAACTGATCGCAAACAGATTGGCTCCCTTTATGCCAGCTCTAGTCCACGAGGATCAAGTGGGTTTCATTCGTGGGAGGGAGGCAATAGATAATACCCTCCGGACCTTCCCTGTAATACACTCTGCTCGAAAATCACGAACCCCACTGTGCCTTCTCTCACTAGATGCTGAGAAGGCCTTTGACTGAGTGGACTGGAGCTTTCTACGGGCCTCTCTATCTCAAATCGGTCTGGGCTCACTGATGACAACTCGCATAATGGCACTCTACGTTAACCCCCCAAGCTCAGGTTAGAGTCAACGGTCACCTGTCCTCCCCCTTTGTTATCAGCAATGGCACGAGACAGGGCTGCCCCTTGTCTCCTCTATTGTTTGTCCTATGCATGGAACACCTCCTTGTGGTGCTCCGACAGAATCCGAACATTCGGGGACTACAGGTACCGACCCACCATCACAAATGCTCCGCCTTTGCTGACGACTTACTGCTCTTTGTATCCAGTCCTCTCACCTCGCTCCCCTAGGTGCTTTCCACTATATGGACCTTCTCCCGCTACTCCAACTATAAACTAAATTCCTCTAAGTGTGAGGCCCTCAACATTTCCCTTCCCCCCGAGATTTTTAACCATTTGCGGCAGACCTACCCTTTGAAATGGTGCACAAGATCCCTCATGTACCTGGGTATTCAGGTCCCTAGCGACCTTAAAGACACTTTTAGCCTTAATTTCCCTCCCATGACACATTCCATTAAAACTGACTTGTCCAGATGGGAGCAAAGAGACTTCTCCTGGCTGGGAAGGATCAACATTGTCAAAATGAACATCTTACCCAGACATACCGACCTCTATCTATTCTCTTACCTTCCCTTCACCATCCCTAAATCTTTTTTTCGGGGGACTCTCTTCGCTTCTATCTGGATTCATTTGGGCTCGACGGTGGCTCGACGTGTCCTGACTAGATGCAAAAGAGATGGAGCACTAGGCCTGCCCGACTGCCTCTCTTATTTTCTGGCAGCTGTCCTGAATAGGGTCCTGGATTGCTGCGTGGTCCCCACCATGAAACAATGGGTAACCCTTGAACGCTCCGCCACCCGCCTAGACCCCAAGACACTATTGTGGCTCCCCACATGTCTCTTGTCCTCAACTCCCCTAGCTGACCTACCCCCAGTAGTCTCCTCCATTGTGGGCGCTCGGCGCTCTTACCTGGCACACACTCCGCTATTCTCCCCTGATGGTCCTCTAACCCCTGTATTTGGAAATACACTCTTTCCACCTGCTCTCGCTTTGAACAGGTTCTTTGGCCACTCGAGATCTGAAGGTCTTTCTTTCTCGGATCTCCTGAGTCGTTCGGGGCCACGCCCGCTGTGTGACCTGGTGCCTGATCCCCCGCCACCCCTCGCCAGCATCTTCAATACGCTCAACTTAAACATTTCTACTCCGCCCAGGTTTTATCCCTCGACCTGCACTGCCCCCTCACTCCGTTCGAGAAGCTCTGCACCTCCTCATCGGGGCCTTGCTGCCCAATGAGTACCATATATGCTCTTTTTCTAGATGCCCTTGCTGAGGACCCGCTCCTGTTCCCCTCGAGCTGAGAAAGATAATTGCAATGTAGATTCTCGGACGAGGAGTGGAGCGGGGCAGTTCGCATGTGCCACAGAACCTATATATCATGTAAGGCCCAGGAGACGAACTATAAGGTCCTGACGAGATGGTACAGGGTCACGGCCCTGCTTTCTCGCTTCTATCCTGGTGTTCCAGATGTTTACTGGTGTTGTGGTGAGAGGGGGGGCACAATGTCCCATATCTGGCTGACCTGCACAGTCCTGACTCCTTTCTGGACCAGCATTAGCGAAACCATTCACAAATTGACCTCGGTTAGACTTGATCTTAACCCAGCCCTCCTCCTCCTTTCTATCCTCCCTCCCTCCCTCAGTCCCTAGGGAAAGTGTCTGTCTGATCGGATTTATGCTTTTGGCGGCTAGGACTGTGATTCCGAGACTCTGGAAATCCACATCGCCCCCATCTTTCTCCGACTGGGCTCGGGAGCTCACACATATACACAAGATGGAGGGACTCATAGCGGATACTAAAAACAAAACAATGAAACACATACGAACCTAGTAGTCTTCCTCGTTCCCATTCCCTTCTGTCCCTTTGGAACCCTTTCCTGTCTCTTCTTCCTCCTTCTTTCTGTCCTCATCTCCTGTTCTTCCCATATGTTGCTTACACCAACCACATTGTTGTTGATTGTACCTACCCTAATCACATAGAAGCTCGGACCATGTGCCTTGAGTTGACTAATTGATGTTTGAATTGTCGTGTCTTTAACTATTCACTTTAATGTATTCAACATCCTGTCTTGTTACTGAATACCTGACTTTATATACACATCATATGTGTGTACCCTATCGACAACCGCGTTTCTTACGATGCCTGTTTATTGATGGTGTTTTTCTACTTTACTTGAATTTTGTACTTTGAATAAAATTAATAAAACGTTAATATTAAAAAAAAAAAAAAAAAAAAAAACAATGAAACACCACCTGATCTGGAGTACCTGGACCTCATATCTTTCTACGGATGACTATAGGTCCTCTTACTTGCTGCCCTGATTCCCCCCCCCCTGCTGTCCCACTGTGCCGTTCTCGGGGGTGTTCCCCGCCCCGCATTGTCAGCTGACCCGCCTCTCCAGGGCCTCGCCTAGACCTGACGTCCTCCAGGGTATGTATTTCCCTTACCTTGCCTGTTCTCCTTCCTCGTCTCCCTTTCCCCTCTTCTTCCCTCCTCTGCTCTCCTTTCTACCCCTCCCTCCATTGCTCCACTTTTCTTCCCTCCTCCAATACTTTTCATCGAACCTATTGGTGCCTACCCCCGATGTGGCCCAGTTACTCTGTCTCCCTCTGACTCATCTCTCCTATATCTTTAGATTCCTACCTATAGGTGTGCTTGTTCCAGATGCTTTACAGCGAGCCCGCTGACAGATCCACACCTGCTGTGCTGCCCTCCCCCTACTATCTATTGGCCACTTGAAACGTTGGGACGAATGTCCTTTGTTGTACCTGACAGGTTTCACTCTTTTGTTATTTGATACATGTCTCTTATCTGACTGTTACGTTTATTGCATTTCTTGCATTTCTTGTATTTTTCACGTTCTCCGTATTTTCTTTTTGCTGACTCAATTGTCTAGTCTTGACCAGTTATTGTTAGTACTTGCTTGTTTGTACTAGGACTTTCTTTGAAAACCTTGAATAAACATTTACTGTTCAAAAAAATTAAAGATAGATTTAGTAAGAGCAACACGTGGGAGCCAAAGGAGAGCCCTAGGATCTAGTTGAATGTCAGAGGATTCAAGGCCTACCAACAACTTACGCTCCCCATTGTGGAAGCTATCCAGTACTCGTGTTAAGGCAGCGGACATGTTGACAATCAGGGAGGGACAAGCCTCCATCGGTCTTTCTATGGGTCAGTACAGTTTGTGCTATTCGTGGGTGTCTGTTAGCCCAGACGAAGCCAGATAGGAGCTGAGCAAGTTTCTGGAAAAAGGTTTGAGGCAAGTGAGTCGGGATACAAGAAAACCAGTATAAAAGTCAGGGTAATACATTCATTTTCAGAATATTAATCCTCCCCAACCAAGAGAAATCCTTGCGCTCCCATCTGGCTAGGTCTGACCCAAGTGACCAGAGTAGGGGGGGGGGGGTTGAGCTTATAGGAGTCGGAAGGATTAGAGGGGACCTGAATACCTGAGTACCGAAGAGAGTGTGGGCACCAGCTGAACGGATAAGAGTCTTGCAGCTGATGGACCATTTGAGGAAGAAGTTCTATATTAAGGGCTTCACTCTTAGTCGGATTAATTTTATAGTTACTATAGCTGGAGTATTGTTTGAGGGAGATCATCAAGGAGGGGAAAGAAGTGAGGGGACTAGAATGGAAAAGGAGGAGGTCATCTGCGAAGGCTGAACATTTGTAATGGCACGAGGGAGTGTCAAGTTCTTTAATGTCAGATATTGACGGATATCATTGAGAAGATGTTCCATGCAAAGAACATAGAGAAGTGGAGACAGTGGGTAGTCCGGCCTCGTGCCATTACAAATATCGAACAGGGAAGAGAATATGCCGTTCACCCTTACTTGAGCTTGGCGATGAGAGTAAAGGGCATGTATTCAGGACTTCATCAGGGATCCCATACAAATCTGCGATAGGGTAGCCTCCAGGAAGCCCAAGTCCCCCTGATCAAAGGCATTCTTGGCATCTAGCGAAAGCAGAAAAAGGGGAATACGTATTCGGAGAGCATGATGTATTACTGAGAATACCCTGAGAGTATTATCTTAGGCTTCCCGATTTCATACAAAACCCACTTGATCAGGGTGGACTAGGGCCTCCAGACAACCAGCCAAACGGTTGGCAATCAGTTTAGCATAGATCTTTGCATCCGTATTTAGCAAAGAAATCGGACGATAGCTAGAGCACTCAACACTCCCTCCCTCTTTAGGGATGACCGTTATGAAGGCTCGAAGAAAGGTTGGGGGAGGGGGATGAAACGGAGATTATGTTTAGGGCTGAGAGCAGGGGGCCAGAGACCTCCGAGCGAAGAGATTTATAAAACTTTGCTGTATAACCGTCCAGTCCTGGGCTTTTCCCAACCAGCAATTCTTCTGAAATAACTAGATTTAACTCTTCTAACGTCAAAGGAGCTTCCAGATCCTGAAGGCTTCCGTAGAAAGATGTACTACGATGGGGAAGAAGACGATGAGTTGTTAGAAGAAGGAAGACTTGGCTTCGTCAGAGCATACAAGGATGAGTAATATGAGCGAAAAGCCTCAGCAATGTCATGTGTCAGGTGAGTAAGGGATCCAGAGGGGGTAGGGATAGACGGGACATACAAGGATGACTTTTTTCCTTTAATGCTCTGGCCAGGATCTGTCCTGCTTTTTTCCCCACTTGTAGAACATTCTACCCGTTAGTTGTTTATAGTGTCTATAGGTTTTGTTCTTATGTGCGAGGAGGACTACCATCCGAACGACTCTGCTTATGGAGGAACTCAAGTGTATGGAGTTGGGCAGTAAGCGAACGGAAATTGGCAGCCGCTTCCCTCTTCAGCCGAGCACCATGCCTAATCAGGACTCATCTCAAGACACATTTAAGAGTATACCAGTGAATCGCCGGGGTTGCGTTTAGTGTTGAGCGCAAATCATGCAAATCATTACCGCGAATATCGGGGATTTAGCAAATATTTAGAATATAGTGATATTTATTTGTAATAACGAATATTTTTTTTATGCAAATTTTTTTTTTAACACTTCCAGACTGGACACTGATCCCTCCCTTCTTTTAGGTAAGATATAATTGCGCATGTCCACTACGTGAATTTCATTACAAATTTTTGCATGAAAAAAAACAACAACATAGCGAATATGTGGATTTTGCAAACATAGGATGAATATTCATCCATATATTCGCGAAATATCGCAAATTCGAATATGGCCCCTGCTGCTCATCACTAGTCGTTGCTGAAGGAAGAAAAAAGGTGTTCTGCAGTGGCACTACCTTTCAGAGATCGATTTTAGTTCCAGTCCAGTTTAGTAAAAGAATTCACATTTATTTGTGCATACATATAAGAACGGACAAGCAAAACGCGTTTCGGGGTTATGTTACCCCTTTCTCAATTGCAGGATCCCTCCAAAGGTTTTCTATGGGGTTGAGATCTGGAGACTGGCTTGGCCACTCCATGACCTTGAAATGCTTCTCACGAAGCACCTCCTTTGTTGCCCGGGTGTTTGGGATCATTGTCATGCTGAAAGACCCAGCCACGTTTAATCTTCAATGTGTCGTGACCGACTGGGAGACAGGGAGAGTGAGCCCTAACTGACCCTAAAAAACTTTCCCTGCCTACTTGCCCTTCCATCCTAAATGATGGATCGACAACTGGGTGCCGTCCCCTTTCTGTGCTAAAGTGCAGTGGCATAAAAACACATAATATACATAACCGGTCACAGGCCAGAAACAGAAAACTACTAGACAACCAGATATACCAAACAGGATACAAATACTAACAAGGCCAAATCCGAATATAAATAGGCAAACTGATAAGGAAACATAAGACACTGTTCACACTGGGACACCCCACTCCACAAAAGGAGTAGCCATTAATAATAGCCGAATAGGCTACTGGCCAGCGGACACACTCCACCGTGTGGACAAAATGCTGACCCAGTAGGAAACGGAAATATAATACATAAAACACTAGACTAGAACTGGATGAGTCTGAATAGACTCCAGAATACCAAACAGGAATATAACATACAGAGCACAAGGTAAGCAGGACTCAGATACAGTGTGAACACAAACAGAGCAAAACGAACAAACATAATCATAAAACCGACTAATGTAACACAGACTAAAATACAAGGAGAATCCTATATAACCATGGCTGAAAACCCAGATAAAATGACAAGATAAATACAAGGTAAATGCTCAAGCATAGTCAGAATATAGCACAAACAGACATAGTGGCATTAAACTAAATAACCAGCACTGAATGCAGGAGAAGTCTGGCTTAAAATAGACACACCCGAGTTTTCATTCGTTCAGAGCATTAATCATTCCCTACCTAGGAAGAATAGAAAACTGCTCTGAACATCCTAGTGTGTAAATACACACCTAAACAGAAAAATACAAAAACAAATGGACGGACATTACACATAGCCCTTGCCGATGGAAGGAGGTTTTCACTCAAAATCTCATGATACATGGCCCCATTCATTCTTTCCTTTACACGGATCAGTCGTCCTGGTCCCTTAGCAGAAAAACATCTCCAAAGCATAATGTTTCCTTCCCCATACTTCACAGTAATTATGGTGTTATTTGGATGAAACTGAGCATTCTTTCCTCCTCCACACATGACAAGTTGAGTTTTTACCAAAAAGTTCTACTTTAGTTTCATCTGACCATATGACATTCTACCAATCCTCTTCTGGATCATCCAAATGCTCTTTAGCAAACTTCAGACGGGCATGGACATATATTGGCTTTAGCAGGGGGACACGTCTGGCACTACATGATTTGAATCCCTGGTGGCGTAGTGTGTTACTGATGATAGCCTTTGTTACTTTGGCCCCCCCCCCCATGTGGTTCTGGTAATTTTGCTCACCGTTCTCGCATGGAGCCCCAGATCGAGGGAGATTATCAGTGGTCTTGTATGTCTTCCATTTTCTAATACTTGCTCCCACAGTTGATTTCTTCACACCAAGCTGCTTGCCTATTGCAGATTCAGTCTTCCCAGCCTGGTGAAGGTCTGCAATTTTGTTTCTGGTGTCCTTCAACAGCTCTTCGGTCTTGGCCATAGTGGAGTTTGGTGTGTGACTGTTTAAGGTTGTGGACAGGTGTCTTTTATACTCATAACAAGTTCAAACAGGTGCCATTAATACAGGTAACAAGTGGAGGACAGAGGAGACTCTTAAAGAAGTTACAGGTCTGTGAGAGACAGAAATCTTGCTTGTTTGTAGGTGACCAAATACTTATTTTTACCATAATTTGCAAATAAATTCTTTAAAAATCAGACAATGTGATTTTATGGATTTTTTTCTCATTATGTCTCTCATAGTTGAGGTATACCTATGATGAAAATTACAGGCCTCTAGCATTGCGTGTGGTATGGATGAATAAAACTGTCATATGGATGCTTGTGAACAGAGTGTCCTTTAGTTTTTTAAGAGGTCCATGGTATCTCGATTACTTGATGGTAGAGCGAAGACCAAATCCGTGAGTACAGTAAAATAATAAAAGGACCAATGACACCTTTCAGGTTGCACTCACCCCTTCCTCAGATTGGACCAATTTGAAGAAAGGGGTTGGTGTTTCCTGAAACAAGTCATTGATCTTTTTATTACTTTATTGTACTGAAAATAAACAAGTCCACTTTGTATTTGAACATTACTGCTGACTTGGAGTGAATTTTCATTTGGATAAGCAGTGCCTGATTTCAGAAGGGTTTTCTTTCTTTACCACAAATACATTTGAAAAAAGTTGCACCATTTTTCATCTGCGCTTGCACGCATTACAATACAGAGTAATCTGCCCAACACCATTCAGAGTAATTCCCATGAGATGGGATCTCTTGCTCTGTTATCCTTTCTATTAAACACCCATTGAAAATTTATTTTCATCAAAATGCAGCTTAAATAGGCACTGGCAGATATGAAAACTTTTGATATGCCTCCTGGAATGCATTCAGTGTTTTGTCTACACTGCTTCGTCCTGCATTCCAGGACGTTTTGGAGGGGGGAGGGGCTGTACACACTGCAGAGACTCATGTGAAGAGAAAGGGAGGGGGAGGGGCACACAGCACACAGCAGACATCAATGAGAGAGGCAGAAATTTGCATTACAGACGAAAAAGTAAGTGTCCCTGCATGTATGTGTGTGTGGATATATATGTATGTGTGTATATCAGTGTGTCTATCTAATGTGTATGTGTAAGAATATATGAAACCAGTGTGTGTGTGTGTGTGTGTGTGTGTAATAAAGGGGGACTACAATCATATCCTCCAGCTGTTTCAAAACTAAAACTCCCAGCATGCCTGCACAGCCAAACGATGTGTGGGCATGCTGGGAGCTGTAGTTTTGCAACAGCTGGAGGCACCCTGGTTGGGAAGCACTGGACTGAGGAGAGGGAGAGGGAGGGGGAGGAGGGGGAGTGGTCATCACAGTGAATACCCGCCCCCCTGCTTTAGGTGGACACAATTAAGGTATTTCAGAAATAAAGCTAATTCTGAGAGAAATGTAGGTCACATACACATAAAAAGTACACGTACAGGATCAGGATAAGATACTGAGCAACATATAACAGTTTTGTTTTTTTGATTGATCTGACGGGTACGCTTTAAGGGTAGGGTCACACGTGCCGTATTTTGCTGCATATTTTCTACATCTGATTTTGCTACCTATTGACTTCAATGGGTAGGAAAATACGCAGCAGCAAATATGCAGCAAAATATGGCACATCTGCCCCTTCCCTATATGAGTATTAAGAAACTTGCTAAGTATTACTATATATGCAAACAGATTCAAAACGGTGTAAAGATTTTAATAGCAAACAATTGCAAAAGTTTTTCTTTATTTTTTTTATCACATAATAGATGCAATGTAATGATTATATATATATATATATATATATATATATATATATATATATATATATTTTATATATATATATATATACAAAAATGTATACGGCATTTAAACACAAGAGTCCAGGAGGGAAGTTTGTAGCATATATAATTCTCTGGCTACCATTTTTGATTGTAGCATCATAAAATAGCATATACTGCTACCAATTCCAACAACATTAAAATGTCTTTACTTTTTATATTCCACTTTTTATTTGGTTATTGTACTCACCAATTCATCTAAGTCAGTACAACACAGGATGGCTAACTATCATAAAGCAATAATCATCACACATAATATAATATGAACTTTGTAATGGGGGATTCCAGTGAATCTCTAAGAAACTTACCATATATCACGGAAATAGGAGATGAGGTCACTAAAATCTGTAACTTACGTGAAGTTTCCTGATCCATATCCAGCAAATATATGCTTGGCAGGATATAAGAAGCATTTTAGATTAACTACCTGATGATTTCCAAAGAAAAAGTGACATTAAAAGTCAAGATATAAATAGCATCTTGATAGATGACTTCACCTTGAAACATGTATATATATTCTGCTTGTAGAACAAATATGTTGGCAAAGACTTGTAAGTTTGGTTATACTTATTTTCATATTATCGCAATCCTCAGTAAATGCAGAGCAGCCCTCCTCCAGAAGAAGGCTTACTCTAGCGTGCCACCTCAAGCCTTTACAGAGCCTTCAAACATAACTGGGAAATAATAGTCAACCTAGGATATTTCCCAAAAGGATTTACCCCGTGGTATTACAAAGCAGGGTATTGGCAGGCTAGCAGAAAGTCCTTTGTGTGGGACTGAAGGGGTAACCAAAAGAGCACCAAAAGATGTGTGGTGTCTTATGGTTTACTTGCATGGATACTACCTTCAATAAGAGACACCAGAGCTCCCTCCCTTCCTTCTATTTTTCCCAGAGAAGCTTGCATAGCCTTCACATGTTTTAGGTGCTCTTCTCAAGGAGAAACTTTACATCTGCAGATCAGGATATTTTTGACAGAAAATTACCTCCTTAAAACCATTATGCAAAGCTTTTAGTAAAAAATATAAGTATGGTTATACACTCATAGGCAATAAACCTCCATGTTTCATGGGCCATGCTTCAAAAACTGACTGTTGTATTGTTGCCTAACATATCCTCTCTCTTTACTGTTGGAGCAATCTTTTAATGCTAGCCATACATCGGCTGTCAGACAAAAGCTGTTGGCTAAGGAAATATGCTAATTTCCATAGGAAAAGGGAGATAGGCTTCCGCTAGCAGATAAAAACAGTCTCACCAAATACATAAGGTGGCATAAGAAAGGACCTTATTGTATATGGATACAACAGTATCATATGAAAACGTAACCATATCATATTATGCTGCACATTTTACAATATCACAGTAATATTATATCACAGGTCTACCTGCTGGAGATGAGGACAAGTGTGCACTAAACTTTTGGAGGGAAATTGCAAGGAGTGTTTGTGGACAAATCACATGGCATAAAGTCGCAGCGCGATGACGTAGATGGAGAGGCCGGAAGAAGCACGCATAGACGCGTGAAACGACCGCCTTAGCCTCTGAGCACTTCGCTTCCAGCCTAATGTCCTCCCAATGCCCCGGACCTCCGGATGAATAGATACCAGCCTTGCGGTGAGTGCGTGCTATCGCTCCTTTTGTGTATTTTGACAGAATGGTTACCATTGGCCAAGCAATGAAGATACTTTGCATTCTAACTTCCACGATAGATGCAGTTCAGTGGGCAAAAGCCCATATCCGCAATCTCCAAACGAAGGTTCTATCATCATGGAACAGGTCACAGGCAATGCTGGAAAAATCCACATGGATTCAAACAGACCTGTGTCAAGATCTACAATGGTGGCTCACTCCAAACAGATTTTCAAGGGGAAAATTGTTACTGCCGGCCCAACATACAATAACAATAATGACAGATGCCTCAGCTCATGGATGGGGAGCTTACACTGGGGATCATTGGGTACAAGACTAATGGTCCTCACCAGAGAAGATTCTGTCATCAAATATGAAAGAGCTAAGGGCAGTATACCTAGCTCTGCTTCACTTCTCCCCTTACTTATCAGGCAAAGATGTTCTGATAAGGTCAGACAATCTCCCTACAGTTTTTTACCTGAACAAACAGGGAGGGACAAGATGCCCCACACTTATGAAGCAGTGCGCAAAGATTTTTCATTGGGCAGAAGACAATATAAGGGATTTAACAGCAGTTCATCTAAAAGGAACACTGAACATAAAAGCGGATCTTCTCAGCAGGGAGTCACTGCATCCGGGAGAATGGCAGCTAAACCAGGAGTCCGTAGGCAGCACAGAGTTCCCGCCCTAAATAAAAGCATGCTATAGAATTACTCTGTGGTATATGGTTTCATTGGGGTATTTATAGGGAGTGGGAGGTGCCTATTAATTATGCTAATTTGTTAATTATTATGCTGATTATCTCTTCTGACAAGTTTGGGGAAACAAGTTTAACCCATACTGTGCTACCTACGGACTCCAGGAACTGAAATTTTCAGGTAAGCAAAATTTAAATAATTTTCCACTGGAAAACTCCTTTAAGATAAATACAAAGCCGAAAAAATTACCCTTTTGCCAAAAATGTTTTCTAGGATTGAGCTGATGATATATAGGTACACCATATCCATGCCATGCCACTAGACACCTGAGCACAGTTAGGAGTGGGGACATGTATAATGCATGCGTGAGAAATCTCCAAGTCTTTGAATGGAAAAATATCAGATTATTATTACCCATTTCATTAAATTTAATCAATATCATCAGCTTGGAAATACATTCTAAATAGTAAAATATAATATTGGAAAATGTTAATGAATAAAATATTGTTTAGTCTTCAGAAACACCAGATATTTATTAAGTCTTAAAAATAAAATTTGCAAAACAGAGAAGTTGGTTAAACACTTTGACAGTTCTGGTAGATTAATGTTTTCTACTTCTCAATTGCAATATAATAGGAGCAGTAGGAATAATTCCCCTCCTGTGGAATGAGGTTTGGCCATGTAGTAAGGACTTTGTGTTCCAAATTAAAAGGGTCATTTTTCAAGATAAGCATTTAAAAATATTGTGGTGTTATTTTTCTATGTGGACACGGTCACCTTACAGCCAGCATGTTTCCTCATATAATTATCTGCAGTATTCAGAGATGACATTTTAGTGTATTTGTTGAAAAAAAAGTCAAGTCAAATACTTAGTCAAAAAGCAAAGTAGCTATGTTTCTCTGTGGAGGATATGCAAAGAAGGCATTAAACCTCCACAAAAGACAACCTCCTTGAGAAGACTACTCTCTTATCCAGACCAGATTCTGTGAGATTTTCAGACCACTATACATTATGCCTAGCGGCCAGTTTCACTGATAAGACCATTCCCATAGAGGACCATGTTTCAATGCAATTTTGGGTGGTCTTCATCTAATTGGGTTCCTGATATTAATCAATTTCACCCACAGATCCTGACAGATACCGTAATTTGGTCACCAAGCAATCTTGTGTTGTTGATTTATGGACATGTGGACGAGCCCCAGTTCTGCATGGACAAGAATTTTCTAGAGCAAACTTTTAGTCTAGATCAAAGCTGCTCAACCCTTTTGGTCTGAGAACCACCATAAAACTTTTTTATCACAGTGTTTCAATACTACATTTTCTCCAGTTTGTGAAGGCTTGTTTTTTTATGGGTGAGTTCTACATTTCTCTCTGCTACACAGATCAGGAGGGTGGGGACTGCACTCAGAGAGGGAGCTGAATGGAAGAGCAGAGCTGTATTGATTCCTGGGAAATGTAGTATTTATGAGGCAATGGGAGGAAAGGAGGGCAAAGAATATCAAGCACCACAGGGGTAACAGGAGCCATGCATATCAGGCAAGATCATTTACAGGGAACATATCCAGGTAGTGTGGTGGCTTTGAAGCTTTTTTTTATATGCATACTTCCCTGGCGAACCTCTTTAAGGGTCCCTGTCAGTGTTTCATGCTGCTCAGTTATGAGAAAAGGCACCCACTTTTAATTTATGACTGGTAAAAAGTGGCCCTACATTAAAGGGGGACTCCGGGGAACTAAACCCATAGCCCATCCTTTCCCTCTCACCAACCTATGTATTTGTCTAAATATAATTGATTAGCTATATAGAGTAGTTTCCGTTTCTTTCAGCTGTCACTTACAGGCAGCAAGTGAGAGAAAAATATAATTTTCAGATCCATTTTGTTTCCTCAGTGAGACCTAGCCCCCTCCCTTCAAGACAACAACACCTGATTTCTGTCTGGTCTAGAGCTCTGGCTGTACAGCCACACCTCCCTGCGTGAGAGCTTGTGAGCTGAGAGAGAAGAGCAGTGAAGATTCTCAGTCACAACTGAGCACATAGCTGCTGTTTTTCTGCTGTAGATCTAATCATTGACTGCTGCCATTCCGAGCACGGCATGATTTATTGCTGGAGGAAGGATAGTCTGAAAGAAAAGACCTGTACAGTGTGTGAGCTGCAGTGTAAGCCTGCACCACAGATAGTGAAAGCAGTTTGCTGGCAGTCATTACACAGAGCTGCACTGACTACTGGGAGTTGCAGTTTGTGCTGCAAACAAGGAAAAAGTTTTTAGGAAACATCAGGTGCCAAAGGAGCTGCAAAAAACACATGGGTAACTACCAAGGACACAGAACAGGTATTGTGATGGCTTTGGGGCATTTTTATGTTTCTTAACTTCCCTGGAGCACCCCTTTAAGAATATGGAGTAGCGTAGGTACAGTGGTGGAGGCTCAGTGAGATGCAGTCTATTTCCCAAATGTATATATATTATTTTTGTGGGATTTAAAGGTGCAGCAGACTGTTTTTGAGTCCTGCAAAATGTTGTATGTGTCAAAAACATAGACAAAACATAGTCACTAGTGAACTGCATCCTCTCTATTAAATGAAGGGGCCCACCATGGTACATCAAAGAATACATAGCAATACTTATTTGAAAGAATTCTAATCTATAGGTTCAGTGTGCCACCCAAAAAGGTTACATACAGTGCATGTACAGTGACACAATCTTGAAACTGGAGAAGTCAAAACATTGTACTAAGGGGTATCAAGGGTTCTCTGATTTTATACTAATAACCTTAATCCAATGCATCATTAAAAGCCATGTACACATATACTTTGTATGTGAATTCATCCCCATTTCCAGTATCTCTGTCTGCTATCAGTGAACAGAGTCATTGTACCATTTGTAGCATTGTTCCATTTCCTAGAAGCCAATCACAGACAGGAAAGTCTTAATCCCCTCTTATTCCTTTTCCCCCATATGAGCATATGCACTGCAAGCAAGTAACATTACTGTATATACACTCATACTTTATACTAGAAAGTTGCATATATTTTTAGAAGTTGGTGGGAATAGAAAAAAAAAAGTCTGCTCTTTTTCCAGAAACCGCCACGAAAACTGCATGTCTGGAGCGTAAAATGAGAAGGCAGTTTTTTGTGACATTTTTTGCAGGTCCCAAAAATGACAAAAACAAGTTGTGTGGAAATGTAGTCTAAACTTGGCTTTTTTTTTCATGACAAGATGGAAACCTAAGGCCATTAAAGGAAACAAAACTCTATTGTGGATGACAAAATAGCTCCAAATAAAAAAAAAAAGTGTAAATAAAATGATTGCTGATCTGCATTCAGGCATTCAGATCTATTGATGTTAGTTTATAGAACTGCGGCTGCTGCATTACTATACAATGACCCAAGAGAAATCAGTTTCAGTAATGTATTTAAATAAAATATCCTCAAGCTGAATGTTGTCATGGCCAGGTCACTTAGAATTGTAGGGCATACTGTATTTCTAAAACAAGGGCAAAAAAGAATGTGTAATAATTAAGTTAAATAATGAAGGGCTGTGAGTGACTTCAACAAAGTAGTAAATGCTAACATTGTATGGGAATGTTTGTTTTCTTCTAGCATGAAATTTTCACATTCTAAAAGGTATGTCAGAAATAATTTAATTTTAGTGTTTTCTTTCCATGGAATGTTCAACAGAGGAATTCCAGAATATCCCTCGAACCACAGGAAATTTGTGGAGCATTTCTTAGAAGATCAAAAGGTTTTGCCCATTCCTAGATGAGGGTTACTACAGGACTGAAAAGTTTCAGGATTGTTGAAGTTCATGTGAAATCTAAGGAACGTTTGGTGATGCATACCTCTATCACCCCTGGGTATCAGTTGATTGAAGCTGGTGTTCTGTTCTTTTTACTAAGTGACATTGAGCTGGGCCAATCAAATTAATTGAACAACATTTCACAGGAATTTGAAACATTGCCAAGTAAAATGTATGGACTGAGTTCCTTCCACTCCTCACGTCGCCATCATTTTGAGCAACTGCTCTAATGTCCTCTGTTACAAATGAATCAAATGAAATGAACAAACTCCAGACATTTCACAAAAAATTCACTGTCCAAAAAAAAAAAAAAAACTTTCTCTACATAGTTATTGTCAGAACGTAAAACAAACCAATCACTGTGCAAGTAGGAAAACATGGAAAGAAAGAAATCAAACATTGTATAGAGAACTGTATACATGCATATCCATGTATATATATATATATATATATATATATATATATATATATGGCAGAACAGTCGGCGTACCAATGCTGACCTCTGTCCACTGCTAAAAGCACTTACAATGGGCATTTAAACATAGTAACTGGACCATGGAGAAATAGAAGAAGGTGGCCTGGTCTAATGAATGATGCCTTAGCTTATATCATGTGGACAGTCCGTCCGTGTTGCTTACCCGGGGTAGAGATGGCATCAGGATTGATATAGAAAGTAGGCATGATGGTAGAGGCAGTGTGATGTTCTGGGCAACATTCCGCTGAAAAACCTTGAATCCTGGTGCTCATGTCAATGTTGTGGCAGGTACGACCTACCTAAAGATTGTTGCAGACCATAGAAGTAAAGTATGTAGTGAGTTTTGAAGCTAAACCCATTTTACACATGGCAAGTGCCACCTGCTAACTGTAGCTGACTGCTGTCATCTGTTTCATCCACTACATGGAGGATTAACACCAGATAAAAAAAAAATTTAAAAAGTGCTTACATTTTTTTAAATACCCTATAATAAAGATTCTTAACACCCTCCTTTTCCTATTTTTGAAATTGAAAACAATCTAAACTCCCAAAAGATAAACATAATTGGTAAAATGCCAGAGCTAACATTATTTATCCTGAACTGTTAATGTTGTAAACAAAAAGAGAACTGCCAAGTTTTGGTTTCCCCATATGACTGGGTTCGCCCCTTAGGGATTTTCACTCAATCAGCAGAGCAAGAGATACTGTTCGAACCAGGTTGATTGGCAGAGATCACACACAGAAAACAATCCACAGGATGAGGGGGGTAATCCACAGGATGAAGGGGGTAATCCATAATCCAGAGTCTAGGCAAACAATGGGCCATCAGAAGGGTACAGTCCACAGAACAGTCCTCGCGACTTGTTCCATAGGGCTGGCCTCAGCCAGAGCTCCTCTATCCCAGCTATCCTCCAGATTCTGAGGGACAATCTCCCAGGGCAGTGTTGTACTTGCAGCAACGCTTTCCTGAGATCATCACAGCAGCTCTGACACAAGACTTCCAAACTAATGGGGTACCATATGTTCAAGCAGGGTCTCTACCAACATCAGGTCCTGTCTCTGGGACATCACACAGCCACTGGCTAAATCATGCAAACAGCTCTTTTTAGCTTCCCAGATTCCTGTAGGGAGTGCACCTCCAGCAGCTCCAAGGTGTCTTCCCCCAGACTTCGGCACCAGCACTGTCCGGCCCCCACCTGAGGTGGGCAGCATGAATAATTTGCATGCCTTCATCTCATATACAGATCTTCCAACCATGACAATAGAAAACACTGCTCCCTCCATTACACATAGACAATACAGAATACATCAGAAACTGGGGAAGGATTATAAAAAATACTTTGGTGTCAGTGCAGCATCACACCCCCACATCCCAAAAAACACAGAATAAAAAGGAGATCAAAGAGTGCCATTTACCACTAACTACTACAGCTCAACCTGCAAATAACAAGCCTTACTAAGCACTGTGTACTGTGTGTTATAATGTTGACATTGTTATTTACCGCAAATAGCGTTAGCATGGGTTTAACATATGTACATGCTACGCAGAACCTTTCAGAGTGAAGGAGGAGCATGCTCTGGTCAAGCCTCCCTACTGAGAAAAAGAGGAAGTTTTAGTTAGTTGAAAACTATTCTCTCTAGGTAGAGGGAGTTGAATGGCAGCTTTTCCTGGTGGGGGTATGTGTTAAGGCAGCCTCTCTGCTGAGAGGTGTGCAAGTAAGCCTCTCATCTAAGGATAATAGCTAAGGATAACTTAGGAGTACAACAGCTCCTTCTAAGAATCCAGAGCCAGCGTGTGGTTGGTGATTGTTCCTGCTATGATTTCCATCCAATGCATTGTTTAACTAGTCCTGTTCTCTGAGTGGGCTGGAGAAAAGTGAGGAGTATTCATTTTGGCACCTACTAAAGAAAATTGTACTAGAGAAATAGGTGGATTCATTTACACCTCTGAACTTTACCACGATTCAGGTACAACCTGTTTCACGGAGACAGACAAAGGGAGTATGAGTAAAAAGGGCTAGAGTAAAGAGGACACACTCCACATACCCTACAGACACTAAAACCGTGGCTTAAGCCACGTATAAGAATTATCAATAAACTTCAGTTCTAAACTATCAATTTAACACCAGTATAAAATGGTGACTTATTTACCAATGTATAGGGCTTTACCATTGCGTATAACCATCAAGGACAACCCATCAGGAAGCACTCTCAAACAAAGAAAGTCCCGGGGGAACTACAAGAATCACCATGCATAGTGCGACAACCTTTTTTACTGTGCCAGCCTATGAAGCGTCCCTGTAAAAACTCTCGACCCAGAATGACCATTGATACAAAGTCTGTGACTGCAATCCTCTGCCATCCCACAGGACTTCTCCCCATGTTTCCATCTGCTCTCCCTCTTTGCTGCCACAGTTAGAATACAGTTTATTTTTAGGATACCACTGACAGCAAAATAAATTTACTGGCCCAAATATAAAAAGTCATAGGGGAGATTTAGCAAAACCTGTGAAGAGGAAAAGTGGATCATAACAACCAATCTGATACCTTTTTAAAAATGAAAGAAGCAATGTGATTGGTTGTTATGATGCAACTGCACCACTCTTACTCTACACAGGTTTTCATAAATCTCCCCCATAGCCCTTGGGATTAAGCTTAAAGGGAACCTGTTTCTAATTTACAGATGAGTGAATCAAAGCTGACGAACCCAAATTCATTACGAATTTCATGAAATATTCACAATGAATGAGAATATCGCTGCCATTCTATTGCGCAAATCGCTTCATTAAACTCCTTTTACTGCGGTCCAGACTCCAGGGCATCTAAAATGGCGGATCCACATGTCAGTACATGGGGTAAGGAACTCTGGGAAGGCGGGAAGGGAAGTAGGTGGGATGACCCTGAATCACATGCAGGATGCAGCAGCCAGTAACCCCTGTGATGTCACAGCCCTATATATTCGGCAGCCATTTTGTGGTTCGTCATATCATTAATTACACTTCATAGAGACAGACATCACTGTGTGTGTTACACAGAAAAGCTTATTTCAACAGTGTTTCACATTCTAGTCACATCAGCATTCTGGTGAACAGAGAGCAGTGTTTTTTTCACTGAAACGGATTTTTACTGCAGCCATTAACCTCCCAGTCACTTTCTTCAGCATTGTATTACAGAGAGGGGCAGATAGATGTGTGTTGCCTCATACATTTCAACAAGCTGCCTCAACTTCATAAACCTTAGCAAAGGAGGCAGGAATAATTTTTCAGCGCAATTCTGTGTCTTTGTCCCACAACAAATCATCTACTGGTTATACTGGTCTGTAGATGGTATAATACCCAGCAGTCCATTCCTAATAGTCTTTGACAGAGTGCCATTTTGTGTTTAGCACACAGTTTCTTTTGGGCTGCAGAACTGTTGTGTATGGCTGGTGTGGTGCAAAAATATGTTTTTTTTAAGCATACTGTACTGCATTTTTCTGCCCTCATAAGTGCATACCACATACGTACATCTAAGTAGTGTACTATTATGTACCTGTTAATCTGTCAAGGGCTGTGAAAGTCCAGGCAAAAGTAATCACAGGCTGGAGTTTTACTAAAATATGTTTTTTTAAGCGTACTGTACCGCATTTTTCGCCCTCATAAGTGCATTAGTGCATTCCACATACGTACATCTAAGTAGTGCACTATTTTAAACCTATTAATCTGTCAATGGCCTAGATACTGTGAAAGTCCAAGCAAAAGTAATCACCGGCTTGTGTTTTACTCCAATACGTTTATTAAGCGCACTGTAGCACATTTTTCTGCCCTCATAAGTGCATACCACACACTTACATCTAAGTAGTGTACTATTTTAAACCTGTTAATCCGTAAAGGGCCTAGATACTGTGACTGTACAGGCAAAAGTGCTCACCGGCTGGTGTTTTTACTCAGATACTTTTTTAAGTGTACTGTAGCGGATTTTTCTGCCCTCATAAGTGCATACCACACACTTACATCTAAGTAGTGTACTATTTTAAACCTGTTAATCTGTCAAGGGCCTAGATACTGTGACTGTACAGGCAAAAGTGCTCACCGGCTGGTGTTTTTACTCAGATACTTTTTTAAGTGTACTGTAGCGGATTTTTCTGCCCTCATAAGTGCATACCACACACTTACATCTAAGTAGTGTACTATTTTAAACCTGTTAATCTGTTCAGGGCCTAGATACTGCGAATGTACAGGCAAAAGTGCTCACCGGCTGGTGTTTTTACTCAGATACTTTTTTAAGTGTACTGTAGTGGATTTTTCTGCCTTCATAAGCGCATACCACATATGTACATCTTAGTCGTGTACTATTTTGTACCTGTTAATCTGTCAAGGGCCTACATACTGTGAAAGGACAGCCAAAAGTAATCTCCGGCTGGTGTTTTACTCCAATACGTTTATTAAGTGTACTGTAGCACATTTTCCTGCCCTCATAAGTGCATACCACATACTTCAATCTAAGTAGTGTACTATTTTAAACCTATTAATCTGTCAAGGGCCTAGATACTGTGAAAGTCCATGCAAAAGTAATCACAGGCTGGTGTTTTACTAAAATACGTTTTTGTAAGTGTACTGTACCGCATTTTTCTACCCTCATAAGTGCATAAAACATACCTACATCTGAGTAGTGTACTATTTTAAACCTGCTAATCTGTCAAGGTCCTAGATACTGTGAAAGTCCAGGCAGAAGTATTCACCGGCTGGTGTTTTACTCAGATACTTTTGTAAGTGTACTCTAACACATTTTTCTGCCCTCATAAGTACATACCACATACATACATCTAAGTAGTGTACTATTTTGTACCTGTTAATCTGTCAAGGGCCTACATACTGTGAAAGGACAGCCAAAAGTAATCACCGGCTGGTGTTTTACTCCAATACATGTATTAAGAATACTGTGACAGGGCCGTTAAAAGTACACACCTGCTGCTGTTCTAGACAAATACTGTTTTAAGCGTAGTGAAGCGTATTGTACTCCCCTCATATACGCACTAAGTAAGTCAGGCAGAGAAGTGCCAGGACGTGCACAGAGGAGTGGCAGAGGCCTAAATTCATCAGGTAGAGGTCGCAGCAGACTAGGGGCAATTGGTAGCAGGAGTCACAGTGAGAGGCCGGAGCTCCAGGTATCAGCTAGCGGTCGTGTCTCAACCAGCAAACCATCTGCCGTCATCGATTGGTTAACACGGTCATCCACTTCATCACAAGTGACATCTGATACCCCCAGTCGGTAGGTTCCTCAGACACAACCCTCAGTTGGCATTGCCCGGGAGCAGTCCCTGTCCTCCCATTGCCTCTGTCCTATGCTGTTCCCTCCCCTTAAAAAGTATCTAATGCTGTGGGTTCAGCTCCACTATTCAGTGAGGATGATCTAATAGAGGACAGTCAGCAGCTACTGCATAGCCAAGAAGTGGAGGAGACATCCACCGCTTTTCCCGCTGGGCAGGCAGGTAGTGATGAGGAGAGTGACGTGGGAGGCGGTGTTGCCAGGGTTCAGGGCCCTGAAGCAGACACTGTTGAGCATCCTGAGGAGGACATCCAGTAGTGTGCCATGAGAGCGGGTGTTTAGTGCGGCAGGGGCCATAGTCACCCCAAGGAGAACTCGTCTGTATACGAAAAATGTGGAGAGTCTGACCTTTGTGAAGATGAATCAGGCATGGATCAGCCAGGATTTCCAACCACCAATGCCTGATGCATCAGAGTAGATTGACCATGGTGCTACACCAACACTTTACAAATATGGATAGTGCCAAACAGATTTAAGGCGCTGCTCCCCAGTTACAAACATTCCTCCCCATCAGACTTTTTTCACCCACCTTTGTCACTGGGTACTGGTATTGCCACCCACCACACCACTCTGTCACGGGTCACTTTCAGGACTCCTGATGCTGCTGCTGCCACCTCCAGGCTGTCTTATTCAGCCACTATATGGTCTCGTCTCATGCTTCAGCCAACTCCAGGCTGTGCCATTCAGCCACTATATGGTCTCCTCATGCTTCAGTCAAATCCAGGCTGTGCCATTCAGACACTATATGGTCTCCCCATGCTGCCACAAACTCCAGGCAGTCATTTAGCCACTATATGCTTTCCTCATACTGATGCCACCTCCAGACTCTGTCATTGTAGCGCCATGTGACTCCTTGTTAAATTTGGTCCTTTGTACCCATATGCCGGGACCCGGGGCACTAAAACTTGGGAGTTAAAATTTCAATTTAAAAATCTTCAACTTCAATTTAAAAATCTTAAATTTCAATGGTCTCCTCATGCTTCTGCCAACTCCAGGCTGTGCCATTCAGACACTATATTGTCTCCTTAAGCTTCAGCCAACTCCAGGCTGTGTCACTGTATGGTATACTCATGCTTTAGCCACCTCCAGGCTGTGCCATTCAGCCAATATTTGGTTTACTGATGCTTCTGGACCTGGGCATAAACATTTTTATGGTAGCACTAGCTACCATAAATCTTCAATTTATATTTCAGAATTCATCTTTTAATCTTAGGGATTGCGAAGCCCTAGTGTCCACTCATGCTGCTGCAAGCTCCAGGCTGTGTCATTCAGCCACTATATGGTCTCCTCATGCTGCCAACACCTCCACGCTGTGTCATTCAGCCACTATATGGTTTCCTCATGCTGCCAACACCTCCACGCTGTGTCATTCAGCCACTATATGGTCTCCTCATACTGATGCCACCTTTAGGCTCTGTCATTGTTCCACTCTGCGGCAGTGATTCTAAAAGTGATGCCTGTAATTTGCATGTCATACTGAATAACAGGATTATTTCACTACCCCAGCACACTCCATAAGCATGTTAGAACAAAGCAAAGTGTTGTACACCCCTATTGAGGCTCTCTGTAGGCGAGAAATAGACATTTTTAATATAGATTCGCCGTGAATAAATTCAGATTTTATTTCAAAAATTTTCAGAAAATTCGGCAAATCGGTCGAATCGAGTTTTTCAAAAGTTCGCTCATCTATATATATATATATATATATAAAACCAGTGGCAGCATGCATTGTATGAAAGTATCATATGACCTACCATTATTGGTTGTACACAGTTTAATCAATAGATGTGCACAATATTTAAATTTCCCCACCTCCAGCAAGTAGTCACAGTTTTTGGTGCTATAATTTCTCATGTTCGGGTTCAATTGACAGCGCAGGAATGCCCTAAACCTAAAAAGTTCCTGTCACCAAATAAACATTTCTAAACTAACTCAGGCTATGTTCCCTAACTACTCCTAACACCCCTCCAACCATTAATTTTTTTTAGAGCTTTAAGCTCTGTATCATACCTTTATTCTTGCTCACATAGTGCAATCTCCCAGCAGGAGAAAGTGGGCGTTTCCCAGCAGGCATGACATCACTGAAGCCTGCATGGGGACCACTTCCGCCGTCACATGTTTGCAGTGCTGTGATGAATAGAAGACCTTAGGCTCTGTGCATGTTTCAGTGAGGCTCTTTGCAGCTTTAAAGGGGTGGAAAACATTTTTTTTAATCAACCGGTGCCAGAAAGTTAAACAGATCTGTAAATTATTTCTAGTAAAAAAATCTTTATCCTTCCAATACTTATTAGCTGCTATATACTACAGAGAAAGTCCTTTTCTTTTTGGCTTTCTTTTATTTTCTGTCCACGGTGCTCTCTGCTGACACCTCTGTTGGTATCAGGAACTGTCCAGAACAGGAGCAAATCCCAATAGCAAACCTATGCTGCTCTGGTACCGGTATTCAGTAATGGTAGGAAAAATGATACTTTCATACATTGCATGCAACCTACTACTTGTTATATTTTCCGTGAATAGACTGCAATAGATGGCAGAGCATTTATGAGCGGCAACAGGTTCAATGTTTTTGCTGACACCGGAATTAGGATTTCTGTGGCAGATATTGCTTCCGCAGATACCCTACCATGTGCACAGTGCAGCAGAATCCCATAGAAATCAATGCAGTGGAATTTCCATTCAGAATATTCCTGCTGAATTCCACATGGACATTCTACCATGTGAACTAGTGATGAGCGGCATTACCCATATTCACATTCGCGATATTTGCGAATATATAGACGAATATTCGGCCTATATTCTCGAATTTCGCATATTCGTTATATTTGCATATGCAAATATTCACATATTTGCATATTCACATATGTGATTATTCGCATACTTGCGTATTTGAGAAAGAAAACAGTGAGGGGGTGGGCAACTTTACTATTGGTTACTAGGGATGTTGTTGATAACCTCTGTCAAGTGTATTTGCATCATTCTAATTGCCCCGCAAGTGAAAAGAAGGAATATGCAAATATTTACATATGCACAAAAAAGTGAATATTCATAATTTCGAATATATAGTGAATATATTTGCAATATTCCCGAATTTGCGATATTCACGATAGAAATTCGAAATGCGAATATTCGCACCCAACACTAATGTGAACATAGCCCTATTCTCTCTATCTCTACCTCATTGCAGTGTGGGGGAAAAATCATCCCTAGGGTTGTAGATTTATCTGGCACTTGTTTTCTAGACTAAAGAAGCGACAGAAAATCTTTATAAATGTTTAGTGCACAGTTAGGAGCTTCCCTTAACAACTGAATATGCATGAGATGTGGTGCAGGGGTATCATCAATGGACTTGACATCATAAATACATTGGTTTTCAAATATATTAAACAAAATGTATAAACGAAGGAAACACATTATTACTAAATAGTATTAATGAGGTGCCATAAAGTATAGAAATACGCCAATGCGAAAATCTCTCCAACTGAACAAGTAAGGCGTTCAGCTTCTCTGCTGTTCATAGCCGATTTTATTGTTATTGTAAGAAGAAGAAGAAAAAAGGGGGGGCTTTGATAAACGACCTCTATTGAAAGCTTCAGAAAGAATCACCGAGCGAAATGTTTCCTTTAAAACAGGTATGTTATGCCGTGAATTTATTGACTGCTCCGTAAACTAACAAAGGCGGGTTTTCCTTCTCTACAAAGCTTAGATGATGTGTTGGAAATGTGGAACAAATGTATATATCACATGGCGCGCTCACCCGCTGTGTTTGTGGCAGAGATCTTTCAATTCTCTAAATTTGTAGGAGGCGAGTTAAAAAAAAAAAAAAGAAGGAAAAATAATAGAAAAATCCATTAATTAATAACAGCGAGCCCAAGCAGAAAGGTGTCCCATTACCAAAGTGCTTACAGCCTAAGGTGCTGCTGACATGATCAAGATGGGAGAATGTTTTAATGCAGATTATAATGGAGGTGCAGCCTCTATTGTATTTGCCAAACTATGGGTGGCAATGCTTGGAAAAAGCTCAGTTTCTCATGTCTGCTGCAGGGAGATGTCTGCTCACTGAGCTCTGCTCATTCAATGCCAGGCAGTTCTGTTCGTGTTAAGCCCTTCACACCACTCGGGCAGAACTTTCTTTTATTAGGGAGTCCTTAAGACTTAAGCATGGTTTAGCTAACCGGGGCTTTGCCTATCCTAGAGGGAAGCTCGGCGGCCAATTCTTTCCGGAGAGTTATGGGTTTTACATATCAGAAATGAACGGAGTGAAACGTTCTGTCAGTGGAAAAATGTGAAGACAAATGAGGAGATTAATTAGTCGGACAACATATAAATTAGTCCCGGTGAGGTCATTTACATTCTGGCGTCGGGTTTAGCTTTTTACTGTATGACAGCGGAGAGAACTAAACGTGCTAAAGAAAACTACTCGAATAGCGAGCCAGCGCTATAGAAAAAAGCAGAAAGAAAAATGCACAAGGCGCTCGCACTGCAATTCCAGCAACAAAT
Organism: Hyla sarda; assembly: GCF_029499605.1. Taxonomy (NCBI): domain Eukaryota; kingdom Metazoa; phylum Chordata; class Amphibia; order Anura; family Hylidae; genus Hyla; species Hyla sarda. The sequence goes on along the minus strand of NC_079193.1, from coordinate 77,111,187 downwards.
GAATGCAAAACTACAACTCCCAGCATGCCCGGACAGCCAAAGGCTGTCCGGGCATGCTGGGAGTTGTAGTTTTGCAACAGCTGGAGGCACACCTTTCGGGAAAACACTGTGGGGGAGATATTTAAAAACTACTGTAATTTATGTTACACCGACTTTAATTACACCTTTTTTTTCTCCTCACACTTTCAAAGGTCTCTTTGAAAATATGAAAATATGTTAGAGATCGTTTTCATGCCACGTTTATTTTTTTTTCGCGCCAAAATTGCCAAATTGCGCGATTATTTTTGTTCCCACCATATTGGATTTTTTGGGTGATAAAATCAGCAATTTTTGCACCAAAATTGTCGATTTTGGCTCTAAATTTTACATCCCGGAAAATTCTGACGGAAGCATGTCACGTAATATTCCATGATTATTAGAGCCCAGATAAGCAAAACTGTATAAATAAAACATTTCTAGGGCTTAACACCTTGTACGCATACGCCCCCCGTCCCCGAGCCCTTAAGGATGCCCTGAGTCCCCTTCACGGGGTTTAAAGCATTCTCCCGAGCGGAGAACGCTTTGAACCCCGTGGGTCCTGACTGCCATCAGCAGCCAGGACGCAGGGTTAATGTCAGGCACCACCGATCGGGCCGAATCCCAGCATTAACCCTATTGATGCCATGATCAAAGTTGATTGCGGCATCTACAATGAAAGTAAAAGTGTCCCGGCAGCTCAGGGGAGCTGATCGGGACTATCGTGACAAAATCGGGATGTCCCAATCAGCTGAGAGGACAGCGGGAGGGTACTTACCTCCGTTCTCACTGTCCGATCGGTTCTCTATTGCTCCAAGCAAGCTTGCCATGCAGGCTGGAGCAGCAGAGCACTGATAACACTGATCAATGCTATGCTATGGCATAGCATTGATCAGTATATGCAATCAGAAGATTGTATAGTATAGCCCCTTAAGGTGGCTAAAAAATATATATTAAAAAGTGTTAAAAAAAAGTTAATAAATGTGAATAAGCCCCTCCCCTAATAAAAGTTTGAATCCCCCCATTTCTCATTTTTTAAATAAAATACAGTGATCCCTCAACATACGATGGTAATTTGTTCCAAATGAACCATTGTTACTTGAATCCATCGTATGTTGAGGGATCCGTGCAATAATAATATTAAGAAAGTTATACTCACGTGTCCCGCCACGCCGGACCGTCACCGCTGCCCAGGATCGCCGCTCTCCATCGCCATCTTCACGTCAAAGGGGTGACCCCGCCGCTCCAGCCCATCACCGCTGCCCTGGAACGTCGCTCTCCATCACCGTCATCATGTCGGTGTGCCCACCGCTCCTATTGGATGATGGGATGATGGCATGGGCCCGACGACGTGATAACGAAAAAGTAGAGCAACGGCCATGCATCGGAGCATGAAGAGGATGGTCCGGAACGTCAGGCACAGGTGAGGGACACTCACCGGAGCACACGGGGCACATTATCCAGCTATCCGGCGGCAGCTGAAGCAGTCTGCACTGCCGGATAGCTGTTTATGCAATGGCCCTGACATATAAAAGCATCGTATGTTGATGCTGCCTTAAACATACGATGGCCTCTGAGAGACCATCGTATGTTGAAATGATCGTATGTTGGGGCCCTCGTAGGTCAGGGGATCACTGTAATGTATAAAAATAATCATGCGTAAATGTCCAAACTATTAAAATATAAGACTAGCTAAACCGCACGGTCAATGGCGTACACGTAATAAAATATTAAAGTCCAAAAGTGTGCATTTTCGGTCACTTCATATTCCATAAAAATATGAATAAAAAGCGATCAAGGACTTCTGGTTACGGCGCTGCCATGCACGGACGCAGCTGAAAGAGCTCCCGCTCATCCCAGTCCCTAACGCTGTTCTCTCACGGGCATCTGCTCACCCTGATGGCCTCACAGCTCGGGTATCTGCTCCCAGTCCCTACCGGTCTGTATAGAGCGATATTTGCTGCCAGAAATCCACAGCCCAGCACTGATAGCCCGGCCTCCTTCCAGCGCTTTGTGGCAATGCAGCATAATCCCGCTGCGAAAGAGCAACCAGTCAGTCCTCTCATCCCTCCTCCTGGCCTCTGGTGAGATCACACCCTTACCTACCTGAGGGACATCTTGGGACACGTTCAGCTCCTCCACAGCAGCAGGTGGGCTCTGTAATTGCGGGGACTCCCCCCTCCATAGTCCTCACTGAATCTTGTGGTGCTAATATGGCATGGGAGGGTCTCTAATCCCCTCTAATGTCCAGTCCTCCTGCACTCCTGGGGACTCACATGCTCCACCTCAGCTCAGTATGCCAGCTTCTGCCAGAGAGCCACCATGAGGGAGCACCTACAGTTTTCTCAGCTCAAGAGGGTCAGCCTTTCTTTGATTTTAAGACTCTGGCTGCTCAAGTGATGGCTCAGATGGTGCCAGACTTACAGAGGACACCGAAAGCCACATTGCAAGTTTCCTTTGACAGACTTCGGTCTGACCTTGCTCACACCATAGCTACAGTAGCGGAGGTTCAGAATGATGTTAAGACACTTGAAAGGGGGCACACTGATATGTCTGCTCATGTCTCTGATCTCCAGCAGGAGAATGCCAGCCTTTGGGCTAAACTAGATGACCTGGAGAACCTTTCCAGGCGGAATAACCTGTGCATAGTGGGGCTCTCTGAACAAGTCAAGGCATTTGATCTCAAGCATATTTGTGAAAAGGAACTTTCTGATGCCTTGGGCCTAGACCATTATTTGTAGAGTGGAATGGGCGCACAGACTGGGCCCGGACAACACCATGAGACCCTCCCCATCTTCACAACAAAACTTACCCCGCCAAGTCATATTTAAACTTTTGCATTATAATGACCGTCAGGCCATACTGCAGGCTTTCTGGAGACGCACTGCCCCTCTAGAGATCCGGGAATGCTATTTGAGTACTTTTCAGCACCAGTGGCGAAGAGGCGCAGAGCTTTCTGTGGGGTGTGCTCTGAACTGTTCCATTCCGGTGCAAGACTAAATTTCAACTTCAATATCCTGCTATTCTACATATCTTCCATGATGAAGGCACTTCCCCTGTATTCAACAGTCCATCTGCTGCGGAGGCAGCCCTACACAGTCCTGCCAGATTTGACCGCATGAGAGGGAGCCCACGTCGATCTCAACAGGACCCTTATACCTTCTCTCTCCAACGTTCCAGTTCCCAACGGTAGGTCTACTGATTTCTTATTACCACCTTGATGCTTCCTGATGGACTGTGCCCTGCGGGGTGTCCTGCTTCTTGGAACACATGGTGATCTCTGCCATTTACCTAATGTAGCTGCCATTACTGTGCGTTTGGAGCTGCAGCCCTCTCCGGGTAATTGGGCGGGGGGATGGGGGACTTTAATGTTTTTTGTTTTTTTTTGCTCTTTAAAGGTATTTATTTTGTTTAATGAGGGCCATTCCATTCTGTCCTGCCCGGAACCCTATGTTGAATAGCCATGATATTGTTGCTCTTCATCGCAGCTTCTCTCAGGACCTTTGGTCACTTAGGATTCTTTGTTTGGTGGGAGGGCTTGTTTCCCTATGTACCTGTATTCCACGTGGGGAGTGTTTATATTGTGCCTTCTGGGGGTTCCATGTTGCCCCTTTTTCTCCTGATATACGCCGGGAGGCTGCATTGTCTGTGCTGGTAGAAAAAAAAAAGAGAAGTCCCTAACACAGTGTAGGCCACTTCTATAGTGTCCTTGTGCACAGAGTGTTTATTATATAGTTTATTGTTGCATTTCTGTTTTGCATTTCTAGTTAAACACCCTCATTGCCGGGGTCTAATACCTGGGTTTTGACGGTGCTGTCTGGTCCACTAGATTCCCTCTCCCGACCCCAATAGTGTGAGTGTTTTTGTGGGTGTGTGTTTGTCTTCCCTCCCTCCTCTCGTCTCCTTTTTTTTTTCCTCTTCTCTATCTTCCTCTCTTTTCCTTCTCTCTGCAGCCATGTATTTGATCTCCTGGAATGTCAAGGGCCTCCGCTCTCCTAATAAGCGCATGCAGATCCTATGTCACCTGAAAAGACTACACCCAGATGTCTTTATGCTCCAGGAGACTCATCTAGCCGCTGAGGATCTGACCCACATGTCCAAACTCTGGGTAGGTGCTGTTATCGGGGCACTGGCAGTAGGGGGCAAGGCGGGCGCCTTAATTTTTATACACAACAACTTTGGGGGAACAGTGTTAGCCCAGGAGGTTGATAAGGAAAGTCGATGGGTGTGGGTACACATACGCTATGAGGGCCGGGATTATAGCCTGTATAATTGTTATGCTCCTAATGAGGATAAAAAAAAGTTTTTTCAGTCATTGGAGACTATGGGGGAGATTTATCAAAGGATTTAGAGCTCTTATTTTGCTTACAAAAGTTGCACAAAAAGTCACATGTGCACCTAAGCAAATTTTTGGGCGACTTTTGGCTGTAAGCAAAAAGTTACAAAAGAGCTTACCAAAGTGAATTTCATTTTTCATTTTGCAGTGGTCGGCGATTTATCAAGTGTGAAAGTCGCATAAAATGTCGCAACATCTCAAAAACTCTGTACAGACCTGGCTTACAAAACGGCTTTTGAGAGCAAATTTTTGTATTTCCCGCTGGCAGCCGTGATCACAGCTCTAGCGGGAAATATGATATATCAACGGTACACAGGAGCCCGGGCTCCATCATATTTTCTCCCCGCTACCCTAACATAATGACGGGGACACTGATTTATATCCCCCCGCTAGTCTCCTACCTGCCCATGCTGCACATCTCCCATCTGTCTGCTAACTGTTGCAAGACTACAACTCCCAGCATGCCCTTACAGTGAGGGCATGCTGGGAGTTATAGTCTTCTAGTAGGTAGCATGCGAAAGATGTGCGATGGGGGCGGGCAGGTGGGAGACAAGGGGGGGATGTAAGTCAGTGTCCTCATCATTAAGTTAGGGTAGCGAGGATAGCATCAGGATGCAAAACAGTGTCCCTGTCCCCTCATTCAGTTAGATAGAGTAGGGGGGATAGCATCAGATGGAGCTTGGGTGGCTGCAGAGTGATGCCAGCCCGGGCTCCACAATGGCGCTGGCGAGTATCTCTATCCATATGTAATTTCACATTTTCCGCTGAGTCCCGTGATTGGCCGAGACCGAACATCATGGGACCTGGTGGGAAATTTGATATTACAGTATAGAAACTCTGTGGCTCCGTCTGTGGGAGTCCGGGCTGGCATCACTCTGCAGCCGCCCGGAACTCCTGCAGACCAGCTGGGAGATGTGCAGGAGCCATCCCTGCCATCACTCAGAGCTGCGGTACACGCGGAGAGATGGCTCCTGCACATCTCCCGGCCCAGCTGCGGAAGTCCCGGGCAGTTGCAGTGTTATGTCAGTCCGGGCTCCCCTTTCTAAGGCGCTGTGGAGTTTACTGTAATTTCAAATGATGTTTATAATATAGTGTCTGTACCTGTGTGTGATGGTTTTCTCACAATTCTTTTGTGATTTTGACTCCAATATTTATTTTCACCAGCATACAAAATGACTGTTGTCTCAGATTTTTTCCAGGTTGCAATGCGGCCGAGACCTGACTCACTAGTCAGCTGATGACAGGGAGCCGGTCTGCTTCAATGGGTTGAGGGATCGCTTGGTGGGAGAGAGATCAATATGCAACAGCTGTAGGCACCCTGATTGAAAACCACAGGTCTTTGAATGGATACAGCTCATTTATGTTTCAATGGGTGGGGTGGCTGATGTGTGGGAGGGAGGAAAATGAAATTGTGGGATTTATAGTCAAAAAAAGAAAAGTCAAACAGGAAATACCAGTTCATAAAAAGCTAGCCACAGTGTTATAGTAATCTCACAACATAGCCATTTAGCCCCAAGACAAGTGTGGATCCTTCCTAAGCATGTCCATTACTGCCTGCCAGGTACGTACTAAAATCACCATATGGTGGATAACCCCTTTAACATTAAACCCAAAAAAAAAATGCTGGTCACTGTACTCCTCCGAATCTAAAGTAATCCACAGGATACATGGATCTGAAATGAGAAGCATAAAATTTTTTTTAAAAAAATTGGTGCATTTAGGGGGAAAAAAAGTGGTTAAAAAAATGTAATTAATATATATCGATGAATAAAAAAATAATTTCAAAGCTGCAAATTGGTGTTCTGAAGTAATTTATAGTTTTTTGCTTATGTGTGCTAAAAAAAAAATAATATTCAAAAGTGATTTATAGTTTCTTGCTTATGGGAGCCAAATTTATCAACCCCCCTGTGATAGTATAATAAATGTGTCATACATAAGCAAAACCAAAGCAAGAAAAATTGCCTACTTACCAAAGCAATGATGATAAATGTCCCTGTATGATTTTAGCTGATACTAATCCCTACAAGGTGGTAGGTGGTGACATGAAAGCTGTAGTGGTCACGATAGAGGATATCTGAAAGAGAGAAGGCCCTCCCATGTGTAGCATCTCAGGGTCAGATGAGTGGGAAAGAAAACAATCCACAGTTGCTTACCAGATTAGGTTGTGTGAGCTCACACACAACAATGGATAGCGTATGAAGATAGTAAGTCATCCACAGCCTTCCTGAGAAGTAATCGGCAGGTAGGTGACTGGAGGTACAGGAATGAATATGGCGCTGGATGAATAAGTGCTGGGAAGGAGCAGGTGTGTAAGCCAGGTAGCTTTATTCAGAAAAGATGCAAAGCATTTTGCTGTGCATGCGCAGCTGATGAAGCTGTGCATGGGCACCGAAATGCTTTGCATCTTTGCTGAATAAACCTACCTGGCTCTCACACCCCTTTACTTATTCACCCAGAGCCAGATTCATTCCTGTACCTCCAGTCACCTACCTGACGATAGAGGATAGGAAGGGGGGGGGGGGGGGGTGTCTGCGGACCGTACACTTACTAGGCCTAGTGACAAGATGTTCTCCAATTTTTTGGAGTCCTCTGATCTCCGAGACCCTTGGCGATTGACGCACCCTGATAGCTTTTACCCACTTTTCTCAGTCACTCTTCCTGGTCCCGCATAGATTATATGATTGTTTCCCCAGGCCTGTTGGCCAAGGTAGTGTCCTCAGATATCCACACCATGATGATCTCAGATCACTTCCCTATCTCTTTATCACTTGCTGACTCCTTCCCGAGAGGTGCCGATTTTCAATGGGGTTTTCCCGCCTATATGGCAAAAGATAATAACTTTGCTGAATCTCTGAAAAGTTGGTGGACGGAGTTCTCTTGCCATAATAGTGCCCATGTTTCCGATGCTCCTCTTTACTGGGAATCGGCCAAGTCAGTGCTTCGTAGTCATCTGATCGTCTATATGGCCGCGGTGAAAAATAAGTCCCTCCACCACTTCTAAGAGGCCAGCAAGGTTTTACAATCTGATTATACCTCCTATATAGCACAAACAACAGCAGCTGTTTGCCAGGTGTGGAAGAAGGCTAAAACCACCTTCGACCTATGGTCGGAGCGTAAATGTTTAGTTGCCTACTCCAGGTTTCGAGCGGAATTGTTTAGCTTTGGTAAGGAGTCTGGTTGCCTCCTTGCCACGTCTGGCCAAGGGCCGTAGGGCCCCCCAAAACTTCTACTCCTTGCGTGATGATTCCGGAATGGTCCACTCTGACCCTAAAATGATTAATTCCATGTTCTGCTCTTATTACTTCCATATACTCTCCTTCCCCTGCGGATAAGGTTTTCAGTAAGATGCTTCTGGAGTCGGTTCAATTGCCCTTGCTGTCCTCTGATCACCGAGATGCTCTTAATGCGGACTTCACTGAAGACTAAGTTCGCCGGACCATTAAAGGTCTCCATAATGCGAAAGCGCCGGGCCCTGAAGGTTCCTCCGGTGAATTTTATAAGGTCTTGATTGATCAAGTGATGCCCCCATTAACGTCTTACTTCAACCATCTCCAGCATTCTGGCTCTTTCCCTTTGCACTCAAACACAGCCATCATTAAGCTCCCTCTAAAGCCCAGCAAGGTTCCCCTCCTGCCCCAATCCTACCGTCCCATATGCCTTATAAACTAAGACCTTAAGCTAACGTCTAAAATGCTTGCTGATCGCCTCATGTTTCTGACCTTGTTCATAGGTCCTTCCAAGTGGGCTTTGTCCGCAATCAATCAGCAGTGACTAATATCCGCAAAGTGTTAACTGTCCTGGATAGGGTGCAGCACCATCCCAAGCCTGGGGAACAACCACTGGTACTGGCACTTGACGCCAAAAAGGCATTCAATAATGTCAGGTAGGACTGGCTCGGGATGGTGTTGGACAAGGTAGGCATTACTGGTAATTTCCGTACATTTTTAGGGGGTCTCTATGCTTTCCCCCCAGGCACAAATTCACACTTCAGGCATATTGTCTCCCCCCTTTACCTCCTTTTAAAGGGAAGCGATAGGGATGCCCCCGTCCCCTCTCTTATTCAATCTGGCCCTGATGGATTTGTATCAGGGCATTGCAATCCAGCGCAAAAAGACCCCCCTCTTCCCTCTACACCTTCAATTATCCCCCTTTGTTCAAGCAGATTCAGGATGTGCTTCGTCACTGGCATCTTTTACCAATCTCTTTTCAAAGCGAAATTTTGCTGCAGAAAATCTGTAGAGAGAATGAGCCCTTACAGGCTGTGATCTTTCTTCCTGATTATATTCTATGAGAGAAAACAAAAGAGCAGAGCGCCTCATAGGGCAATATTGTATATACCAGCAGTATTGTAGAGGTGAGCGTCAGTCTAATAATGGAACCTTGCTCACCTTGTTCTGTTGTGTATGATGAGACAACAGCAATACACGTATAAATCAAAATTCCAGTGGTGGTGCAGCTTCCTGGATTCGGCGGCAGGGATCCTGACCGAAGTAGCAATTGGAGATAATGGAGTAAAAATCCCAGGTTAATGCAGCGCGATCCACCATTCAGGAGACTTATTCTTGGGTGAAGTATAAATTTATTAGCCAAACATAACGCGTAGCGAGGGTTTAGACCCTCTTCATCAGATGTACAGGCAGTTGCTGTTACTTTCTTCCTTATGTCACTTAAAGGTTTCCCTCTCCCACCTGTTACATCAGTGTTTCCCAACCAAAATGACTTCAGCTGTTGCAAAGCTACGACTCCCAGCATGCCTGGACAGGCTGTTGTAGTTGTTGTTTTGCAATAGCTGGAGGCACCCTGTTGGGAAACACTGCCTTAAACAGACACAATACTCAGAAGTAAAACTTTTCATACTGCTTCCAAACTTCAAAGTTGCCCTGAATACTGCACATAGAGCGTTGATCCATTTGAAGATAAGATTTGGGGTTTTATTATGATACCATAGGCCATTTTCAGTGAAAAAATAGAATATCAGACAGAGGGACCCTTGCTCATCTTTTGTGTTTCCCAAAGTCCTGTGACTCTGTTGCAAAACTACATCCACCGTTATGCTATGACTGCCAATGGGATTTATAGGCTTGCAACAACTGAAGAGACAAAATGTTGGGGAACACAACTCTGTTCTGTAAGCCGGAGTGGAGTTTGGCTAAGAAGGCTCTTACTCTGCTGGAGTCACCTCAGACATTCCTTACACAGTTACACATAGGTATAATAAAATACTTCTTTTTCCAGCTATATATATGCCAGTATTCTGTGTGTTATTCAGAAGTGCCAGTATCTTCAAATGACAAAGAAATACACCTTACTCTGCAAAATATTCTATATATAATCTGCATTAAAAATAGCTCTGGTGCGGTACACTTGCTTGTTTAAAGTAGAAATATGCAAAATGAGGTCAATTAAATGGTTAACAGCCTAGTAAATCTTGCTTGAGAGTTAGTAGTATGTATTTTGAAATACAAAAATAGATCCTTATTTACCGGTACTAGTGGAACAACAGCGCCATCATGTGGTTACATTTTAGAAGAAACAAGAGCTCTCAACTAAAGCATCATGTAGCTTGATTCTTGAAATGTGGCATGTTAACAGGTAAATATTTTGATGATCATTTGCAGTAATGTGGTATTGTGCATTACTATGAAATAAATAAGTGAAATTGTTATCAACTTAAAAAGGGCACTCCACTGGAATACATCAACTGTTTTTTTATCAACTGGTGCCAGAAAGTTAAACAGCTTTGCAAATTATTTCTATTTAAAAATCTTAACTCTTTCAGTACTTATCAGCTGCTGTATGTTCCAAAGGAAGTTCTTTTCTTTTTGAATTTCCTTTCTGTCTGACCACAGTGCTCTCTGCTGACACCTCTGTCCATTTTAGGAACTGTCCAGAGTTGGAGCAAATCCCCATATAAAACCTATCCTGCTCTGGACAGTTCCTAAAATGGACAGAAGTGTCAGCACAGAGCACTCTGGTCAGACAGAAAGGAAATTCAAAAAGAAAAGAACTTCCCGTGGAGCATACAGCAGCTGATAAGTACTGGAAGGATTAAAGGGGTACTCCGGTGGCTCATTTTCACCATAAGGACAGAGCTATTTTTTTTGCAATTCTGACCACTGTCACTTTAACTCCTTAAGGATGCAGACAATTACATTTTTAAGTTTTCGTTTTTTCCTCCTCTCCTTCAAAAAAGCATAACTCTCTTGTATTTTCATCCACAGACTAGTAGGAGGGCTTGTTTTTTTGCACGACCAATTGTCCGTTGTAATGCCATCACTCACTTTACCATAAAATGCATGGCGCAACCAAAAAAATACTATTTGTGTGGTGAAATTAAAAAGAAAACCGCAATTTTGCATATTTTGGAAGGTTTTGTTTTCCAATTTTGCATATTTTGGAAGGTTTTGTTTTCACGCCGTACAATTTACGGTAAAAATTACATGTATTCTTTATTCTGTGAGTCAATACGATTAAAATGATACCCATGATAACATACTTTTCTATTACTGTGGCACTTAAAAAAAAGCGCAACAGTAACCAAAACTTTTTAACCAAATTAGTACGTTTAAAATCCCCCTATTTTGAAGACCTATAACTTTTTCATTTTTCCGTATAAGCGGCGGTATGAGGGCCCATTTATTGCGCCGTGACCTGTAATTTTTATTGATACCATATTTGCTTATATAGAACTTTTAATCCCTTTTTTTATAAAAATTTTTTGGGAATAAAATGTTATAAAAAAAAGCATCTATTTTGGACTTTTATTTTTACAACCGCCACACCCCCTCCCATAGACTCGTATTGAGGGGGGCGGGCCGTGACATCATGAGTGGCGGGCCAGTGATGTAACGATGCTCCAGCCCCTGTACTGCCCGTCATTACATCCAGAGCGAACTCGCTCTGTGCAGTAATGACAGTGGGGTGTCGCAGCAGCAATCCCGGGGGTCCCCAGCAATGAGACCGTGGCCATATGACATCTTATCCCCTATGCTTTGGATAGGGGATAAGATGTCAAGGGAGGAGTACCCCTTTGAGGGGTTAAGCATTAATAACTCTAAGATGCTTTTACCGATTATTCCAATTCTGAGAATGTTTTTTTCGTGACATATTCTACTATTTAAAGTGGTAAATTTTTGTCGTTACTCACATTCTTTCTTGGTGAAAAATCCCCAAATTTCATGAAAATTTTGCATTTTTCTAACTTTGAAACTCTCTGCTTGTAAGGAAAATTGATATTTCACATAAATGTTATATTGATTCACAAATACAATATGTCTATTTTATGTTGGCATCATAAAATGGACATATTTTTACTTTTAAAAGTTAGAGGGCTTCAAAGTATAGCAGCAATTTTCATGAAAATTGCAAAATCTGAAGGGACAGATGTTACAGAACTACAACTCCCAGCATGCCTGGGCATGCTGAGAGTTGTAGTTTTGCTACATCTGGAGGGCTACCGTTTGGGCACCACTGTAATAGTGGTCTCCAAACTCTGACCCTCCAGATGTTGCAAAACTACAACTCCCAGCATGCCCAGACAGCCTTTGGCTGTCTGGGCATGCTGGGAGTTGCAGTTTGGCAACCTCAAGGAAGGCAGCAGTAAAGATCGCTTTACTGCCACCTCCCTTGATGCTCCACACCGTCGCCTCCCTACCTGCGCCGCTGATCTCCGCTGATGCCACCGATGATCGCCGGTCCCCACCGCATCTTCTTCTCAGTTACCGGCCACCATCTACTTCCCCTGTTCTGCCCGACATCCAGGGGTGGGGGTTTCCATGGCAACCCCCCCGTCTTCAACTGCCATTGGTCAGCACTCATTGCTGACTAATGGCAGGGGATAGGAGGAGGTGGCACCACTGCAACCACTCCCATTTTAACCCTTTAGACGGGGCATTCAAAGTTGAACGCCGCATCTAAAGTGAAAGTAAAGCACTGCCGGTTAGCTCAGGGAGCTGTTCGAAATCGCGGCATCCTGAACCATTCATCAATGTAAAGATCAGTGTGTGCAGTGTTATAGCCCCCAATGGGAGCTATAACATAGCAAAAAAAAAATAAAGTGAATAAAGATCATTTAACCCCCTTCCTTAATAAAAGTTTGAATCACTCCCCGATGTTACGCCACCCCCCTCAATGCAAGTGTATGGGAGGGGGCATGTTGCATTGAGGGGGCGTGGCGTGACGTTGGGGCAGCGGAGTACCCCTTTAAAGTAGACCTGCTTTTTGGCATAGTTTTACTGTCCAAAAACGCACTCATGTATAATGTGTCCCAGCGGTCAGACCCCCACCGCGATCCACTACTTATTGCCTATCCTGTGGATAGGTATAACAAAATTGGTATGGAAGTGCAGTGTTTCCCAACCAGGGTGCCTCTAGCTGTTGCAAAAGTAGAACTCCTAGCATGCCTGGACAGCCAAAGGCAATTCTATTGATGTGAATGGAGCCAAGTTGTAATACCACACACACAACCTGAGGACAAGGGTGGTGCTGCTATTGGAAAAAAATTAGCTCTGTGTTTCTATCCCTAGATAACCCCTTTAGGATTTTGGTTGAACAAGTTCATCCTTTTATAGAAGCTATTTACTCTATGGAACAACATTTTCAGCAGAGCAATGCATTATGCATCACACCAAAAGGGTTATACAATCATGGATTGGTTCCAAAAACATTACAGCAGATTTTCCTTGCTTCTCTTGTCTTTATAGTCCCCACATCTTTATATGTTTGGGCTGTTCAGAGCATTTCCAAACCATCCTGATCCTGTCGTCTACATGGGCCCATATTCCTGTAGAACAATTTCAAAGCCTAGGGGAATCTATGCAACAAATAATGACTGACGTTCTAAAGGTCAAAGAAGGTGCAACATTCTACTAGATAGATGTATCTAATAAGAGGGGCCCATTCACTATGCTGGTGATTGAATTAAAGGGTACACTGTCAGAAGTTTTGATCAGTAGGGGACCTGTTGTGGAGATCCCCTCCAATTTCTAAAATGTACTGGCAGCGGCGCTTCATCAAACGCACTGCCCATGAGTTTATCTTCGCTCTGAGCAGCACGCGCACTGTACAGATTCACTGAGGAAGTTAATAGAGGCACTATGACGTTCTTCTGAAAATCCGTCCACCACATGCACTGCTCAGAGAGCGGAGATAAAACAAATATACTGAGCACTACCGCCAACACATTTTAAAATTCAGGGAGCAGGAATGGGAGGTGTCTTAGCATCAGGCCCCCACCGATCAAAACTTGTCACGTGTCATGTTTTACTGACATCTGATTTATTTATTTTTGTTACAAATTACCCCTTTACATTTCAACTGTGTCATTTGTGTATTTTTTGTTTTGCACTCATACAAAAGAATCAAGTACATACATACAAAATGTAAAGATATTGTCTGTATGTTTTCATCAGGTTTTATTAACATTTATGTTTAAATTATTTTTTTTTTAACCATTATGAGAAGGATATGTGATCTCAGGCAGTTTAAAAAATAATCTGACAAGTTGTAGTAAAGTTCATGCTAAAAATAAATAAGTGTTGTATGGGAATAGAAAAACATGGTTGCTTCCCCGCTCTGCAAGAGATGTTGGATATATTCCATATTGCAGCTCATTCCCATTCAAGAAAATGAGCTGCAATACAAAGTACAGACGAGAGGCAAAAGTACTGGTGTTTTTCTAATGCTATACACTTTATCATTGACCATTGATGGTCAATGCAGAAATTCATATAGATGAAGTGGAAGAAATGCCTAATATGTCTGAGACCTCTCTGCATGTAACACCCTATGTACTATGGAACATGGCAAATCAGTTGGGGTAGGATTATACTTCATCATGGTGAAGCAGCAAGCAGCAGAAAAACATTGCATGTTACTCTCCGTATACAGTGTTCGAGCCTTCTCTCTGAGATATACCCCTTGTAACATATACCTCTGACAAAAGCCTCGGAGATAAAGCTCTGGGGTACATAGAGTAGTGACCTGACAAAGGTCTTTTGGCTAGTCCACTATACACCAGGAGCTTTACGGACATATATATTAAACAAATAGCTCTGATGCAGTGGGTACTCTGTTTTACATACACCCTTTCCTTACCGAATTTCAGCTGTCGCAAAGGATAAAATAGCAGCAGTGAGTCTACATTGGGATGGAAGAACTGTATATGTATCCAGTACAATTCAATATACCTTCTTTTTCCGGTAGCTTTCCTAAAAAGGCCCCGGGAGATCATCACTCATACCTAAGTAATGACTAAACAACAATGATTAATTTATTCATTACAACTGAACATTGCTCCATGACACATATAGGTCTACTAAAGTGTACCTTTAATGCACTCTGCGTGATCTGTCTCCACTGGTATAACCAGTTCCATAGACAATACATTGTGCTGAGTCTCGCACTAGAGACAGGTGCTGTGAAGACAGAGCGGGAAGCTTTGGCTGCTACTGCATAGAAATATACAGCGAGGCATGGGGAGAACAATCCTTGAACGGGGTGCTGTTCTTCCTGTTCCCCTCTGGATTTAAAATAAAAATGTCAGAAAATTGACAATCGCATTAGGCTGCTTTCACACTATAAAAACACTTCCGTTATGAACGCCCGTTAGGAAATCGGCAGTTATACAACCGGTACAAAATCACTAACGGCCTTAGAAAATCCCATTATAGTCTAAAGGATTTTTCTAATAGCCGTTTGAAACCAGTTATCACCCGTTATTAATAACAGCCGTTATTATGTGACGGGCGATAGTAACAGGAGAAATATTGCATGCACTATTTCTCCCGCTCATTCGCCCGTCACAAAATAACATCCGTTAATAATGGGCGATAACGGGTTAAAACAGCTATTCTATAAATCCCATAGACTATAATGGGATTTCCTAATAGCCGTTAGTGATTTTGTACCGGCCGTATAACTGCCGATTTCCTAACGGGCGTTCATAACGGAAGTGTTTTATAGTGTGAAAGCAGCCTTAGAGACAAGCTTTAAATAACCCTTACTGGATTTCAGAATATTTAGAATTATGGATTGTTCAGAAATGCAAACAGCTTTTAAAACTGATATAAGTAGAGTTTCCAAAAATATTAAAAAATATATTTTCAATAGGAAAATAAGAATTTACAAAACTGACACATTTCTACAGTGACTCTTTCCTCCTCTTCTTCTTTACTTTACGTTCAGAAACTTCTTTGCTACTTGTGGCCAGAGTACTGCTGTCCTCTCTTCCATCCTTGGTGTGAAAAGCACCGTTCTCACTGTCCAATTCAGTAGTGTCCCGATGTTTCTTTTTGTGCTTCTTTACCTTGGGGGCTTCTTGATGGATTATTAAGTCATCTACAGGAGTTTCTTGAGATGAAGCAGAGACAATACCATTTGCAGGACCCTGATCTTGAATCTCAGAAGTATTTTTGTGTTTTTTCTTGTGCTTTTTCTTGGCATTTCCAGGTTCGGTTTCTAATCCCAATATATTATCCTCAATTAAAGAACCTTCTGTTATTCCATTGGGCACACTGCTCTCAAGATCAGGGTGATCCTTGTGTTTCTTTTTCTTGGGTTTTTTTGTTTTATGTTCTTGACTTGACACGTTGTCAAGTCCAACTACGCCACTATCTACTGATGCATCAATGTCAACATCTTGTGTAGAATCCGGATGTGTCAATAAGTTCTCCATGGCAGAATTATATGCAGATCCATCAACCCCTACAGAATGATCTTGAGAAGGGACTTCCTGATGCTTTTGTTTTTTTCTCTTTTTCTTGGGAGTTTCCACCAAGCTCACGTTTGCATCATCTTGATTTTCCATACATTCATTTTGTGAAAGTGTTTCTTCCAACAAACGTTTCTTGCCTTTTTTCTTTGAGCTGTCCCCTGATAAAATGCTTGTCATACCAGCTGCTCCTTCCCCTGAGGTTTCTGTACTGTTCTGCCCTTCATTTGGTACATTAGCATTCTGTTCCTTAGACATCGCATTCAGTTTTTCAGTAGCATCAGATTCCATTCTGAAAAGGAAGAACAAACCTAGGGGGTCACCTTCTGCATGTATACATACATATTTATCCTTTCCAGATATACATTTTAAAGGAAAACAAAAAAAAGCATTTATAAGAGAGGCAAAAAGCATACAAAGAACATGACAGTAGATGAACAAGATGTGCACTTTATTCCAGTGCAGGAGACTTATTCACAGATAAAAAAAAAAAAAAGAAGTTCCCCTTCCTTTCATAGCTATTTGATGTCCTAACAGGGTTTTCCAACCAGGGGGCCTACAGCTGTTGCAAAACTACAACTACCAGCATGCCCGGACAGCTGTAGTTTTGCAACAGGTGGAGGCCCCCGGGTTGGAAAACACTGTCCTAACAGAAGGTCACAGCTTCCAAAACAAAGATGTTACTGAGAAAGACATAACTATGGTCAGCAATAGACTTAAAAGAGAGCAGATCTAAAAGTAAGAACTATTTAAAAGGGTACTCCAGTGGAAAGCTTTTTTTTTTGTTTTTTTTTAATCAACTGGTGCCAGAAAGTTACAAGTTTGTAAATTACTTATATTAAAAAAATCTTAATCCTTCCAGTACTTATTAGCTGCTCAATACTACAGAGGAAATTCTTTTATTTTTGGAACACAGAGCTCCCTGCTGAATCACAAGCACAGTGCTCTCTGCTGACATCTCTGTCCATTTTAGGAACTGGAAACAAAAGAACCACACAGGTGCCTAGTGCATTATCTCAGTGTATAAGACAGATAAAAATGAGTGGTTGGTATTGTGCTCACCTTGAGCGCAATAGGTATGCACATATCGCCCCAGTATGGGGTACAAAGGAATAGAGGTATCTGGGGGGTGCGGCGAAGCCAGAGGGAGGTGGAATCCGGTGCAAGGCTATCCACGGAACATGCAGGAGAGTGAGAAGAAAATCCCTCTTTAACCCCTTAACGAGGAAGGACGTATATATTTACGTCCTCCGCCGGCTCCCTCGATATGCCGCGGGGGGGGTCACGCGGTGTCCCCGCGTCATATCGGGTCGGTCCCGGCGGCTATCAATGGCCGGGACCCGCGGCTAATACAGGACATCAGCGATCGCGGTGATGCCCTGTATTAACCCTTCAGACGCGGCGATCAAAGCTGACCGCCGCGTCTGAAGTGAAAGTGAAAGTAACCCGGCTGCTCAGTCGGGCTGTTCGGGACCGCTGCGGTGAAATCGCCGCGTCCCGAACAGCTTACAGGACACCGGGAGGGCCCTTACCTGCCTCCTCGGTGTCCGATCGACGAATGACTGCTCCGTGCGGGAGATCCAGGCAGGAGCAGTCAAGCGCCGATAACACTGATCACAGGCGTGTTTATACACGCCTGTGATCAGCATGAGAGATCAGTGTCCCTATGGGAGCTATAACACTGCAAAAAAAAAATAAAATACGTTTAAAAAAGTGTTAACAAAAGGTCATTTAACCCCTTCCCTAATAAAAGTTTGAATCACCCCCCTTTTCCCATAAAAAAAATATAAAAGTGTAAATAAAAATAAACATATGTGGTATCGCCGCGTGCGTAAATGTCCGAACTATAAAAATATATCATTAATTAAACCGCACGTCAATGGCGTACACGTAAAAAAATTCCAAAGTCCAAAAAAGCTTATTTTTGGTCACTTTTTATAGTATTAAAAAATGAATAAAAAGTGATCAAGAAGTATGATCGAAACAAAAATGGTACCGATAAAAACTTCAGATCACGGCGCAAAAAAAAAAAAAAAAAAATGTACATGGAAAAATAAAAAAGTTATAGGGGTCAGAAGGACATTTTTAAATGTATACATTTTCCTGCATGTAGTTATGATTCTTTCCAGAAGTACGACAAAATCAAACCTATATAAGTAGGGGATCATTTTAACCGTATGGACCTACAGAATAATGATAAGGTGTCATTTTTACCAAAATATGCACTGCGTACAAACGGAAGCCCCCAAAAGTTACAAAATGGCGTTTTTTCTTCGATTTTGTTGCACAATGATTTTTTTTTCCGTTTTGCCGTGAATTTTTGGGTAAAATGACTAATGTCACTGCAAAGTAGAATTGGTGGTGCAAAAAATAAGCCATAATATGTATTTTTAGGTGGAAAATTGAAAGGGTTATGATTTTTAAAAGGTAAGGAGGAAAAAAACGAAAGGGCAAAAACTGAAAAACCCTGCATTCTTAAGGGGTTAAGCGCTGCTTCTCCCAACGGATACACTCGAGTCGATATTCAAATAAAAGATCTTTTTGTTTTGACCAATAAGTCAAAATAAAAATTATCTTTTATTTGAATATCGCCTCGAGTGTATCCGTTGGGAGAAGCAGTGCCTAAAGAGGGATTTTCTTCCCACTCTCCTGCATTTTAGGAACTGTCCAGAGCAGCATATGTTTGCTATGGGGATTTTCTCCTACTCTGGACAGTTCCTAAAATGCAAAAAATGAAAAAGAGGCAGTGCAGCTCAATCTACCATCTACTCTGAGGTTAACTGGTAGGTCTGAAAAACCCCAAAAGACCCAGTAATCAACAGGAGGAAATATATAATAAGAAATAATTATATAACCAGTCCTCAAAAAGTAGTGAAAAAAGGGGAAAGAAAAGGAAAGAATAAATACAGAGAGAAAAGTGATAGTGATTTAGAATTGAAAATGTACAGTGATGTGTGAATAAAAATAAAAGCGAGTACGAAAGTTCACAATATCGAAGAAAAGTGGATAAGTGCAAAGTGATAATTAGAAAAATTAGGGGTAATGAAAATATTAATAGTTATTAAACATCAAAAAATACCAAAAAATATGTGAATAATAAGAATGCCTGCAAGATGATAATTTTAAACAATCATATGCATATATTAAAAATAATGATTAATGCCTGGGCAGGGCCCTTGCTTAGGCATGCGATCTAAATAATAAAATAATTTAAAAAATGCCAACTATCTCAAAATATAAAAATTTAAAAATTGTCCTTTGTAGCCGAAAAAAAAAACTTATAAAGTTGTGTGAATAGCAACAGTATTGAATATAATATCCAGCGATCGGAGAGTCTGTGTACTCCAGTGATACTCCAATGTGAAACACAGTCACCTTAAACAGTAGTAATTAGTTTTTAATCTAATCAGGCTACTGATGAAGAATGCGACATTAAGTCGTGAAACGCGTCTAGCCTTGTCTCATATCTATCAGCCATCTCTATCTCAATCTTGTTTTATACCTGTATCAGCCGATATTGCCTAGACAGCGCTGTAGGACCCGGACTAGTGGACCTCTGTGAATTAGCGCGCTATTCACACGCCACGAGGACGCCGGGCAGCCGCTGCCGATTTCTCCACAGACCGGCCACTGAGCTGTGCAAAGCACGATACTTCTGCTTGGCTACGATATATAACCCAGCGCTCTACATCAACGCAATCGGGATCATCACATCTTCCCAACCACGGCACGAGAAGTACCTCCCTACCCATTCCAGGGTAGTGATTGATTCGGTCTGTGCGGGCACTGGGCTCCCACAGTCCCCGGAGCCTGCAACTATGGAGACATTCAGCTGCCGATCATCACGGTGAACAAAACCATAAAGTACTGTGCCTGACTTCATATAAGCAACTGTAACTATATCTTGCTATTAATACTGCTATTCTACAAATACCTGTTGTGGGACACAAGTGGATAACAGTGAGCAATTACATTATATCTTCTGAATGAAATATTGAAACATTTACTACAGTTTAAGGTGACTGTGTTTAACATTGGAGTATCACTGGAGTACACAGACTCTCCGATCGCTGGATATTATATTCAATACTGTTGCTATCCACACAACTTTATAAGTTTTTTTCGGCTACAAAAGACAATTTTTAAATTTTTATATTTTGAGATAGTTGGCATTTTTTTTATTATTTTATTATTTAGATCGCATGCCTGAGCAAGGGCCCTGCCCAGGCATTAACCATTATTTTTAATAAATGCATATGATTGTTTAAAATTATCTTTTGCAGGCATTCTTATTATTCACATATTTTTTGGTATTTTTTGATGTTTAATAACTATTAATATTTTCATTACCCCTAATTTTTCTGATTATCACTTTGCACTTATCCACTTTTCTTTGATATTGTGAACTTTCATACTCACCTTTATTTTGTAAAATTTTTTTTTTTATTCACACATCACTGTACATTTTCAATTCTAAATCACTATCACTTTTCTCTCTGTATCTATTCTTTCCTTTTTTTTTTCCCTTTTTTCACTACTTTTTGAGGACTGGTTATATAATTATTTCTTATTATATATTTCCTCCAGTTCCTAAAATGGACCGAGATGTCAGCAGAGAGCTCTGTGTTCCAAAAAGAAAATAATTTCCTCTGTAGTATTCAGCAGCTAATAAGTACTGGAAGGATTAATATTTTTTAATAGAAGTAATTTACAAATCTGTTTAACTTTCTGACACCAGTTGATAAAAAAAATAAAATAAAAAAATAAAAAAAAGGTTTTCCACAGGAGTACCCCTTTAACATTGACAAAAGTTCAGATACCTTGGTGGGCTTCATAAGCCAGTCTTATGTAACACCCTGCCTGTGTCAGCTGCGCTGGATGTATTGAACCTAGGCAACCTAGGAAATCTATGTCAGCTATGATTTTTTTATATAACTGACCCCCAGAAGGGGGTATTGTTGATCCTTGATCAGCCGATGAACGATCAACACTCATTTGATGGCATCTTTCACACTGTCAGCAGCACATCTCCTTGTGTAAAAAGGGTAAGTGCTGCCAATGAGAATAGAAAAACTGCCACATGAAAGATCCAGCAACCATTTGGGCAGCTGCAAGGCAAATGAACACACAGCACCATATTATGCTGCAGGTGGTTTAATGAGTGAATACTCACCACGTAACTGCTTTAGATGCCGTGATCAGTATTGATCACAGCATTTGAAGGGATAACAGTTGGCAAAAGCGTGATTACAGGCATATAGGCGCAAGAGAGAGATCATAGGCAATGGAAGCCAACACACCCTGTTGCTCATATTTTAATCCGGTTTGCCGGCTTTAAAAACCTGTGTATTGGGTTTAGTGCGGGTGAACCCGCTGCATGTTCCCTTTTAACCGGTTAAAGAAAAAAAATGCCATCTAATATGTGCAGCACCACTTAGTTTTTTTTTTTCAAACCTCTGACACAGTAGTGATTAGAGATCACTTATACCGGAATATCAGTATAAGTTATCGGCTAATTAAACCCACCGCTGGGGAACCCTGTGATCTCCCTGCTGCACCCGACGTTCCTATAGAGCGTCGGGTGCAGCGCCGAAGGCTAGTGATGTCATGGTCACGCCCCCTTAATGCAAGTCTATAGGAGGGGGCGTGACGTCACGAGCGGGTCATGATTGTGATATCACGAGCCTCCGCCCTGCATCGCCAGTCCCCGGATGTCTGGGAGGCCAGTGCGAATAGGTGGTAAGTTTAATTTTCAGATAATCCCTTTCGAAAAGAGAGGAAAGGAAAAACCAGGGGGAGCAGTAGCATTCTTACTTCTTATTTAGTTTGCCACGAATGCAGAAAACGCCCACTGCATCAGAATCCATTCGGAAGACTTCAAACTCCAGCTCATCGCCTACATCCACTTCTAATTGCTGCCAAGCTTCAATAGGCATCTTCATAGGCCTCGGTATGGATGCATTGAAGCAGCCATGGACTAAGCAACCAAGATGACTGGGAGCCTTCTTGTTCACAACACCCTGGAAAAACAAATTTGCATATTCAAATTTGCTGCCACTAGATAATCAATAGAAACAATTTCTAAAGGGAAACTCTAGATAAACTCAAAGCTTCAGATCAAGTTACTCATAGTGGGGAGTCCTTGAGGAGTAATTTAGACAGTGTTATCCAGGATTAAAAAGAGCATTACTGCTTTCTTCCAAAAACAGCACCACAGCCTGTTATCTGGTTGTGTGTGGTATTGCAAGTTTGCTCAATTCGCTTTAATGGAACTGAGCTGCAATACAACACACAGACTAAGGACAAGAGTTTTCTTAAAGAAAATAGCAATTTTTTTTTCTAGTTCTAAATAACCCCTTAAAGGAGTAGTCCAGTGGTGACTCAGTGGTGAGCAACTTATCCCCTATCCTAAGGATAGGGGATAAGTTGCAGATCGCGGGGGGTCCGACAGCTGGGGCCCCCTGCTATCTCCTGTACGGAGCCCCAACAGCCCACTGGAAGGGGGCGTGTCGACCTAAGCACGAGGCGGCGGCCGACACGCCCCCTCAATACAACTCTATGGCAGAGCCGAAGCGCTGCCTTCGGCAATCTCCGGCTCTGCCATGGAGATGTATTGAGGGGGCGTGTCGGCCGCCGCTTCATGCGGGGGTCGACACCCGCTATCTGGGCCGAGAGCCGGGGCCCCGTACATAGAGATCGCAGGGGGCCCCAGCGGTCGGACCCCCCGCGATCTCAAACTTATCCCCTATCCTTAAGATAGGGGATAAGTTTTTCACCACTGGACTACCCCCTTTAAAAGAGTACCTGTCACCAAATAAAAAACTTTTAATATAGTGTTCGTTGTGTAATTAGCAGACACTTTCCTATTCACTTGCTTTTAAAATTATCAACATAATTTTTTTTTAAATGTAATAGAAAAAACGGCCATTAGGTGGATCTGTTCTGTTCCCTGCCACAATTAATACAGTTAGTTTGGTCTCCTCCTGGCAGGAGACCAAACTCAGGAAGTGTTCCTCTGCACTGAACCTCACAAACATGCATAGAGCCTCAATGAAGGCTGCAAAGAGCCTCACTGAAGATGCATAGAGCTTGAGGTCTTCTATTCATTACAGCACTGCAAACATGAGGGTAAAAGTGGTCCCCCAGCAGGTTTTAGTGATGTCATGCATGCTGGGAAACGCCCACTTTCATCTGCTGGGAGATTGCACTATGTTGGCAAGAAGAAGGTACACAGCTTTTTAAAGCTCTGATAATTTTATTGAGGGTGGGATGGGTGTTAGGAGTAGTTAGGGAACATAGCCTGAGTTAGTTTAGAAAAAGTTTATTTGGAGACAGGTATTTTTTAAACTGGACCGAGTTGAATCAAAGGTAATGTCCACTATAAGGTGATTTTAGTACTTACCTCACAGACAGTAATGGACATGTTTAGGAAGAATCCATGTTTTTCTTGAGGCTAAATGGCTGTGTTGTAAATCCACCATAATGCTGGCGATATCTTTTTGTGAAAAGGCTATTTCAAGTGGGAGGTCACTCCCTCCAACTAAATGTCCCAGGATTCATTGCAGAACACCTGAGCTGCCTTACACATGTGCTATGCTTAAGAACTACAATTCTCTGCTGCCAAGTGGAGAATGATCTCCCTACCACAGGCTGCTTTTCAACACCTGACTAGTGATGTAATGTCTTCGGCCGCACTGCAACCTCGGAAAACCTGAGACTACACATTTTTTATGCTGATTAAAATGACCATTGGGGCAAAAATCATAAGAATTGCGAGCCAGCCATCAAATGCAGGTAAAGACACTATATTATCATTTTAAATTCATGAGCCTGCCCAGAAATCTGGACAACACCAAAGAAGCTTCACACTCCTATATGTCCTTATTCTGTAGATAAGATACTGGGACATATAGATACATTTATTTACAGTATATGATGGCTGTAGTGTGTTCATTGATTTGCAATAAAAGGAAACAATGAGTAAAACACAAATACAAGCCAAAGAATTTCCTATTTGTATATATTGGTACTTACCACAAGCTTCTGTCCACATTGTGGCTGAAATATGACAAAGTCTGCTTCAACATTGATGTGAATGAATCCGATATCATCAAATATGTCGCCCAGTTCACCAACAATCTTTATGTTGTCATACGCCACAGGAACTCCTTCCAATCTTTAAAAGTAAAGACAAAGATACTTTTACAAAAACAATGAAAAAAAATAAAATAAAAAACGAGTTTGTGCAGAGAACTATTCTGGTAACAAGTTGTATTCCTCATCTCACTTGTGTCTCAGTTTGGACATCCATTAACCCCTTAACGACGCAGGACGTATATTTACGTCCTGCGCCGGCTCCCGCGATATGATGCGGGATCACGCCGCGATCCCGCATCATATCGCGTGGGTCCCGGCGCTCATCAACGGCCGGGACCCGCGGCTAATACCACACATCGCCGATCGCGGCGATGTGCGGTATTAACCCTTTAGAAGCGGCCGCTTCTAAAGTGAAACTGAAAGTATCCCGGCTGCTCAGTCGGGCTGTTCGGGACCGCCGCGGTGAAATCGCGGCGTCCCGAACAGCTGATCGGACACCGGGAGGGCTCTTACCTGCCTCCTCGGTGTCCGATCGACGAATGACTGCTCCGTGCCTGAGATCCAGGCAGGAGCAGTCAAGCGCCGATAATGCTGATCACAGGCGTGTTAATACACGCCTGTGATCAGGATGAGAGATCAGTGTGTGCAGTGTTATAGGTCCCTATGGGACCTATAACACTGCAAAAAAAAAAAGTAAAAAAAAAGTGTTAATAAAGGTCATTTAACCCCTTCCCTAATAAAAGTTTGAATCACCCCCCTTTTCCCATAAGAAAAATAAAACAGTGTAAAAAAAAATAAACATATGTGGTATCGCCGCGTGCGTAAATGTCCGAACTATAAAAATATATCATTAATTAAGCCGTACGGTCAATGGCGTACGCGCAAAAAAATTCCAAAGTCCAAAAAAGCGTATTTTGGTAACTTTTTATAACATTAAAAAATGAATAAAAAGTGATCAAAAAGTCAGATCAAAACAAAAATCATACCAATAAAAACTTCAGATCACGGCGCAAAAAATGAGTCCTCATCCCGCCCTGTACGTGGAAAAATAAAAAAGTTATAGGGGTCAGAAGATGACATTTTTAAACGTATACATTTTCCTGCATGTAGTTATGATTCTTTCCAGAAGTGCGACAAAATCAAACCTATATAAGTAGGGTATCATTTTAACCGTATGGACCTACAGAATAATGATAAGGTGTAATTTTTACCGAAATATGCACTGCGTAGAAACGGAAGCCCCCAAAAGTTACAAAATGGCGTTTTTTTTCCGATTTTGTCGCACAATGATTTTTTTTTCCGTTTCGCCGTGCATTTTTGGGTAAAATGACTAATGTCACTGAAAAGTAGAATTGGCGACGCAAAAAATAAGCCATAATATGGATTTTTAGGTGGAAAATTGAAAGGGTTATGATTTTTTAAAGGTAAGGAGGAAAAAACGAAAGTGCAAAAACGGAAAAACCCTGAGTCCTTAAGGGGTTAAAATTAGTCCAGGTAGGTGAAAAAATAAAGAAAAATAGGGGAATAAAAACACAAACGAAACGCCGACGCATTTCGACTTAACAGCAAGTCTTAGTCATAGCAAGTTACAGACACACACTGTCCGATATATACATGGATAAGCAACACGTGACATGACATCACACTCAGACCCATAGTGGCGGGTATAGACTCTCCTAGAAACACTAGGTTCTTGGCTGGATGGTCTTTTTGCAGCCCTTGGTACCCAGAACGATCGGCTATATCAAAAGATATCAAGTCTCTGTTACAAACCATGAAAAAAATGCAGTGGAAAGAGAATAAAAAATGGTTATCTTGTGATGTTACAGCCCTTTATACCTGTATCCCCCATAACCATGCCATCACTGCTGTTGCTTACCATCTCAACAAATACAGTACCTATCATAATTATCTCAGAGAATACATACTGCAGGTGTTACATTTTTTGTTACAAATTATTATTTTTTTTTTTTATAGTTTTAGAGATTATTATTATTTTTTTTTATATACAAATTACGGGCTGCCCTATGGGGTCTAAGTTTTCCCCGTCACTTGCTAATTTGTATATGTGGTATTGGGAGGAGTTCGTCCTGTGCTCACCAGCCAATCCATTTTTCCATCTGATTGGCTTGTATGGCAGGTACATAGACGACCTCCTCCTAATATGGAGGGGTACACATACTCAGGCACATGAGTTCATGTCGTATATTAATTCTATTGATTTATCATTGTCTTTTACAATGTCACTTGATGATAACGAGACCAATTTTCTGGATGTCACACTGTCTGGCAACGTTGTAAATAATTGTGTACATACTGAGCTATATCGCAAGCCTTGTGCAGGCAATAGCTTGCATCACGCATCTAGTTGTCATCCGCAGCATGTCATACAAAATTATATTTTGATTCTTCAGGTCAAAATGATTTCATTACCCAATTTGTTATAAAAAAAAAAGTTTAGAATTTTTTGAATTGCCATTTTTTGTTCTGTATACTAGACTCTTTGAGGGCTCATTTTTTGTTTTATTTTTTTCTGGAATGTGATCAAAAAAAATTATGTGATCTGATGTTTTTTTGTTAAATTTACAGAGCAGTTTAAATAATTTAATAGTTCAGACATTTCAGCATGTGACAATACTGCGTTTTAGGAGTTTTCGTGTTAACTTTTTTTTTTTTAAACGGTAAAGGGAAGGTGATTTAAAACTTTATTATGAAATGTTTTATTTTTTTTTATATATAGGGTTTCTTTTTTAACCTTCCCAGCACAGCACGTATGCATACATCCAAGTTGCTAGCTAGATAGCGCAACTGGACGTATGCATATGTCCTAGGGATCTCCAGCTCAGCGCAATGCGCTGCAGGAGATCGATGGCGGGGTCAATCACATCGGTCTTGTGCCGGTCTTGGCAGCAATATTTGGGGCTCCTCCTGTACACCATCGGCAATCTCGCAATGCTATTGCGGGATCCTGTTGGTTACCATGGCAGCAGAAGTTGAGCTGATGGCCTCCTGTCTGCCTAGTATGGCAGCCTGTGAGATCCAGTCATAGGCTGGATCGCACAGGTGGCATGTCAGTATACTGATAGTTATACTGTGCTTAAGTACAGATGTACTGCAGCATAATAAATATATAAATATAAATATATATATATATATATATATATATATATATATATATATACACACATACATACATACACAGTGGTCCCTCAACATACGATTGTAATCCGTTCCAAATGGACCATCGTTTGTTGAAACCATCGTATGTTGAGGGACCCGTGCAATGTAAAGTATAGGACAGTGGTCTACAACCTGCGGACCTCAAGATGTTGCAAAACTACAACACCCAGCATGCCCGGACACCCGTTGGCTGTCCGGGCATGCTGGGAGTTGTAGTTTTGCAACATCTTGAGGTCCGCAGGTTAAAGACCACTGGTATAGGAAGTTGTACTCACCTGTCCCCGCCGCTTCGGACCGGCACCGCTCGTCACCACTGCCCTGGATGTTTCCTTCCATCGCTGTCGCCGCGTCCCTGGGGTGTCCCCGACGCTCCGGTAAGGCCTCTGCTTCCCCGGCATCCTCGCTCTCCGTCGCCGCTCCTATTGGATGACGGGACGGCGTGCTCAGCGACGTGATGACGACGATGGAGAGCGCCGATGATGCAGGGGATCCCGAAGAGGACGCTCCGGAGCCCCGAGGACAGGTAAGTGATCGTCAGCAGACCACACGGGGCACCGTAAACGGCTATCCGGTGGCAGCTGAAACAGTCTGCGCTACCGGATAGCCGTTTATGCAATGGCCCCGACATAAAAAAGCATCGTATGTTGATGCTGCTTTCAACATGCGATGGCCTCTGAGAGGCCATCACATGTTGAAATTATCATATGTCGGGGCCATCGTAGGTCGGGGGGTCACACACATATATATATATATAAATACACACTGACAAACACAAGATAGAGGGCACTGCTGAAAAGAGGGACCGACACCTATGCCCAGCTGTATAACAGCATATAATAAGGAGCCTAACGAAGTGTCACTGTGGCCACGCGGAGTCCAGGTGCTCGAGTCCAGGGGTGCTGGGGACAAAGAAATCCAAAGTCACTCAACAATATAGAAATGAAGATAAACCGGTACCCACACTCACCGCAAGGAAAACTCAAACCGACTCTCCTGGACTCTAGGAAATTCCCTGCATCAGGCTGGTAGCAGGGCGCTCAGAGTGGAGGCGACTGCCGGCAAAGTTTTGCGAAAGAAGCGCGTCTTGCGTGAAACTTTGCCGGCAGTCGCCTCCACTCTGAGCGCCCTGCTACCAGCCTGATGCAGGGAATTTCCTAGAGTCCAGGAGAGTCGGTTTGCTGTTCCCTCGCGGTGAGTGCGGGTACCTGTTTATCTTCATTTGTATATGTGTATATTTATATACAAATAAATAGACAATGTTTGGAAAATAAGGCCCAAGTTGGCTTGGTCACTTGACTAAACGGTTAGAGTCCTGCTACTGGCCCATCATCGGAGTTACACTTTAGACCTTGCGGATAGGTGAGTGTTTCCCAAACGGGTTGCCTCCAGCTGTTGCAAACCTACAACAGAGTCCATACAGCCTGAGACACTTACCCCGCGCTGTACTTGAGAAGTTCGGCATCGAGGTTCTCCTTTATGCCGGTGCGTTTCTTGCCCAGATACTTGGGGGGCAGCGCTAAGTGCCTGCTATGCGTCTTCACCACCAGACACGAATACTTGCTGTCTATAAAGCTGCGCGCTTCGGAGAAGGACGGTAACTGCAGACAGGACAGGGCCGTGGGCTTTTCGGCGGAGTCGGCTGGAGCTGAACTCCCGAGGCTGACAGGTTCGGCCATGCTGTCCCGTCCACATGTTCCCCCTAGAAGCGGCGACGGCTGATGACGTACACCATGATTGCATTCAGCCGCCGCACGTCCCTAGAGGCCAAAATGAAGGCAGGATAGCCGCCGCCATGTTTGTGAAGACTATTGTAATGCGCATGCGCTTTGACTGTAGGCTCAGACTGAAATTGTTTCTCACGTTTTATTATCGTGATTGACAAACAGTGCAAATTTTTTTTTAAACAGCACCACCCCTGTTCTGAGGACGTGTGTAATATTATAACTTGGCTCCATTCACTTCAGTGGAACTGAGCAGCAATACCATAAACAACATGAGGACAGGGGTGGTGCTGTTTATTTTTTTTTTTTAAGAAGATATCAGCTGTGATTCTAATCCTGGATAACCCATTTAGGGTACATTCACACAAGCAGATTTTTTTTTTGCGGGTTTTCCGCTGCGTATTTGAAAGTGGGCGGGATTTTCCGTAGCATAAATTCCGCCGCGGAAAATCTGCTGCGGACAGCCGAGAAGAGCCCGCCCACTTTCAAATACGCACCGGAAAACCCGCAAAAAAATCCGCTCGTGTAAATGTACCCTTAGGGGGGTGGTCTTTGGCTGTCTGGGAATGCTGGGAGATGTAGTTTTACAACATCTGGGGGTCAAGTATCGTATTTTTCGCCCTATAGGACACACCGGCATGTAAGACGCACCCAATTTTAAAGGTGCAAAATCTAGAAAAAAAAGATTCTGCACCCAACAGTGATCTTCAACCTGCGGACCTCCAGATGTTGCAAAACTACAACTCCCAGAATGCCCGGACAGCCGTTGGCTGTCCGGGCATGCTGGGAGTTGTAGTTATGCAACATCTGGAGGTCCGCAGGTTGAAGACCACTGGATAGGAGGTAATACTCACATGTCCCCGCCACTCCGGACCCATCACCGCTGCCCTGGATGTCGCTCCATCGCTGTTGCCACGTCCCCGGGGTGTCCACGACGCTCTGGACGTCTTCTTCCCCGGGATCCACGCTGTCCGTCGCGTCATCACGTCGCTATGCACGCTGCTCCTATGGGATGGCATGCGCGACAACGTGATGACGTCAAAGGAGAGCGCCGCCATGCAGGGGATCCCGGCACGGAGCAGACACCAAGGAGGCAGGTAAGGTCCCTCCAGGTGTCCTGTAAGTTGTTCGGGACGCCACAATTTCACCGCGGCGGTCCCGAACAGCCCGACTGAGCAGCCGGTTTAGTGTCATTTTCCCTTCAGACGCGGCAGTCAGCTTTGATCGCCGCGTCTGAAGGGTTAATACAGGCCATCACCGCGATCGGTGATGTCCTGTATTAGCCGCGGGTCCCGGCCGTTGATGGCCGCAGGGACCGACCCAATAGGTGTGTATTCGCCGTATAAGACGCACCAACTTCCCCCCCCCCCCCAGTTTTGTGGAAGAAAAAGTGCGTCTTATACAGCGAAAAATACGGTACATAACCAACTCCAGCTTGCAGATTTTCCGCTGTTGAATTTCTGCAACTGATTGACTCTAATGGGTCTGATACAAACCTTAATATTTTCCGTTGCAAAATCCACAGCATATAATGTATGTGTGAGCATACTCTTAAAGGGGAACTCCAGGAACTAGAACTTATCCCCTATACGCTGTAGATAATCGCGGTGGGTCCGACCTCTGGAACTTCCTGTCATCTCTTGTACAGGGCCCCCTCTACTTACCCATCCTTGGCACGCTCCAGTCCCCACCCTTGAAGTCGAGTGCAAGTGATGGCCTGCTTAGCCAATCATCAGCTTAGATGGATAATGGGGATGAATAAAAATGTTAAGGGGGCAATAAATGACAAAAATAAAGCATTTAAACTAATAAAACAGGACAGCAGTGAAGAAGCATTAAAAAGCTATAGAGAAAAATGTGAAATATGTAAAAAACTGATGAAAGCCGCAAAAATAGAGACAGAAAGACTCATTGCCAAAGAGAGTAAAACTAACCTCAAAAGGGTAGCTCCCACCATCCTATTTTTTTTCTGTCCCTGCCTATTGCCAATCTATCCCTAACCCCCTCCCTGCTTTTAATTTTTATTTTTACTATATTAAAAATAACTTTTTTTTCTGCCTGGTAGTGTGCTCACTACCAGGCAGACTTCCCCAGCAGGCACCACGTCACTGATGCCTGCTGGGGGGGGACTTCCGCCCTTAGTTTATCTACACAGGGGGCCTCCAGCTGTTTCACCACTACAACTCCCAGCTTGCCCTGACATCTACTGTCTGTCAGGGCATGCTGGGAGTTGTAGTATTGAAACAGTTGGAGGCCCCCTGTGTAGATAAACTATTAGTTAGTTACATGCGGCGCTACGGCGCTAGCCCGTTCCCTCCGTTCCCCGCGCGCCATACCCCGTTCCCTTCATCACAAATCCCCCCCCCCCCCCTCATACCCCATTCCCTCCATCACAAACCCCCCTCCCGCATACCCCGTTCCCTCATTACACTTACTGCAGAGTCCGGCAGTGGGCGTGCAGGGACAGCGGCGGCAACGAGGCGGCAGCGATGTGCGGGAGGATTGGCCTCCCAGCCAGTGGCCGGGGAGCCAATGCGCTCGCTCCCTGCCTGTCTGATTGACAGGCAGGGAGCGAGTGCAGCCTAACTGAAAAAGGACTGATTGCCAGGCCAAAATCAGTCCTTTTTCAGGCGTGACGTCACGCCAGGCTGCAGCCGGCCACTAGGAGGGAGACCCCTAGTGGCCGGTTTTCAAATGTAAATTAAACCATTTTAATTAAAAAAATAATAATAAAAGTATAT
The DNA here is from genome assembly GCF_029499605.1 of Hyla sarda. Classification (NCBI taxonomy): domain Eukaryota; kingdom Metazoa; phylum Chordata; class Amphibia; order Anura; family Hylidae; genus Hyla; species Hyla sarda. Next base: position 77,079,387 of record NC_079193.1, on the reverse strand, counting down.
TAGAGATATGTTGTAGTACATAAGTACTACAACATATCAAAAAATAAAGTTGGTGACAGTGCCCATTTAAATATATAAATAGCTAAAAGGTCAAAAATAAAAGTGTTGGCCCTGCAAACAATTATGAGGAAGAAATTATAGACAGGGTTCAGGAAAAAGCAAATATAATAAACAAATTCTTCTCCACTGTATTCACCAAGGAAAATGAAATGCCAGGTGAAATACAGCGAGATAAGGTAAACTCTCCGGTACAGGTCACCTGTCTAAGGGCTGGTTCACATCACGTTTTCTCCAATACATGAGCGCATACGGCAGGGGGGAGCTAAAACCTCACGCTCCCATATGCCTTCGTATGTGCTCCCGTATGTAATTCATTTCAATGAGCTGGCCGGAGTGAAACATTCGGTCCAGTCGGCAATGAGCCGACCGGACCAAACGTTTCACTCCGGCCGGCTCATTGAAATTAATTACATACGGGAGCGCATACAAAGGCATACGGGAGCGCGAGGTTTTAGCTCCCCCCCTGCCGTATGCGCTCCCGTATGGGAGAAAACTTGATGTGAACCAGCCCTGACCCAGGAAGTACAGTGCCGCCAACTAAAAATCAAAATAGACAAATCATCAGGTCCAGATGGCATTCACCCCCGAGTTCTAAAGGAATTAAACAATGTAATAGACAGACCCCTATTTTTTATATTCAGGGACTCTATAGTAACAGGGACTGTTCCCCAGGACTGGCGCATGGCAAATGTGGTGCCAATATTTATAAAGGGGTCAAAAGGTGACCCCGGGAATTACAGGCCTGTTAGTTTAACCTCCGTTGTATGTAAATGGTTTGAGGGTTTTCTAAGGGATGCTATATTGATAAAAATAAATGTATGACTCCATATCAGCATGGCTTCATGAGGGATCAGTCCTGTCAAACTAACCTGATTATTCTGATTGGGTGACTGTTACTAGTGGGGTACCACAGGGGTCCGCCTTGGGTCCTGTCCTATTTAATATATTTATTAATGACCTTGTAGAGGGGTTGAATAGTAAATTAGCAATCTGTGCAGATGATACTAAACCCTGTAAAGCGGTAAACACAATAGAGGACAGTGCACTGTTACAAATGGATCTGGATAGGTTGGAGGTTTGGGCTGGGAAGTGGCAGATGAGGTTCAACACTGATAAATGTAAGGTAATGCACATGGGGAGTAGTGTTGCTCGCGAATATTCGCAAAGCGAATTTTATTCGCGAATATCGCATATTCGCGAATTCGCGAATATAGCACTATATATTCGTAATTATGAATATTCGTTTTTTTTTTTTCACAGTACACATCACAGTGATCACCCCTCTCTGCTTCCAGCTTGTGTGGTGTAAAGAAGGCTCTAATACTACTGTGTGAGACCGGCGTGCAAATTTTCCCATATGTTAATTTTCACATTCGCAAATTTTCGCATATGCGAAAATAAAACGAGAATATTATGAATATGCGAATATTCGCGAATATATGACAAATATTCGTCCATATATTCGCGAATATTCGCGAATTCGAATATGGCCTATGCCGATCAACACTAATGGGGATGTTACGCCGAGCGCTCCGGGTCCCCGCTCCTCCCCGGAGCGCTCGCAACATCCTCGCAACTGCAGCGCCCCGGTCAGATCTGCTGACCGGGTGCGCTGCGATTCCTCTCCCAGCCGGGATGCGATTCGCGATGCGGGTGGCGCCCGCTCGCGATGCGCACCCCGGCTCCCGTATCTGACTCGCTCTCCGTCGGTCCTGTCCCGGCGCGCGCGGCCCCGCTCCCTAGGGCGCGCGCGCGCCGGGTCTCTGCGATTTAAAGGGCCACTGCGCCGCTGATTGGCGCAGTTGGTTCAATCAGTGTGTTCACCTGTGCACTCCCTATTTATACCTCACTTCCCCTGCACTCCCTCGCCGGATCTTGTTGCCATTGTGCCAGTGAAAGCGTTTCCTTGTGTGTTCCTAGCCTGTGTTCCAGACCTCCTGCCGTTGCCCCTGACTACGATCCTTGCTGCCTGCCCCGACCTTCTGCTACGTCCGACCTTGCTCTTGTCTACTTCCTTGTACCGCGCCTATCTTCAGCAGTCAGAGAGGTTGAGCCGTTGCTAGTGGATACGACCTGGTTACTACCGCCGTTGCAAGACCATCCCGCTTTGCGGCGGGCTCTGGTGAATACCAGTAGTAACTTAGAACCGGTCCACTAGCACGGTCCACGCCAATCCCTCTCTGGCACAGAGGATCCACCTCTTGCCAGCCGAATCGTGACAGTAGATCCGGCCATGGATCCCGCTGAAGTTCCACTGCCAGTAGTCGCCGACCTCACCACGGTGGTCGCCCAGCAGTCGCAACAGATAGCGCAACAAGGCCACCAGCTGTCTCAACTGACCGTGATGCTACAGCAGCTACTACCACAGCTTCAACAATCATCTCCTCCGCCAGCTCCTGCACCTCCTCCGCAGCGAGTGGCCGCGTCCGGCCTACGACTATCCTTGCCGGATAAATTTGATGGGGACTCTAAGTTTTGCCGTGGCTTTCTTACACAATGTTCCCTGCACTTGGAGATGATGTCGGACCAGTTTCCTACTGAAAGGTCTAAGGTGGCTTTCGTAGTCAGCCTTCTGTCTGGGAAAGCTCTGTCATGGGCCACACCGCTCTGGGACCGCAATGACCCTGTCACTACCTCTGTACACTCCTTCTTCTCGGAAATTCGAAGTGTCTTTGAGGAACCTGCCCGAGCCTCTTCTGCTGAGACTGCCCTGCTGAACCTGGTCCAGGGTAATTCTTCCGTTGGCGAGTACGCCATCCAATTCCGTACTCTTGCTTCCGAATTATCCTGGAATAATGAGGCCCTCTGCGCGACCTTTAAAAAAGGCCTATCCAGCAACATTAAAGATGTTCTGGTCGCACGAGAAATTCCTGCTAACCTGAATGAACTTATTCATCTAGCCACTCGCATTGACATGCATTTTTCCGAAAGGCGTCAGGAGCTCCGCCAGGATATGGACTTTGTTCGCACGAGGCGTTTTTTCTCCCCGGCTCCTCTCTCCTCTGGTCCTCTGCAATCCGTTCCTGTGCCTCCCGCCGTGGAGGCTATGCAAGTTGACCGGTCTCGCTTGACACCTCAAGAGAGGACACGACGCCGCATGGAGAATCTTTGCCTGTACTGTGCCGGTACCGAACACTTCCTGAAGGATTGTCCTATCCGTCCTCCCCGCCTGGAAAGACGTACGCTGACTCCGCACAAAGGTGAGACAGTTCTTGATGTCAACTCTGCTTCTCCACGCCTTACTTTGCCTGTGCGGATATCTGCCTCTACCTTCTCCTTCTCTACTATGGCCTTCTTGGATTCCGGATCTGCAGGAAACTTTATTTTGGCCTCTCTCATCAACAGGTTCAACATCCCGGTGACCAGTCTCGCCAGACCCCTCTACATCAATTGTGTAAACAATGAAAGACTGGACTGTACCGTGCGTTACCGCACGGAACCCCTCCTAATGTGCATCGGACCTCATCACGAAAAAATTGAGTTTTTGGTCCTCTCCAATTGCACTTCCGAAATTCTCCTTGGATTACCGTGGCTTCAACGCCATTCCCCAACCCTTGATTGGTCCACAGGAGAGATCAAGAGCTGGGGTACCTCTTGTTTCAAGGACTGTCTTAAACTGGTTCCCAGTACTCCCTGCCGTGACCCTGTGGTTCCCCCTGTAACCGGTCTCCCTATGGACTATGCTGACGTGTTTTGCAAAAAGCAAGCTGAGACTTTACCTCCTCACAGGCCTTATGACTGTCCTATTGACCTCCTCCCGGGCACTACTCCACCCCGGGGCAGAATTTATCCTCTGTCCGCCCCAGAGACTCTTGCTATGTCTGAATACATCCAGGAAAATTTAAAAAAGGGGTTTATCCGCAAATCCTCCTCTCCTGCCGGAGCTGGATTTTTTTTTGTGTCCAAAAAAGATGGCTCCCTACGTCCTTGCATTGATTACCGCGGACTTAATAAAATCACGGTAAAGAACCGCTACCCCCTACCTCTTATCTCAGAACTCTTCGATCGCCTTCAAGGTGCCCACATCTTTACCAAACTGGACTTAAGAGGTGCTTATAATCTCATCCGCATCAGGGAGGGGGACGAATGGAAAACGGCATTTAACACCAGAGATGGACACTTTGAGTATCTGGTCATGCCCTTTGGCCTGTGCAACGCCCCTGCCGTCTTCCAAGACTTTGTTAATGAAATTTTTCGTGATCTCTTATATTCCTGTGTTGTTGTGTATCTGGACGATATTCTGATTTTTTCTGCCAACTTAGAAGAACACCGCCAGCATGTCCGCATGGTTCTTCAGAGACTTCGAGACAATCAACTTTATGCCAAAATGGAGAAATGTCTGTTTGAATGTCAATCTCTTCCTTTCCTAGGATACTTGGTCTCTGGCCAGGGATTACAAATGGACCCGGATAAACTCTCTGCCGTCTTAGATTGGCCACGCCCCTCCGGACTCCGTCCTATCCAACGTTTTTTGGGGTTCGCCAATTATTACAGACAATTTATTCCACACTTTTCCACTACTGTGGCTCCTATCGTGGCTTTAACCAAGAAGAATGCCAATCCCAAGTCCTGGTCTCCCCAAGCGGAAGACGCATTTAAACGGCTCAAGTCTGCCTTTTCTTCTGCTCCCGTGCTCTCCAGACCTGACCCATCTAAAGCCTTCCTATTGGAGGTTGATGCCTCCTCAGTGGGAGCTGGAGCGGTCCTTCTACAAAAAAATTCTTCCGGGCATGCTGTTACTTGTGGTTTTTTTTCTAGGACCTTCTCTCCGGCGGAGAGAAACTACTCCATCGGGGATCGAGAACTACTGGCCATTAAATTGGCACTTGAGGAATGGAGGCATCTGCTGGAGGGATCAAAATTTCCAGTTATCATTTACACCGATCACAAGAATCTCTCCTATCTCCAGTCTGCCCAACGGCTGAACCCTCGCCAGGCCAGGTGGTCGTTGTTTTTTGCCCGTTTCAACTTTGAAATTCATTTTCGCCCTGCCGACAAGAACATTAGGGCCGATGCTCTCTCTCGTTCCTCGGATGCCTCGGAAGTAGAGGTCTCTCCGCAACACATCATTCCTCCTGACTGTCTGATCTCCACTTCTCCAGCCTCCATCAGGCAAACCCCTCCAGGGAAGACCTTCGTTTCTCCACGCCAACGTCTCGGGATTCTCAAATGGGGTCACTCCTCCCACCTCGCAGGCCATGCGGGCATCAAAAAGTCCTTGCAACTCATCTCTCGCTTCTATTGGTGGCCGACCCTGGAGACGGATGTTGTTGATTTTGTGCGGGCCTGCACTGTCTGTGCCCGGGATAAGACTCCTCGCCAGAAGCCTGCTGGTCTCCTTCATCCTCTGCCTGTCCCCGAACAACCTTGGTCTCTGATTGGTATGGACTTTATTACAGACCTACCCCCATCCCGTGGCAACACTGTTGTTTGGGTGGTCGTTGATCGATTTTCCAAGATGGCACATTTTATTCCTCTTCCTGGTCTTCCTTCAGCGCCTCAGTTGGCAAAACAATTTTTTGTACACATTTTTCGTCTTCACGGTTTGCCCACGCAGATCGTCTCGGATAGAGGCGTCCAATTCGTGTCAAAATTCTGGAGGGCTCTCTGTAAACAACTCAAGATTAAATTAAACTTCTCTTCTGCTTATCATCCTCAATCCAATGGGCAAGTAGAAAGAATTAACCAGGTCCTGGGTGACTATTTACGGCATTTTGTTTCCTCCCGCCAGGATGACTGGGCAGATCTTCTACCGTGGGCCGAATTCTCATACAACTTCAGAGTCTCTGAATCTTCTGCTAAATCCCCATTTTTCGTGGTGTACGGCCGTCACCCTCTTCCCCCCCTCCCTACTCCCTTGCCCTCTGGTTTGCCCGCTGTGGATGAAGTGACTCGTGATCTTTCCACCATATGGAAAGAGACCCAAAATTCTCTTCTACAGGCTTCATCTCGCATGAAAAGGTTTGCCGATAAGAAAAGAAGAACTCCCCCCATTTTTTCTCCCGGAGACAAGGTATGGCTCTCCGCTAAATATGTCCGCTTTCGTGTCGTTTCGTGTTACAAACTGGGACCACGCTATCTTGGTCCTTTCAAAGTCTTGTGCCAGATTAATCCTGTCTCTTACAAGCTCCTTCTTCCTCCTTCTCTTCGTATTCCCAATGCCTTCCATGTCTCTCTCCTTAAACCTCTCATCATCAACCGTTTCTCTCCCAAACTTGTTTCTCCCACTCCTGTTTCCGGCTCTTCTGACATCTTCTCCGTGAAGGAGATACTGGCCTCCAAGACGGTCAGAGGGAAAAAATTTTTTTGGGTTGATTGGGAGGGCTGTGGTCCAGAAGAGAGATCCTGGGAACCTGAGGACAACATCCTAGACAAAAGTCTGGTCCTCAGGTTCTCAGGCTCCAAGAAGAGGGGGAGACCCAAGGGGGGGGGGGGGTACTGTTACGCCGAGCGCTCCGGGTCCCCGCTCCTCCCCGGAGCGCTCGCAACATCCTCGCAACTGCAGCGCCCCGGTCAGATCTGCTGACAGGGTGCGCTGCGATTCCTCTCCCAGCCGGGATGCGATTCGCGATGCGGGTGGCGCCCGCTCGCGATGCGCACCCCGGCTCCCGTACCTGACTCGCTCTCCGTCGGTCCTGTCCCGACGCGCGCGGCCCCGCTCCCTAGGGCGCGCGCGCGCCGGGTCTCTGCGATTTAAAGGGCCACTGCGCCGCTGATTGGCGCACTTGGTTCAATCAGTGTGTTCACCTGTGCACTCCCTATTTATACCTCACTTCCCCTGCACTCCCTCGCCGGATCTTGTTGCCATTGTGCCAGTGAAAGCGTTTCCTTGTGTGTTCCTAGCCTGTGTTCCAGACCTCCTGCCGTTGCCCCTGACTACGATCCTTGCTGCCTGCCCCGACCTTCTGCTACGTCCGACCTTGCTCTTGTCTACTCCCTTGTACCGCGCCTATCTTCAGCAGTCAGAGAGGTTGAGCCGTTGCTAGTGGATACGACCTGGTTACTACCGCCGCTGCAAGACCATCCCGCTTTGCGGCGGGCTCTGGTGAATACCAGTAGTAACTTAGAACCGGTCCACTAGCTTGGTCCACGCCAATCCCTCTCTGGCACAGAGGATCCACCTCTTGCCAGCCGAATCGTGACAGGGGAGGAAAAATCCGGGCTGGAATTATGTATTAAATGGGAGAACACTTGGGACGACTGACATGGAAAAGGACTTGGGAGTCTCAGTTAATAGTAAATTTAGCTGTAGTGACCAGTGTCGGGCTGCTGCTGCCAAGGTAAATAAAATCATGGGGTGCATCAATAGGGGCATAGATGCCCACGACAAGGAAATAATTCTATCCCTGTACAAATCACTAGTCAGACCACACATAGAATACTGTGTACAGTACTGGGCACCAGTGTACAAAAAAGATATAGTGGAGCTGGAGAGGGTTCAAAGACGGGCAACCAGAGTAATACGGGGAATGGGAGGACTACAGTACACAGAAAGATTATCAGAATTAGGGTTATTAAGTTTAGAAAAAAGAAGGCTTAGGGGAGACCTAATAACTATGTATAAATATATCAGGGGACAGTACAGAGATCTCTCCCATGATCTATTTATACCCAGGACTGTTTCTATAACAAGGGGGCATCCTCTATGTTTAGCGGAAAGAAGGTTCCTACACCAGCACAGACGGGGGTTCTTTACTGTAAGAGCAGTGAGACTGTGGAATTCAATGCCAGAGGAGGTGGTCATGGTGAACTCTGTAAAAGAGTTCAAAAGGGGTCTGGATGCATTTTTGTAGAATAATAACATCACCGGTTATGTATACTAGATTTATAGGGACAGAACGTTGATCCAGGGATTTATTCTGATGCCATATTTGGAGTCGGGAAGGAATTTTTACCTCTATTATGAGGGTTTTTTTGCCTTCCTCTGGATCAACTCAGTAGGGACTCATTAGGATATAGGTTGAACTTGATGGACTCTGGTCTTTTTTCAACCTTATGAACTTTGTAACTATGTAATGGGACCTCTCACTTCAGCCAGTGATTGAATGAGCGAACTGTCACTGGTTTTGGAAGGTGGGCCCCATACAGGAGATCACAGAGAGTTCCAGCGGTCAGATCCCCCACGATCAGACACTTCCCCCATGTCCTGTGTATAAGGGATTCATTTCTGTTCCCCGGAGTACCCCTTTATGGCGTACCTGTCAGATCCCACAACAAAAAATATAAAACATGTTACTCAGTATCTAAGCCTGACCATGTTCATCTACTTTTTATGCCTCTATCACTGATATTTATTATAAAAATCCCTCTTTTCATCAGCTCACATTGTTAGAAATCCTCACAGGGGAAGGGCAGGGCCGGATTAAGAGCATCATTGGCCTTGTGCTGAAGATTGTGATGGGCCTTTTTATCGAAGTATATAAAATGAAAACGCTACACAAAGGAGTTTTGTCACATGTTTTATGCACATTAAATTATCAGGATAGCTGGATATATATTAGTGTATGGAAACTTTGCATATCTTTATAGAATCTGTTCTTTAGCTAAAAAAAAGAAACAACTCACTTTTATGGGGACCCAGAGTGTCAAAGAGGTGTGGTAGAGGGTCTGCTATGCCCCACAGACTGTATCACCTACGATTTTACGTCACATCTGCTGCTTCTTTGGATAACACGCAGGGCTCGCTTGCCAGTGACGTGTTGCTACTTGTGAACCACAATCCCTATTCATGGTGCATGCACAGGATGTCTTATCTGAGTCCAAACCTGTCAGACTGCTCATGCATCACAATCCCCATTCACGGCGCATAGGGGATGCGTGTGTCAAAGAAGGCGCAGAGAAGTGTTGCAGCCCTGTAGCCACACCTCTTTCACACTCTATGCACCCCTAAAAAATGTTTTTTGTTTTTTTAGTGAAATAAAGGATCAAACAACATCTATGAAGATATGTAAAGTATCATACACCAACATCTTTTATGGCCATGCTAGCAATTTCATATGTATAAGGCTTCTTTCACACTGCGTTAGCACACGGCAGTATGACGGCCATCGAGGGAGCCTGGGGGAATAGCGGGAGAAAAATTACTGCTTGCACCATCTTCTCCTGCTAGTCCTGTTACAAAATAATAGCGCCCGACGGACCCCATTATAGTAAATGGGAGCCATCGACCCCGTTATTGCACGTTATGCCCCATCTAAAACAAACTGCTGTTAAAGGCTGGAAAAAAAAAAGGGGCCTAATGGCCGTTTAAAGGGGTGCTCTGCTGCTCAGCGTTTGGAACAAACTGTTCCGAACGCTGGAGCCGGCGCAGGAAGCTCGTGACGTCACGCCCCCTCCCATAGACTTGCATTGAGGGGTCAGGGTGTGACGTCATGAGGGGGTGGGGCAATGACGTCACAAGCTTCCTGCTCCAGCGTTCAGAACAGTTTGTTCCAAACGCTGAGCAGCAGAGCACCCCTTTAAGGACGGGGCACAATGGCAGTCTGAAACTAACGTACCACAGATGCACTTTAAACAATTTATACTATCTATAGTGCCCAAATGGTAATGCCATTTCTTAGTGGGACTCACAGGCAATATCTTCTCTCATCAGCATCGTCCTCTTGTATTTTATTTTCCATCTGGCTTGGACCGCTGTGACGATTCCTTCCAGACGTATATAATTTCTGCAGAATTGGTAGGGAAACATTTTAAGCGCAGCAATTACCCAACACTGCATTAAGTAGTACAGCTATAAGAAGATATGTCATTCAGAAACAAGGAAAAGGTCTTCACACCTAGCTTTTTTATGCTCCTGAATGGCATATCTGTTTATAATAGCTCAGCTATTATAGACTGATTTGCCTATAACATATAATCAAAGCTGTCTATAATAGCTCAGCTATTATAAACAGATATGCCATTCAGGAGCATAAAAAAGCTAGGTGAGAAATTGTCACCTAGCTTTTCTGGGCTCCTGAATGGCATATCTGCTTATCATAGCTCATCTAATCTATACAGATTTGACTAAAAGTTATAGGAAAATCTATCTATAATAGCTGAGCTATGATAAGCAGATATGCCATTCAGGAGCCCAGAAAAGCTAGGTGACAATTTCTCACCTAGCTTTTTCATGCTCCTGAATGGCATATCTGCTTATCATAGCTCAGCTATTATAGACATATTTCCCTATAACATATAGTCAAAGCTGTCTATAACAACTGAGCTATTATAAGCAGACATGCCATTCAGGTGCATGAAAAAGCTAAGTGAGAAATTGTCATCTAACTTTTCTGGGCTCCTGAATGGGATATTTGCTTATCATAGTTCAACTATTATAGACAGCTTTGACTATATGTTATAGGCAAAGCTGTCTATAATAGCTGAGCTATTATAAGCAGATATGCCATTCACAAACCCAGAAAAGCTAGGTGATAATGTTTCACATAGCTTTTTCATACTCCTGAGTGGCATATCTTCTTATAATAGCTCAGCTACTATAAACAGAAATGCCATTCAGGAGCATGGAAAAGCTGGGTGAGACATTGTCACCTAGCTTTTCTGTGCACCTGAATGGCAAGTCAGTTCATGCCTGGTGGACTAGTGATACCTTTGGGAGAAACTCCTGGGGCAGAGGTAGAGAGTAATGTGCGCTGGGGGCGGGACCTCAGGCAGGTGGCAGCTACAGCACACACAGTAGTTTTTTAAACTTGGCGGGCGCTGGCAGAATGGGGGGGGGGAGGCATTTCATACGCTGATGTCATGTGGGGCACGCAAGTCAGCAGGTTACGCAGCCACGTCACCACCAGGGCCGTAGGTAAGCCTGAGGCCTGGGACATCGCAGGGACAGCCCTCTTTTACTGTTAATCAGTGGCGGCTCTAGAATTTGTGAGGCCCCGGCATCATTTTCTGCAGACGTCACATGATCCGATCGGCTGTGAGATGGCAAATTCTGTCCAGTACATCGAGACCACAATCACTAATAATACCAGTATACAAGGAGGGCAAAATTGAAAAAAAATATATCATTTAGCACCTTTTGGGGTGCGTCCGTTTCTATGCAGTGCACTTTTCAATAAAAAGACTCTTAATCTTTATTCTGTAGGTCCATACGATTAAAATGATAATTTATATACCGTATTTATCGGGGTATACCACGCACCGGCCTATAACACGCACCCTCATTTTACCAAGGATATTTGGGTAAAAAAAGTTTTTTACCCAAATATCCATGGTAAAATGAGGGTGCGTGTGTGCGCGTGTATACCCCGATACACCCCCAGGAAAGGCAGGGGGAGAGAGGACGTCACTGCCCGCTTCTCTCCCCCTGCCTTTCCTGGGGTCTAGAGCCCTGCAGCCGGCCCTTCTCTCCCCCTGGCTATCGGCGCCGCTGCCCGTTCTGTCCCCTGACATTGCCTGTGCTGCTGCCCCATTGCTTCCCCCATCCCCGGTTGTATAATTACTTGTTGCCGGGGTCGGGTCCGCGCTGCTTTAGGCCTCCAGTGTGCTTCCCCTGCGTCGTTGCTATGCACTGCATGGCGCGACGTAATGACGAGTGATGTCATTGTGTCTCGCAGTGCATAGCAACGAAGCAGGGGAAGCACACTGGAGGCCTAAAGCAGCGCGGACCCGACCCCGGCAACAAGTAATTATACAACCGGGGATGGGGGAGGCAACGGGGCAGCGGCGCCGGCAATGGGTGCCGCTGCCCCTTCTCTCCCCGTCTGTCGGCGCCGCTGCCTCATTGTCGGCGCCGCTTCTCTCCCCCTGGCTATCGGCGCCGGCAATAGGGCAGCGGCACCGATAGCCAGGGGGAGAGAACGGGCAGTGGCACCGATAGCAGGGGGAGAGAAGGGCCGGCAGCAGGACTCTAGACCCCAGGAAAGGCAGGGGGAGAGAAGCACCTTTGTGCTCGCTTTAAATCATTGAACTGCAGCGGCTTATCTGCGTAAAACACGCAGGTAGACTTTAGGCTAAAAATTTTAGCCTAAAAAGTGTGTGTTATACGCCGATAAATACGGTAGGTTTTTTCTATTTAACTACTTTAAAAAAATTCTTGTTGTACAAAAATAAGTTTGCTTTATAGTCTCTCTTCTCACCCTTATAACCCCTTTATTTTTCCACATACAGGGCGATATGAGGGCTCTTTTTTTTGTGCTGTGATCTGAAGTTTTTATCAGGACCATTTTTTTTATGACACCTTTTGACCGTGTTTTATTTTTCGACCAAAAATACGCACTTCTGGACTTTGATATTTTTCACGCTTTTGCCTTTCACTGTGTAACTTAAATAACATTGTATTTTATTACTTCAGACATTAGCACACCTGGCGATACCACATATGTTTATAGTGTTTTTTTTTTACATTATTTCATTTGAAAAATGAGGAAAGGGGGTGATTCAAACTTTTATTAGGGAACGTGTTAAAAAAAGTAAATATATGTGATTTATTATTATTTTTTTACACTTTTTTAGTCCCCATGTGTAGGCCGGGCAGTATAGGGAAGCGAGTACAGGGACATAATACTGCGGGGCTATATACCGTGACTGTGCTGCTGTACCCACTGCCCTGGTTACTAATATATATCTTATGTACGTAATATGGGCCAGGCAGGGCAGAGAACACAGCACAGTCATTGATATACAGTGACATAATACTGCTGGACTATATCCATTAATTATGCTGTACCCACTGCCCTGTCTACTGTATACACGCATATATATATATATATATATATATATATATATATATATATCTATAGCAGCCAGGGCAGTGGGAACAGCACAGCACAGCTGATGTATATAGCCCAGCAGTATTATGTCACTGTATATCAGTGTTTCCCAACCAGGGTGCCTCCAGGTGTTGCAAAACTACAACTATGGCAAACTGGTAATTGTAGTTTTGCAACAGCTGGAGGAACCCTGGTTGGGAAACACTGCTGTACATCAATAACTGTGCTGTGTTCTCTGGCTGGCCCATACAGCATATACTACTATATATACATATATATATAGGGCAGAGGACACAGCACAGTCACTGGTATACAGTTAGTGACTGAATGCTGCCTGAGCCAGGCCCGGCCACTGGGACTTATCAACAGAGCTCGTCACCTTCTGACCTTCTTCTTCGCACTGATGGCCCCTCTGCAGGTCGGAGACTGTCAGACTGGACGGAGCTCACATGGAGGGAAGATTCAGACCGCAGAGGCCGTACAGCTGTGAGGCAGTGTGTCTCTCTCTCTCTCTGCCGTCTCTTCAGCTCTGCGGTGAGCAGCCGGGGGAGGGGTCGGGCGGGCAGGGACTATTTACTAATAAGCTCCAGTGTCTTTGGCACATGACCAGCCCCATCAGCCCCCTCTCTTAAAGGGGCAGCAGGGGCTGGTCAGAAGAAGCGCTGGGGCCCAAAGGAAATGTTTTATTTTTAAACTTCACTCCCTGCAGTCGGGGGGAGAGTAGGGAGTTGCGCTGATCGGTCTGTGCGGGCCGTTTGTGCGGGCCGCTGGGCCTATTTTAACGCAGGGGCCTGGAGCTGCCGCTCCATCCGCCCCTACGTTAATCCGGCCCTGGGGAAGGGGACATATCCCTCCTTGTGGTGGTGGGAGGTGATTGGTGGGTCTGCTCATGCAGCCTTATCCATGTGCCTTTGTAAATTACCTTACTAGGTACACAATAAAGAATATTGGAGGCAGTTTATTTGAAGAAAATGTAGATATATTTATTAAAGCACAATATAAAATCCTATAAACATAAAATAAAATAAAGCATGTTTTTAAAAAAAATATTGCACTATTGTTGTAATCATTTGCTATTGGGCCCTTATGGCAAAAAAAAGGGAGATATATCAGTGCCAATAGTGATTATGAATGTCAGTAGTTCAGTGCCAGCGATATTACTGTAAGGTAATTTGTGGATATTGATTATCCGGAAAAACTCTGTTAGGCTGGGTTCACACTATGTTTTTTCAAATACGGTTACAGTATACAGTTTTCCGCAAAAAAACATATGGCAAAAACCGCATACAACCGTATGACTCCAAATACGTTTTTTTCCCATATACGGTTCCAAAACATATGTACCGTTCTATCCGTTTGCATCCGTTTTTGCCACCGGTTTTGCTATTTTGTTGGAATTAGTTTTCAAGCAATTTAATAAAGTTACTATTGTTCTATTGAAATTCCTTCTGCGCATGTGTCAACTCCAAAAACGGATTCGAAAAACCGTGTGCAACCATATTCTGAAATTCTGTGTACGGTTCTCATAGACAACAATGTTAAAAGAACCGCATAAGGTTCGCATACGGTTTTCCAACCGGAGGCAAAAACGTGGTCGACAGCGTTTTTGCCTACGGTTGAAAAATCGGCAAAACCGTATCCGAGGCAAAACGGATGCAACCGTACACAACATTTGGAATACGGTTTACAATGCATTCTCTATGCATACGGTTTCGGATACGGTTTCGGATACGGTCGTATACGTTTTTTTGCGGAAAACCGTATATGGTTACCGTATTTGAAAATCGTAGTGTGAACCAATTGAATGTTGAATGTATATTCAGTCTCTGTGTTAATTAGACTGAGCTGCTCACAGTCATTATAAAGGTAAAAAGTTGTTTCTCACCATATTTGCAGCACATAGGGGGAGATTTAGCAAAACCTGTGCAGAGAAAAAGTTGTCCAGTTGTCCATAGCAGCCAATCAGATCGCTTCTTTCATTTTTCACAGGCCTTCCTAAAAATGAAAGCAAGCTGATTGGTTGCTATGGGCAACTGGGCAAGTTTTCCTCTGCACAGATCTTGATAAATCTCCGCCAAGTGTCCATGGTTATCTGTCCTGTCTTATATCTAGATTCTAGATTTCTAGATACTTTGAGGCAAAAAGTATTTAGTCAGCCACCAACTGTGCAAGTTCTCCCACATTATGGTGGTGGAAAATAAGTATTTGGTCAATAACAAAAGAACTGTCCAGAGTAAAAGGAAATCACCATAGCTAACATATGCTGTTCTGGACAGTTCCTAAAATGGACAGGGATGTCAGCAGAGAGCACTGTGCTCATGATATCAGCAGACAGCTCTGTGTTTAAAATGGAAAAGAATTTCCACTGTAGTATTCAGCAGCTAATAAGTACAGGAAGGTACTACATTAAGATTTTTTAATAATAGTTTACAAATCTGTTTAACTTTCTGGCACCAGTTGATTTAAAAAAAAAAAAAGTTTTTTTTACCGGAGTACCCCTTTAAAAGAAGTACTGTGGTGCAGGGACACTACTTCCCTATCCAAAGGATAGGATCTCCTCTTTCCTTACTGAAATCCAACTGCCATATATTTGTGGAAAGTGCAAGGGTGCCAGTGAGGGTTATGTTGAGGGTAGTAGTCCTATATGTGTATGTTACAAAGCTGAGTGGTATAAGCCCTATGTTGCTCTGTGGTCCCAGGAATGATCTTTTTTCAAATAAGCTGTTCCTACCCACAAAACCCAGGAATGAGACCACTAAAGCCAGGGTTTTCTAAAAACAAGATTTAACTTTACTGAACTCCTTCACAGTTCCAGAGAGTACACAGTCTCTTAGATTTAGGTAGTAGATTTTAAGTAGTAAAGTTTAAAGGGGTACCCCGCTCCTAGACATCTTATCCCCCTATCCAAAGATAGGTAGAAGATAGATAGATAGCTAGATATCTATTCCACCTCTATCAGGTGTGTATATAAGGTGTCTTGGATGTTCTAGATCCTGCCATGCTTACTGAACTGTTCACACAGAGGCATATTCACAGTGTAGGGTCCCTCCCAATGAGGCCACCTTATCGCGGTGGTACGGTCCAAGCTATTTGACCGCCGGCGGAGACAAATTTGCGAGCTAAGTGCCTCACTATCTCATAGTTTCACCTTTGCATCTATTACACCATAGCTGTATAGCCCTCCATGTTTTATCTGCATGTTCATGTTTCACCTATATCCTTGTGCTGGCAGTGTGCTGCTGCATTCTTTTGTTGCTAGATAGCTAGATAGATAGAGGATAAGATGTCTTATCACGCCGCCCTTGCATTCTAAACATTTAATTCCGAATGCTGGGTTCGGGGCCGTGATCGTGATGTCACGCCACTCCCCCTTCCTTTCATGTCTATGGGAGGGGAAGTGATGTCACGAGGGGGCATGGCGTGATGTCATGACCACCGCCGCAGGAACCCAGCATTCTAAACATAATGTTTAGAACGCTGGGTGCAGCACAGAGATCGCGGTGGTCCCAGCAGCGGGACCCCAGCAATCAGACATCTTATCCCCTATCCTTTGGATAGGGGACAAGACGTCTAGAAGTGGAGTACCCCTTTTAGGAGTAGTGTTGCTCGCGAATATTCGCAATGCAAATGTTATTTGCGAATATCGCATATTCGCGAATTCGAATTCGTAATTACGAATATTCGTTTTTTTTTTTTTTTTTTTCACAGTACACATCACAGTGATCACCCCTCTCTGCTTCCAGCTTGTGTGGTGTAAAGAAGGCTCTAATACTACTGTGTGAGACTGGCACGCGAATTTTCGCATATACGAAAATTAGTATATGCAAATTTTCGCATATGCGAATTTTCGATTATGCTAATCTTCCAAAGGATAGGGGATAAGATGTCAGATCGCCGGGGTCCCGCTGCTGGGGACCCCGGGGATCGCTGCTGCAGCACCCCGCTATCATTACTGCACAGAGCAAGATCGCTCTGCACATAATGACGGGCAATACAGGGGCTGGAGCATCGTTACGTCACGGCCCGCCCCCGTCAATACAAGTCTATGGGAGGGGGCGTGGCGGTTGTCAGGCCCCCTGCCATAGACTTGCATTAAGGGGATGGGCTGTGATGTCATGAGGGGCGGAGCCATGACGTCACGCTGCTCCGGCCCCTGTATCGCCCGTCATTATGCACAGAGCGAACTCGCTCTGTGCAGTAATGATGGCGGGGTGCTGCAGCAGCGATCCCCGGGGTCCCCAGCAGCGGGACCGCGGCGATCTAACATCTTATCCCCTATCCTTTGGATAGAGGATAAGATGCCAGGGGCGGAGTACCCCTTTAAGGAGTCAAGGGAATGATAATTTGAGTCACTGTCCCGATGCTGCATGTGCAGATATAGTTTTGTAGAAATTACAAATTGCAAACTACTGAATGAGAATCTTACTGGAGGGAAAAGCAAACTAGGGACTCCACTCAACTTACTATTGTGGCAATGTGTAATGTCACACTCTGAGCAGCTTATCAAGGAGAAGTCCTCTCTGGTCCTACCCAAGGCCAAAATTTTGCCCTCAAATGCAATGGAATTGTGGCACACAACAATTAAGCAAAATGCATCAAAAAGAACAGAAATTGCTCCTCAACCAATAAGGTGGGGTGGCAAGGACAGAAAAGAAGGCATGGCCTAAATTGTGATACCATGAATCACAAGTGGGATTAAAGTAAGCAAAATACTAAACTTTTAACAGAAGTGCAAAATTGGACTAGGCAGTCTAAAAAAGCTCCAGAATTATCAATCAGTTACTTTGATAAATCTGAATAATTTAAGACTGTGGGGGGAATTCATCAAGGGAGTTACACTGGATTTTTCGTGTACAAAATTAGCAAAAAAGTTGCACGTGCGACTTTTAGTGGTATGCCAGCCTGTGCAATTTCTCACAATCCAGCTGTTTTACACAAGTTCTGTTTTTTACTTAGCTGTAGGCAGGGATTTACTAACTGCGACTTTTGTTTAAAAAGTCGCAAACAAAGTCGCAAGTGGGGTAAAAAGTAGGTTAAAGTGCCGTCCACATCTAACACCCGCGATCGGGGATGTCGGCCATTACCGGAGGGTCCCCTACTGCTCATAGCAGCCGGAACCTGCCGTGTATGACGCGAGCATACACAGGACTTAAATGTATGTCCTGGTGCTTGAAGTACTGCCAAACCAGGACGTACATTTATGTCCGTGGTCGTTAAGGGGTTAATAAAATGGTTAACGAGGGAATGTTTTTTGGAATACATTTTTTTAAACGTGTGGTGTTTTTTTTCCTTAGTTTTCTTAACAGGATTAGTAGTGGAAGCTGTCTAATAGACGGAATCCATTATTAAACCAGGTTTAGCGTCAGCCCCAAAAACAGCTAGCGCTAACCCCCAATTTTTACCCAATGCCACAGGGGTGCCGGGAACAGCCGGTACCAACAAGCCCGGAGCATCCAAAATGCCGCTTCTGGGCCTAGGTGGTAACAGGCTGTCGTTATTTAGGCTGGGGAGGGCCAGTAATAACGGTCCAAGCCCATCCTGGTAACCTCAGGCAGTTGCTGCTTGGTTGGTATTGTGCTGAGAATAAAAATACGGGGAGCCCTATGCATTTAGTTTTTTTAATTTATTTAATTATTTATGCAAAAGATGTGTGCATAAATTTTCATTCTTAGCAGGATACCAACCAAACAGCAACATCCTGATGTTACCAGGGTGGGCGAGGACCATTGTTACTGGCCCTCCTCACCCTAAATAACGCCTGTTTCCACCTGGGCCCAGGAGCACCATTTTTGACGCTCCGGGCCTGTTGGTACCGGCTCTTCCCGGCACCCCTGTGGTGGTGGGTACCGGGGTAGTAATAACCGGGGTTAGCGCTAGCTGTTTTTGGGGCTAACAATAAGCCAGGCTTAGTAATGGATTCTGTCTATTAGATAGCTTCCACTACTAATACTGTTAAGAAAACAAAAAAAAACACATGTTTAAATAAAATAAAAAAAATTCAACAAGAAAAATGCTGGTTACCGTAGTCCGAAGTAGTCCTTTGCATACAGTGAACTGAAATGAGAAAAAAAAAACATACAAAAAAATTGGTTAGTACATTTAGGGGGAAAAAGTGGTAATGAAATGAAATAAATACATATATATCACACATTTTTGTCACAAATGCGGCTTTAGAGCAGAAAAGTCACAGGGGAGAAGAGGTGGTGTTATCAACCCCCTGTGATAGTATGATAAATCTGTCACATGTAAAAACACACACCCCATGGAAAACAGTGTACGTAAGTCGTGTACATAAGCACCACGGCTTGATGAATTCCTCCCTGTATGCCTAAATTTAAGAATATTAGAATAAGACAGTTTTAGTAAATTTAGGTCAGTGCATATATGACGTTGTTTAGGAAGTTCATTAAACTTACTTTATAATTTCTATAATTTTATTGTGGCACTGATATAGAAAATCATTATTTTTATCTTTTTTTTTTTTCTTATACTATTTATGTTTTATACTTCGGGTTATAATCTTTCATGGATACCTAAAAAATGTACTGCAGTTGTTTTTGTTGTTGTTGATTTTATTTAATGTATGTGCAAGAAAACTTAGTTGAAGCAAATACAATTTCTCCTTCATACTGTTTGCTGATTTTGTTAAACTTTATATTTTTTTAAATTAAATCTCTTTCTTTTATAATTCCATTAAGGAATTACTGTTTTACATGTTTATTTTAAAATTGTAATGTATTAGCTCAAACACACACACAAATAATCACACAAATATTTGGTATTGCTACAATCGTAATAACCTGTATAAATAATATTAGCATGTTGCTTACACTTTACAGGAGACAGCATAGCAAAAAAAAAAAAAAAAAAAAAAAAAAAAAAAAAAAACAGATTACAGATTACATTTTTATTTTTTGCTTTTTTATAAAAAAAAGGTAATCAATTATATGTTGAAAACTTAAATTTGTCCCTTACAAAAGCATGCCTTAATACAGCTGCAGCAATGGAAAAATAAAAAGGCTCATTGGAATGCAGCAATGAAAAAAATTGAAGAAGATTGCTTAGAATTTACAAATGGTTTAAGATAAATGTTTCCAGGCTGTGGTTTTATTTTACTGTGTTTTTTATGCAATGGTTTCATCTTTAAAACACATCACACCATATGTTAATTCTACAATGTAAAAGTGTGTAAAAGATAGAAAAAAAAAACAATAGATAAATATAATTTAAAAAAAATAAACACCTTTCTTTTACACATCTATATACACACATTACCTGAAATTGGAATCATGTTCTCTACATACTACATACTGTACACCAACATGTAGAACCACATTTGAGCAGCAGGTGGCACTGCAGGGTCAAGGAAACATTTGACTTTTTAGAAAAAAATAAATAAATAAGTAACCAAAGCAAAGGTTCCCACGATTCAATCCTTAGCCAACGGATGTGGATAATTTATCAGTTTGCATGTGGTTCTTTGGGTTTTTCTGATGTTTGTATATAATTTTAAAGACTTGTTAATTTTCATGTATTGTTTTGTTGACTCTGCAACAATCACATATATTTTGCTCAAACCCCTTGAATCTGAGTCCAGGGCTTAGTGTGTAAGCCATTATTTTGTATTCTGCAGTTGGATTTAATTATAATAGCATTATGATCATCTAAGGACAAAGCTTATATTAATCACGTAGCCTTACATTTTCTGTATGTAAAACTATTTTAATGCATGGGTTAATAATAGTTTGCGGTTACTTTATGTATGTGTTTTCCCTCAAACTCCTTATTTGTGTAGACATAAAATGTATACAACATGTTTTTGTAGTTGCACTATGTGTATTTATAGCAGTTCTGCTTTACACTGATAAGCCATAACATTTATATTGTGTAAACCCCTTGAGTGGTCAAAAAATGCTCTGACCTATTAAAGGGGTACTCCGCCCCTAGACCTCTTATCCCCTATCCAAAGGATAGGGGATAAGATGTCTGATCGCGGGGTCTTGCTGCTGGACACCCCTGCAATCTTGGCTGCAGCACTCCAGACATCCGGTGCACGGAATGAACTTCACCCCGTGCCAGATGACTGGCGATGCGGGGCGGAGGCTCGTGACATAATGGCCACGCCCCCTCAAAGCAAGTCTATGGGAGGGGCACGCCCCCTCCCATAGACTTGCATTGAGGGGGCGTGGTCGTGACATCACGAGCGTGGCATGTCTGTGATGTCACGAGACTCCGGCGCTGCACCTGATGCTCTAAACGAACGCTGGGTGCATCAGTAAGATCCCCGAACCTATGAATAGGGGATAAGATGTCTAGGAGAGGAGTACCCCTTCAAGGCATGGACCTGAAAGTGACCTGTGGTATCTGGCACTAAGACATTAGCAGCCAATCCTTTCAAGGGATTTACCTAAAAATTGAAAATATGGCCACCTGGTCATCTCCAGCCTGTTTGATGCCGGCAGAGATAGTTGGATGCCAAAAAATAAACAACAGACAAGTTGGCTTTGTTATGTAATTTGCCTAAGTACCGCACTCGGGCATCTCCAGTGCTCCCATAGAAATGAATGGAGCGTGTGCCGTCTAACGCATCTGCTCCTCACAGGGAGCCAGTGTCCCGGATCAGCTACTTACCCCCTAACCTGTGGATAGGGGATATGTAAGATTTGTCTGGACAACCCCTTTGCAGCATGAAGCCTGTTCTGGCAGAATCTGTATGACTGAGAAAGACTTCCTTCTGCCTTAAAATCTAATGAGCAGTAGTTAGCATTTATTCATTTTAGGTCATAATACAGTATAATGTATCTCAGGTCATACATTCTACTGTATTATGACCTGAGATGAATAAACACTAACTTCGCATCTATTTTGCTGGGATCTTCCTTATATTATTGCATTGGATTTGATGCCACTGCGTGCGCCACCGCCATTGCAGAGTGCTGACACTTTTCTACGACCTGCTATCTTTGGCCTTCATGCATCTGCCAAACCTCTGTCTGGCCTTCGTAAATGCCTAGGCCCCATACATCCTTGGTACCTGCTGCCCAACCATGTATGAGTGTACCTCACCCCTAGTGATTAATTTATGTGCTCTACCACCAAACTGCAGGGGCACAGTGTTGCGATCCATGTCACCCCATAGTCTATCCTTCAATGTCTTATCTTTTCCTGCTGTTCCTGAAACTTCATTGAAGGTGAGACACTAGTTCATATTCCCACCACACAGACTTTCTGGTGCATATGGCTATGTGGCCATTGTGAATCAGTATCCTATTTCTCCATCCCCTCTAATTCTTGGTCCCCTTATATGAGTATACATAAGTAATCTACTGTTTATATATATATATATATGTATATATATATATATATATATATATATATATATGTATATAGTGATAAGGTGGCAAGGAAAGGGTGTATTTCCTTAGCTCACCCTGGAGAATCTCTTACCTGCTTCTTAAGTAATGAGGCAGCAGGGAAGGGAGGTGTATATGAGATGGAGACTCAGTCTAATCTGGGCTCTCCCTTGGAAACAATATGCTGGCTGTTAGAGGGGGAGACACACGGGCCCTGTTTAGGTAACACGCAGAAGGCGATGCGAGTGGTCCAAGAAGTGGTGTGAACTGTGAGTAACAGGTTGCAGGAGACACATGTTTAACTGGCTGAGGGTAGCTCACCAGTTAGTAGTCAGGGCATGCTGATATGTGTAGTCAGTGACCAGACGGTTTAGGACTCTATTTTGTTCCTGCATTATGTTTGTTTTTCACCTGCAACCTGTCTAAAGCTGGAAAGGTGCAAGGCTTGCATGAATAACCGTTGTCTGCAGGTTTATTGAGTGGAAACGTGTCCCGTGGCAGTGTCCAGGACGATCCCGAAGCTATGCCCAAGGAGGAATCCTTACATTTTGGTGGAGGATGCGGGCACACCACTGCTAAGGGCAACCCGTTGCCAAGGGCAACCAACGGGCGAGTTGGAGAGGAGCTGTTGCTAGGAGCAACCCCCTGCAAGATTGCAAGTCTGAGGAGCCCAGCAGAGGAGTTCAAGCACAGGATGGTGTCTGTGGAGGAGCGTTGCTAGGGGCATTTTTTTTCTGGAAAAAGGACATCGGCAGGCCGTTGCTGGGGGCAACCGACGTGGGCCACAACCGGTGGTCGCCAGGATGAAGCCAAGGTCCCGTGAGGTGTTGGTGGGCGGAATCCCACTGTGGGTGGACTTGGATGGACGTAAGACTGTGTCTCAGATAATGCCGGAAATAATTCCCTTTGTGAAGTCCCGCCCGGAGTCCGGTAAGATTGTTCAAATTACCTTTGATACATGTTTTGGGACAGTGAGCCATATGATGGAGGTATGTGTGGAACTTACAGTTGAAATTGTACTGGGCAGAGACTTTCCGTATTTCTGGCAGCTGTGGGATACCGAGAGTGCACCTGAGAGTTTGCACCCAAAGGTTCCGGAAGTAGTGAGGACTGGGGGGTCTCTGCTGGACTGTGTGAATGGTGCTGTATATGGTGAAACCCTGCAGGCTGATAATGTTTTTCTTGAAACACTTATGTTAATGTGTTCTGATGTAAAGAGTACTGTTTCCACCTCTCACAGGACAAAAGAAAACCTGTGTGAGCTGGAAATAGAAGGTAAAAAGATGATGGTTTTGTTAGATCCCAAATGTGTAATAAGTATTGTAAAGACCAGCTGCAGAAAGCCAGACCCTGCTATAGTGTCTATACAAGCCAGTATTTGGGGTCATAAAACAGTTAATGTGTGTATTTCTACTCCCTATGGTACCATAAGTCACAAGGATGCAATAGAGCCTACCTTAGAGTATGAAGTAGTGCTGGGGAAGGATTTTACGTTTTTTCAACAGTTGTGGGAAGATAGTCAGGTGACTAGAGCAGGAACACCTGATAGGCTCACAACACTTGATTTACACCACATAGCAGGGGACAGCAACTCCGCAGAGGCTGAGGACGGGGAGTGTCAGCAGACCCGAGGTATATGTCAGGTGGGAGTGTGCCAGACCACTAGGGGAGCTGAAGAACAGTCCACGAGTCAAGTTAAAGAGGTGACTGGAAAAGAAGCTACGGAGATGGCTGCGGAAAAAACAAAACTCCGGAAGAGAGTACCAGTGGAGCTGGGGGCTGCGCTTACAGTCACAGACAGAGTCCTAAGGGAAGGAGATGTGGCGTCTGGACCAGAGAGGGGTTGTAACCAGGAAGGTCGAACCACTGGACCAGATATTGTTGCAGACCCAGGAGCCCTAGTAGTTTTTGCCAGGCCATGGAGAGACTGCGATAAGACAAAAGAAAAGTCTGCCAAGAAGCCAAGAGACAGTTCAGAGGAACTGTTTGGGAATCACACAGATTCGCTGGTGCCAAGAGCCATTGAAGTTGTTGCTAGGGGCAACGAACTTACCACCAAGGGATTGCCGGTCCGATGGGAGTGTTTAGCGAGAGTCTCCAAAAACTGGAGCAGATCCAGAATCTGAAAGAATCCCTGCAGATGGTTTCTGTGAAGTTGACGGAGAAAAAAAGAGGTACATCGCTTGACAGAGGAGAGGGACAAATCGCTTGCTGACTTTAAGAGAGAGCAAGAAGCGAGGCTTCAGCTGGAAAAAGTCATGGAGCACCACAGAAGTGAGTTCGTGGCTCTGCAGGAGGAACTGTGCCGCTCCCAGGGTCTTGTGACCAGCAAGGAGAGTGAAGTGGAGAGTCTGGCCAAGCGGATGTCATTCCAGGAAGAAGTGAGTCTTCTACATGGTGCATGCATGTCAGGCTCTGCGAAGTGATCACAAGGCTAGGCTGGTAGCCATGGAAAAAATAGAAAAGGAGAAGAATGAAATGAAGATGGAAGTTGATGCTCTTGCCAGCAATCTGGAGAGTGTCTCTAAAGCTAAGAGACAACTTGAGGAGGAAGTCAAGGTGAAGAATGCCCTTGCACATGCTCTTCAATCTGCTCGTCATGACAATGACTTGTTCCGTGAGCAGTATGAGGAGGCCTTGGAACAAGTTGAGACTCTGAAACATGAAAACAAGAACTTGCAACAGGAGATCTCAGATCTATCTGAACAGATTGGTGAGAGTGGAAAATGTATCAATGAGTTAGAGAAGACCAAGAAACAGTTGCTGGACAGTGAGAAGATGATCTTTGCAAAGCTCAAGAGTGAGCAGCCGAAATATATAAAGCTGGAAGATGACATGAAGATCTTAAAAGAAAGCCTGGAAGCGCAGAACGAAATGCTCAGAAGGTCCCACATAGCTGTCTTGGTTTTGCTGGGAGTGCAACTCTACGAGCAGGTGGCAGACATGTAAAGGCTCACAGCTGTAGATATTTCACATAAGTAATTATGCATGGGATGGGGCAGTGGCAATTGAAACTTTCCCAGCAGTGTGTACAAACAGAGTAGCGTGGACCCATGTGTCCCAGTCACACCATCACGGCACTTCCGCATAAGGTGTGTAGAGCAAATGATGTACTAGTAGCAGTGAGTACGTCAGAGGTCATATGACCCAGCAGTCGCCAGCGTGACTCGCGCATGTGCAGCGCAATAACAAAGTGGTCACGTGTCCAAACAAAGAGGCACATGGTTCGCGCATGTGTCCAAGAATAAAGTTGCGCAGCCATGTCTTGGAATTGCAGATGGGTATTTTACTTATTAGTGCAGTGTATAAGATCATGGTGCATAAGGATCACTAGAAGACCCGGAAAAGGGGGCACATAAGGACACACACAGGGATCATTAAGGAAAAATGCAAAATATAAATGTAATTATCAGGACCTTCACCAGCTTTCAAAAAGGTTCTCTTATACTGGGCATGATGCATTGGCCCACCCAAGGGTTTCCAAGCCGCACTGGATGCCAGGCTTGAGATACAGGAGGAAACCAGGTATGTGTGCCACTTGACCATAGTCACTGACCACAAAACCGTGGGTCCGAGGGCATCTGGACCTGTTGTAAAAAATAAATGATTGCCCCACAGACAAAGATCATACACTCAGTGAGGGTCCTGAAAGTGGCCAAAAACTTATAGAAGGGTATACAAAAGTAAAAAAATATATATGTCAAAAAAGTGTGAACAACACTCTGTACTTTAAATTAGTAAGTAATAGGTATCACCATTGGCTCAAAAACATCCAAATGGAAGCAAAAAAAGATACAACGAAAATAATAAATAAGCTGGGATGTCAAAATAAAAAAATAAATAAAAAAAAGTGCTAAACATAAAAAAAATCTAAAAAAATAAAGTGATAAACATATTCTTGGGTCTGTATCCATGGGTAGTTCAGTTCAGCCACCAGTCCATCCATAAACATAATACTAGAAAAAAACATAAGAATACAGGAAATTACATTTTGGAGGCAGAATGCCAACTTTCAGATGCATCAACTTACTTCAAAGTAGAGATCCAACACAGGTGATAAATTCCAGAATCAAAGCCGTCCTCGACCAAGCAATTGAGATGAATTTGATTGATAAAATCTTGTACAACTTCTTATTAATTTAATGCTGTTATTCCACTCCTTTACCTGCTCCCAAAGATCCGCAAGTCGCTGGTGGACCCCCCCCTGGGAGACCCATCATCTCGGGTCGGGGGTATGCCACCAGCCATTTGTCGATCTTCGTGAAGTAGATACTACGACCTTATGCTATGCGAGCTCGTTCATACCTTCGTGATACCACTGACTTTCTCGCAAAAATTGCCAATCTTGAAGTACCTACTGGTGTCATTATTGCCACACTTGATGTAGTCAGACTGTACACCTCCATCCCACATGATGAAGGTGTGCACGCTGTAAGGTCAAGTCTGTAACCAGACTTTTCACAACACAAGATGGATTTCATAATTTGTTTTTACTTGAATTCATTTTTAAAACAATTATTTTCGGTTTAATGACACTATTTTCCTCCAGACGTCCGGGCACGAACATGCTACCCACGTATGCCAACGTGTTCATGGCGGTGCTGGAGGAAACACACATCTACGTATCCCACCACTCCAGCAATTTTCTGGGGTGGTGGCGATATATATCGACAATGTGTTTCTAGTCTTGAGGGGTTACATGGCACAATGACATGCTTTCACACATATCTGAATTCTGTTAATGCACATATTCGTTTTACCCTGAATGCATCCACCATTTCTATCCCTTTTTTGGACACATTGATTACAGTTGTAGGACACCGGCGAACCACTGAGCTTTACGTAAAAGAAACCGATTGCACCTCCATTTTGCATTTTGACAGTTGCCATCCACGACCCATGATGCGCTTGCTCCCAGGCAGTCAAAATGCTGAGAGCGAGACGCATCGTGGAATCCGATGACAAACTTGTCACTACACTAGACAAAATGGTCCAGAATTTTTCCCAGCGAGGGTACCCTACATCTTTATTGCACCAAGAAAAATCTAGGGTCATGTCACTTGGTAGCTCCAGACTGTTACACGACCAGAGGAAACGTGATTCCAAACCACATATCCCTTTTGTGTCCACGTTTTGCTCTCAGTCCAAAGCCATTGGCAGTGTCCTGAACAAACACTGGAACATTTTGAAAATGTGTTTCCCAGATATCTCTGTTTGGTGACCATCCTTTATTATCCTATAGGCGGCTGCCAAATCTCAGATATAAGTTAGTGAAATCTGACATATCCCAAAAAAGATACATTTTGGTGAGAAGTAGGGTCTCCTACCCCTGCCGACAATGTGTCAATTGTAGTCATATGAACAAAGGTTCATGCTTTGTCCTTCCTAGATCAGGCAAATGCTATCAGATAAAACACTACCTCACCTGTACTACGGATTTTGTGATCTATGTCTTGACATGCCCATGTGTCCTCCTCTATGTAGGGGAGACCACATGGGACTTCAAGACTAGGATCAACCAACACCGTTACAGCATTCGGAAAAAGCGCACAGGTCTCCCGGGTGGCAAAACATTTTGTCGATACCAACCATTCTGAAAAAGATTTAAAGGGGTTGTGCGCTGCTCTGCACGCAGCGTCCGGAAGTTCATTACTCCGAACGCTGTGTGCGGACTTCCGTGTTCGTGGCCGCCGAGCGTGACGTCATGCCCGGCCCCCTCGTGACTTTACGCCCGCCCCCTCTACCAAAGTCTATGGGAAGGGGGCATGACAGCGGTCGCACCCCCTTCCCATAGACTTTGGTAGAAGGGGCGGGCGTAACGTCACGCCCGGCGGCCGCGAACACGGAAACCCGCACACAGCTTTCGGAGTAATGAACTTCCGGACGCTGCGTGCGGAGCTCCGAAAGCCAGGGCAGCGCACAACCCTTTTAAATTTCACCTTACTTGACCATATTCCCCCCCTCAAGAGGGATGGGGATCGTGTCGGTATTCTCAAAGGACGAGAGCTGAAGTGGATCCATGAGCTGCAATCTTTAAAACCATAAACCATTAAGTCTTAATGTCGACTTTATAGTCACTTCTCAAATCTATAACGCATGATATTTATGCTGAATTATATCCTGTCTTTTCTCTTTAACAGTATAGGCGTATGTATGGTGATCTTTACTAATTTCCTGTGTTCTTATGTTTTTTTTCTAGTATTATGGATGGACTGGTGGCTGAATTGAACTACCTATGGATACAGACCCAAGAATATGTTTATCATTATTTTTTTATTTTTTTTTACATTCCAGCTTATTTAATGTTTTTCATTGTATCTTTTCCAGCTATCTCTTGTTGTGTTTTTTTTTTTTTTAGCCAATGGTGATACCTATTACTTACAAATTTTGTTTCTGAGTGTATGGTCTTTGTCTGTGGGGCAATCATTTATTTTTACAACAGGCCCAGATGCCCTCAGACCCCCGGTTTTGTGGTCAGTGACTATGGTCAAGTGGCACACATACCTGGTTCCCGCCTGTATCTCAAGCCTGGCATCCAGTGCGGCTTGGGAACCCTTGGGTGGGCCGATACATCATGCCCAGTATAAGAGTACCTTTCTAAATGCTGGTGAAGGTCCTGGTAATTACATTTATATTTTGCATTTTTCCTTAAAGGGGTATTCCAGGAAAAAACTTTTTTTATATATATCAACTGGCTCCAGAAAGTTAAACAGATTTTGTAAATTACTTCTATTAACCCCTTAAGGACCAGGCCATTTTACACCTTAGGACCGGAGCGTTTTTTGAACATCTGACCACTGTCACTTTAAACATTAATAACTCTGGAATGCTTTTACCTATCATTCTGATTCCGAGATTGTTTTTTCGTGACATATTCTACTTTATGTTATTGGTAAAATTTTGTCGATACTTGCATCGTTTCTTAATTAAAAATTTTCAAATTGAAAATTTTGCATTTTTCTAACTTTGAAGCTCTCTGCTTGTAAGGAAAATGGATATTCCAAATAAAAAAAATTTTTTATTCACAAATACAATATGTCTACTTTATGTTTGCATCATAAAATTGACATGATTTTACTTTTGGAAGACACCAGAGGGCTTCAAAGTTCAGCAGCAATTTTCCAATTTTTCACAAAATTTTCAAACTTACTATTTTTCAGGGACCAGTTCAGGTTTGAAGTGGATTTGAAGGGTCTTCATATTAGAAATACCCCACAAATGACCCCATTATAAAAACTGCACCCCCCAAAGTATTCAAAATGACATTCAGTCAGCATTTTAACCCTTTAGGTGTTTCACAGGAATAGCAGCAAAGTGAAGGAGAAAATTCACCATCTTCATTTTTTACACTCGCATGTTCTTGTAGACCCAATTTTTGAATTTTTACAAGGGGTAAAAAGAGAAAATTTATACTTATATTTGTATCCCAATTTCTCTCGAGTAAGGACATACCTCAAATGTCTATGTAAATTGTTCGGCGGGCGCAGTAGAGGGCTCAGAAGTGAAGGAGCGACAAGGGAATTTTGGAGAGTACATTTTTCTGAAATGGTTTTTGGAGGGCATGTTGCATTTAGGAAGCCCCTATGGTACCAGAACAGCAAAAATTCCCACATGGCATACCATTTTGGAAACTAGACCCCTTGGGGAACGTAACAAGGGGTAAAGTGAACCTTAATACCCCACAGGTGTTTCACGACTTTTGCATATGTAAAAAAAAAATAATTTTTTCACTAAAATGTGTGTTTCCCCCCAAATTTCACATTTTTGCAAGGGTTAATAGCAGAAAATACCCCCCAAAATTTGTAACTCCATCTCTTCTGAGTATGAAGGTACCCCATAAGTGGACCTGAAGTGCACTACGGGCGAACTACAATGCTCAGAAGAGAAGGAGTCATATTTGGCTTTTGGAGAGCAAATTTTGGTCGGGGGGCATGTCGCATTTAGGAAGCCCCTATGGTGCCACAACAGCAAAAAACCCTCACATGGCATACCATTTTGGAAACTAGACCCCTTGAGGAACGTAACAAGGAATAAAGTGAGCCATAATACCCCACAGGGGTTTCACGACTTTTGCATATGTAAAAAAATATATATATTTTCACTAAAATGTGTGTTTCCCCCCAAATTTCACATTTTTGCAAGGGTTAATAGCAGAAAATACCCCCCAAAATTTGTAACCCCATCTCTTCTGAGTATGAAGGTACCCCATAAGTGGACCTGAAGTGCACTACGGGCGAACTACAATGCTCAGAAGAGAAGGAGTCATATTTGGCTTTTGGAGAGCAAATTTTGGTCGGGGGGCATGTCGCATTTAGGAAGCCCCTATGGTGCCACAACAGCAAAAAACCCTCACATGGCATACCATTTTGGAAACTAGACCCCTCGAGGAACGTAACAAGGAATAAAGTGAGCCTTAATACCCCACAGGGGTTTCACGACTTTTGCATATGTAAAAAAATATATATATTTTTTCACTAAAATGTGTGTTTCCCCCCAAATTTCACATTTTGGCAAGGGTTAATAGCAGAAAATACCCCCCAAAATTTGTAACCCAATCTCTTCTGAGTATGAAGGTACCCCATAAGTGGACCTGAAGTGCACTACGGGCGAACTACAATGCTCAGAAGAGAAAGAGTCATATTTGGCTTTTGGAAAGCAAATTTTGCTCGGGGGGCATGTCGCATTTAGGAAGCCCCTATGGTGCCAGGACAGCAAAATAACCCCAACATGGCATACCATTTTGGAAACTAGACGCCTTGAGGAACGTAACAAGGGGTACAGTGAGCATTTACCCCCCACCGGTGTCTGTCAGAACTTTGGAACAGTGGGCTGTACAAAATTTTTAGGGACAAGGTCAAGGGGATCGGAGGAGGTGGCAGGCTTGCCACCTCGCTCCTATACTCCAGCATGGTCCTGGCTGTCTGTGACAGCCGGGATCATGCGAATTTACCGGGCGGTCGGGTCCCAGAGACCCGATCAGCCCGGTATCGCCGCAGATCTCAAGGGCGATTTCCCTACATGGCCCCCCTCGGCGTTTGCCCTGGATGCCTGCTGAAGCATTTCAGCAGGCATCCGGTTCCGATCTCTGCCCGGCGAGCGGCAGAGATCGGAAATACAACAGGACGTTCTCTAACGTCCTTGGGCATTAAAGCCCAGGTAGTGGGGACGTTAGAGAACGTCCTATGTCCTTAAGAGGTTAAAAAAATCTTAATCCTTTCAGTACTTATGAGCTTCTGAAGTTAACGTTGTTCTTTTCTGTCTAAATCCTCTCTGATGACACCTGTCTCGGGAAACGCCCAGTTTAGAAGCAAATCCCCATAGCAATCCTCTTCTTAACTGGCTTTTCCCGAGACACGTGTCATCAGAGAGCACTTAAACACAAAAGAACAACCTTAACTTCAGAAGCTCATAAGTACTGAAAGGATTAAGATTTTTTTTATAGAAGTAATTTACAAATCTGTTTAACTTTCTGGAGCCAGTTGATATATATAAAAAAGTTTTTCCCTGGAATACCCCTTTAATGATCCCTGTGTGTGACCTTATGTGCCCCCTTTTCCGGGTCTTCTAGAGATCCTTATGCACCAGGATCTTATACACTGCACAAGTAAAATACCTGCCTGCCCTTCCAAGACATGGCTGTGCTGTGCTACTTTATTCTTGGACGCATGCGCGAACAATGTGCCTCTTTGTTTGGACACTTGACCACTTACACGCTACTCCACATAGAGCTGGAGATACGTGGCTGCACTGCACTTTTTTTATTGTGCTGCACATGTGCGAGTCACGCTGGCGACTGTCGGGTCATGTGACCTCTGACGTACTCACCGCTTCTAGTACACATGCACTTTATTCACTGTGGTGCACGTTTACACATTGGTCATATATAGAATGCCCCCTATCTGTATTGTATATGCACGATCATGTATTTTATAAATTGTTTGTATCTAATTACTCTGTATTTGCTAGAATAAAGCTACCTCACTGCTTTGAATACGCCGGTGTGCTGCTGTCCCCTTCCTCATTTGTATCTACACTTTGGACCCAAGACCGAGGGCCCTTGAGACCGCCTGCACCCACAGCATTTGTTTTGTCATTTTGGTTGTGCTGCTCCTTTCCCTTTTCTGATTATATATATATATATATATATATATATATATATATATATATATATATATAGTAAAATACACAGATTTTCTTATATGCAAGAAGTTACTGAAGAAAATAAGGGGGGGGGGGGAGTTATGTGCAATATTTTCCTGCTGGCATATAAGAGACAATGTTCAGAACCGCTCTGTCAAAGAGATGAAATATAGATCTAACTTTGCAGCAGAAAGTAAACATGCCAAGCTTCTGTCTATAGAAGAGAACATCACATCACTGCCTTGGGGAAAAAGAAGATATATAGAAGAATGTATATCATTTCCTCTAGAACACATTTTTCTGGTTATATATTATCTTCTATGGTATTTTACTTTTACATTAGAGTTGCTGGGAAAAGATACTGCGTAAGTCCTGATAAATACAGATATTCATCTACTGTATACTCCTATTCCTTTTTATAGCATGGTGTTGGCACATCTCTGGGGAACAATATACTAGCAGATAAAGGTGTGCATATTGGCCTATAAACAGCAATACAGCTGTCTGACTGTTGTAGAACTCTGGATAAGGATGATAGTGCCACAGTAGCTGGACCCCGAGCTCTTCCTAGTGGCCTCAATAATATTTGACAATGGGGGTCTTCATGGGTAGAATAGTTTCTGATCTTGGGGTACTCCTATAATGCTGTTAGGGTGCAGATGTGCCCATGATGTTAAGTACAAACAATTGTGACCCGACACAGCAGTAAACTTGAAAAATAACTGGAACTTGTGGCACAAATATAGGATACAGTCTCTTTAAGGCACAGCATGGTGGAAGTTTATACAAACATTAGCCTTGAGTATATGAGAAAAGGTAAGAATACCCTAGTAGCTTTCATAGACAAGTTTTAAAGATTATCTAGGGGAGACTAGACTAGACTCACTTCTTTAGCACTTGAAGTGTTAGTTTAGAAATACAGTCCTCTAAAAAATAGATACTGCTGAGAAGTGATCTTTACAGGTTCATTCCCTGTGGTAAATATTTCTGCACTCATAGTTTAATGTGCTATAATTCCTTATAGCAGGGTGTAGGGCGGTAAAGTTCATGACATGAAAGCCAAGTAGTACTGGCCATGACCAGTGATAAAATAGAAGTCCAGTAGTTGCCAAAGTGAAAAGAGAGATGAGTCAGAAATAAGACAGTACAAATTATTAAGGACTGACATAACCCTACATGCAGGGACTGTTGACATGCACAAGCTCTCAAAGAGGGAAAGCAAGCGGCAGAAACAGGAGGCATGTCTGACCAGAAAGTGTCTTAGTTGGAGGTATTCCACAAATCTGTTCGGTGTATGGGAGACCTCAGGAACCACATCCTCATAGGGCAACATAGATGGGCGTGACAGAAAGGAAGCCAACGTCAAAGTATGAGAATCTGGTCAAAACAAAAACGAAGAGGCGGCAGTTGGAGCAACAGGGTATGGGGACCCCCTCTACAAAATGTACAAGGGGAGGATAGAGATTATAGATCCCCACTAATCCTGGCATATAAAAGGGAGAGAATCATTAATCACAAAAGGGGACATTTATCATTGTTAGCTTTGGTAAGAGAGTTCTGTAGTCATTTTTTTTCTTTATTTTTACTTATGTGTGACATTTATCATATTATCATAGGGGGTTGATAAATTTGGCTCACATAAGCAAAAAACAATAAACTACTTTAGAATGCCATGTTTTTTTAGAACACAAGCAAAAACCAATAAATGATTTCAGAACACCACTTGGAAACAGTGCCTCTGTAACACTCACAGATCAATAGACAGGAACACTTGTGGAAGTGGATCCGCTGGATCTGTGTGGCAGATTACTCGGACCGTACCAGGGAGCGGAGTCTAAGGTGCCGCTGGTTTTCACCAGAGCCCGCCGCAAAGCGAGATGACGATGCGGCAGGCGGCACCCAGGTCGCTACCCTGCCATGGCTTGACCACACAGGCGGCTGAGGAGATTCGAGGCACAGGTAGGATGCGGCAACTCGTGGTCAGGATAGCAGGAGGTCATGGCAGGCAGCACAAAAGCGTAGTCAAGGAACAAGGTCAGGTCACAGAACAAGGGTCAGAAACATGGCAAGGCAACTCTCTGGAATGCTTTCTCTCAGGCACAAGGCAACAAAGATCAGGCAGGGAAGTGTAGGAGGTGCAGGAACTTATAGAAGAGGCTCAGGTCTTTCACATAATTATGGGCATACTGGCCCTTTAAATCTCAGGGCTCCCGCACGCGCGCACTCAAGGAGACGGGGACACGTGCGCCAGAGCTGAGAGGCAGGAGAGGAGGCAGCAGAGGAAAGTGACGGGCTGGGATTCACATGCTGGCACGTCCCGCAGCAGGGGAGAGGGGGACAATGCGCTCACGGCCAGAGCGTGACAGTACCCCCCCCCCCCCCGCTTGGTCTCCCTATCCTTTTACGGTTTAGAAATTTCTTGAGAAGGTCACGGTCCAGGATATTATCCTCTGGCTTCCAAGATCGCTGAGCAGACTGAAGTACAGAATATTCTTGTGGTCTGTGTAGATGCTGACTGGATGCGATGACCCTTCCAATAAATGTCGTTATTCGTCCAAAGCAAGCTTATTAGTGAGGAGTTCTCGATCACCAATGGAGTAGTTCCTTTCAGCTGGTGAGAAAGTCCTAGAAAAGAAAGAAAAGTTACAGTCTTGCCCTTGGCGTTTTTCTCGGTAAGAACGGCTCTGGCTCCAACAGAAGAGGCATCAACCTCCAAAATAAAGGGCTTCTCTGGATCAGGTCTAGAAAGCACGAGAGCCGAAGCAAACCCAGACTTTAAACGAGAGAAGGCTTGTTCGGCCTCAGGAGGCCATGTTTTAGGATTAGTGCCCTTTTTAGTAAGAGCCACAGTCGGAGCAACCAAGGAGGAGAAATTTGGGATAAATTGACGATAATAGTTTGCGAATGCCAGAAAGCGTTGAATAGCCCGTAGGCCCCAAGGATGAGTCCAATACAATACCACAGACACAACTTTTCAGAGTTCGGAGATAAGAGGAGGTGGATAACGATTTTGACTGTGATTTTGTTAAGTCCCCTGTAGTCAATACATGGGCAGAGAGAACCATCCTTTTTCCCCACAAAGAAGAAACCTGCTCCGGCAGGAGAAGAGGACTTATGGATGTTCTTTTGGAGGTTCTCCTGGATATGCTCTGCCATGGCTTTGGTCTCAGGAACTGACAACGGGTAAATTCTTCCACGAGGAGGAGTGGTACCAGGCAGTAGATCAATGGGGCAATCGTAAGGACGATGTGGAGGCAGGGACTCGGCCTGCTCATGCAGAATACATCTGAAAAGTCTTGGAAAGGTGGAGACAGACCAGGAAAAGGAGGAGGACAAGAAACAACTTTAGGTTGGACCGACCTGAGACAAAGATTTTGACAGAACTGTCCCCAGCGTAAAATTTCACCAGTTCTCCAATCTAGTTACGGAGAATGATGTCGGAGCCAAGGAAGGCCAAGAAGATGCTCTGAAGTAC
Source organism: Hyla sarda (assembly GCF_029499605.1). Classification (NCBI taxonomy): domain Eukaryota; kingdom Metazoa; phylum Chordata; class Amphibia; order Anura; family Hylidae; genus Hyla; species Hyla sarda. Next base: position 77,043,649 of record NC_079193.1, on the reverse strand, counting down.
AGTGAGGCAGCACATAGAATTCAATCTTTTCTTTATGCAAGACTCCCACTTGCATGACGAGAGGCACAGTACAGAAAAGCGCCTTACAGTCCAGGTTTTGGTCCAGATTTTGTCCGCTAACAGAGGAGATGAACAAAGGCTTGGCTAGCCAAGTAACAGGAAGATGATGTTTATGGACCACAGAAGCATCAATAAAGTCACCTGCGGAACCGGAGTCCAAAAATGCAGTAGCGCTGAAGGAAGACTTGGCAGCAGAGGATACTTGTACTGTAATGGTCAAGCGAGGAGAGGTAATATTCACACCTAGGGATGCCTCTCCTACTTTCCCTAGGTGTGAGCGTTTCCCGGGTGCTGAGGACGAACAGTACAGTCTTTGAGGAAGTGCTCCGGCGAGCACAATACAGGCACAAATTCTCTCTGTGATGTTGAGACCTCTCCTGTTGCGTCAGGCGAAAACAATCCACTTGCATACCCTCTTCAGCAAGAGGCACAGGAAGCTGTAGAGGAGGACGTTGGAACGCAGGCGCCAAGCGAGGGTATCACCGTGTTTGGACAGGTTCTCTCTCCAAACGAAACTCCTCCTGTCGCTCAGCAAAACGCACATAAATACATGTAGCCAGGTGGATAAGTTCAGTCAAGGAGGACGGAGGATCACGTGCAGCGAGAACATCTTTTATCCTGCTAGACAGTCCTGTTTTGAAAGTAGCACACAAGGCTTCATCATTCCATGCAAGTTCAGAAGCTAGAGTGCTGAATTGAACCGCATAGTCACCAAAGGAGGAATTCCCTTGACAGAGATTTAATAAAGCCGTCTCAGCTGAAGAAGCATGTGCGGGTTCCTCAAAGACACAGCGGAATTCAGCGAGAAAGGCTGTCAGATTGGAGGAGATTGGGTCACCGCGGTCCCAAAGAGTCGTAGCCCAGGCCAGGGCTTTTCCGGTCAGGAGACTGAGGACAAAGGCCACCTTAGCTCGTTCCATTGGGAACTGGTCAGACACGAGCTCCAAATGCAAGGAGCACTGTGTTATGAAGCCTCTACACATCTTCGGATCTTCATCGTACTTCGAGGGTAAAGGTAATCATTACTTGGACCCAGAAGACGCTGCAGGAGTAGGTGGAGAAACTTGAGCTGTTGCGGCTGCTGCTGCTGTTGTATGGCCAATAACTGTTGCATCATTGCAGGCAACTGAGTGAGCTGCTGCGCCTGTTGGGCCAACTGCTGTGACCGGGGCACCACAAGGGAGGGAAGATCCGCAACTTTAGGCAGGGGTACCTCAGCGGGATCTATGGCCAGATCTTACTGTAACACTCACGGTTCAGTAGACAGGAACACTTGTGATAGTGGATCTGCTAGACCTATGTGGCAGATGACTCAGACCGTACCAGGGAGCGGAGTCTAAGGTGCCGCTGACTTTCACCAGAGCCCGCCGCAAACGGGATGGACTTGCTGCAGCAGGCGGCACCCAGTTCGCTACCCCTGGCAGGGCTCCACCACACAGGCGGCTGAGGAGATTCGAGGCACAGGAAGGATACGGCACCTCGTGGACAGGATAGCAGGAGGTCAGGGCAGGCGGCACAGAAGCGTAGTCAGGGACGTAGCAGGAAGTCAGTAGGCAGGCAGCAAAGGAACAAGGTCACAGAACAAGGGTCAGAAAGATGGCAAGGCAACTCTCTGGAACGCTTTCTCTCAGGCTCAAGGCAACAAAGATCCGGCTGTGTGGGAGGTGCAGGAACTTATAGCAGAAGCACAGGTGTTTCACATAATTATGGGCGTACTGGCCCTTAAAATTTCAGGGCTCTGGCGCACGCGCCCTAGGAGACTGGGACGCGCACACTGGAATTGAGAGGCAGGAGAGGAGACAGCAGAGGAAGGAGGTGACAGGCTGGGATTTGCATGCGGGTGCATCCCGTGATGCGAATCCCAGCCTCGCCGGCAGCAGGGGAGACAGGGACAATGCGCTCACGGCCAGCAGGTGCGGCCAAAGTGCAAGGCGTGACAGACTCCTCTGCTCTGTGTTTCTTAAAATTTTATTTTACCACTAACCTCCCCCTTTGTTTGTTTTTTTTATTTCTCATTTCAGATCCATGTCAAGGACCTCTTTGGCTTTAGTGGGCTACGTAGATGATCCTCTTTTTTTTTTCATATTCATAAAATGCTTAATGAGCACTTGTGGGGTAGTGTTTTTTGGAATAAAAGTTTTTTATTTTTTATTTACTTTACAGGCTTAGTAGTTTAAGCTATCTTATAGACAGAGTCCATTAACATGCCGGTGCTTAGTGTTAGCCTCAAAAACAGCTAGCGCTAATCCCCAGTTATTACCCCGGTACACACCGACAAAAGGGTACTGGGAAGAGCTGGTACCAACAGGCCTGGAGCATCAAAATGGCGCTTCTGGGCCTAGGTGGTAATAGGTTGGTGAGAGGCTGGTGAGAGCCAGTAGTAATGGTCCTCACCCACCCTGGTAATGTCAGGCTGTTGCTGCTTGGTTGGTATCTGGCTGAGAATTAAAATATTGGTAACCCCACCCATTTTTTGCATAAATAATTAAAATTAAATGTGTGTGGTTCCCCCTATTTTAATTCTCAGCCAGATACCAACCAAGCAGCAACAGCCTGATGTTACCAGGGTGGGTGAGGACCATTGTTACCGGCCCTCCCCAGTCTAAATAATGCCAGCCTGTTACCACCTAGGCTCCAGAGGGTCATTTTTGACACTCCGGGCCTGTTGGTACCAGCTCTGCCCAGCACCCCTGTGGCGGTGGGTACCGGGGTAATAATTGGGGGTTAGTGCTAGCTGTTTTTGAGGCTAGTAATGGATTATGTCTATAAGATAGCTACCACTGCTAAGCCTGTAAAGTCAATAAAAAAAAAAATACAACACATTTAAAGAGCACACCTGCGCTTTAACCCCTTAAGGACCAAGGACGTACCGGTACGTCCTTGGTCCTGCTCTTCTGATATAACGCGGGGTTACACAGTAACCCCGCGTCATATCACGGCGGGCCCGGCGTCATAGTGAAGCCGGGACCCGCCTCTAATAGCGCGCGGCGCCGCGCGCTATTAACCCTTTAGCCGCGCGCTCAGAGCTGAGCCGCGCGGCTAAAAGTGAAAGTTCCCGACTAGCTCATTCGAGCTGTTCGGGATAGCCGCGGCTAATCGCGGCATCCCGAACAGCTGACAGGACAGCGGGAGGGCCCCTTCCTGCCTCCTCGCTGTCCGATCGCCGAATGACTGCTCAGTGCCTGAGATCCAGGCATGAGCAGTCATGCGGCAGAATCGTTGATCACTGGTTTCTTATGAGAAACCAGTGATCAACATAGAAGATCAGTGTGTGCAGTGTTATAGGTCCCTATGGGAGCTATAACACTATGGGAGCTATAACACTGCAAAAAAAAAGTGGAAAAAAAAGTGAATAAAGATCATTTAACTCCTCCCCTATTAAAAGTTTGAATCACCCCCCTTTTCCAATAAAAAAAAAAAACACAGTGTAAATAAAAATAAAAATAAACATATGTGGTATCACCGCGTGCGGAAATGTCCGAATTATAAAAATATATCATTAATTAAACCGCTCGGTCAATGGCGTGCGCGCAAAAAAATTCCATAAAAATGAATAAAAAGTGATCAATAAGTCTTATCAATGCAAAAATGGTACCGTTAAAAACTTCAGATTACGGCGCAAAAAATTAGCCCTCATACCGCCCCATACACGGAAAAATAAAAAAGTTATAGGGGTCAGAAGATGACAATTTTAAACGTATTAATTTTCCTGCATGTAGTTATGATTTTTTCCAGAAGTCCGACAAAATCAAACCTATATAAGTAGGGTATCATTTTAATCGTATGGACCTACAGAATACATATCAGGTGTCATTTTTACCGAAAAATGTACTACGTAGAAACGGAAGCCCCCAAAAGTTACAAAACAGCGTTTTTTTTTCAATTTTGTCGCACAATGATTTTTTTTCCCGCTTCACCATAGATTTTTGGGCGAAATGAATGACGTCATTACAAAGTAGAATTGGTGGTGCAAAAAATAAGCCATCATATGGATTTTTAGGTGTAAATTTGAAAGAGTTATGATTTTTTAAAGGCAAGGAGCAAAAAACGAAAATGCAAAAACGGAAAAAACCCCGGTCCTTAAGGGGTTAAACGTGTTACTTACCGGTGTTCCTGTACTGTGTCATGCTGTAATAAATACAGTCTTTTAATTCTTCAAGAGCTGGATCCGACTCCTTGTTTTTCTATTGCTACGCTGGTGCCGTCCAGCACCTGGATCCGTGCTCGACCTGTCCAGGGCGGGGTGAACTGGACTCACTTTCTTTGTTTAACTTTTGTGGTGTTATAAACAGGATTCCCAGCTCCTCCAAGCTGCTGGCAGACTACAAAAATAAGGCTTCCTAATGTTGCCAAATACTTAAAAAAAATTCTGGCTAAAAGAAACAGGAAGAGATGGTATTTCCCATATATTCTGCTACTAAATGTGTTTAAGGACTTCATTTTAAAATAAATATTCAACTATTTTTACTGCAAAGTCATTTTTTTTCAGAGAAATTTTTTTATTCTTGTGCAGAATTGTCACATATTTTAACAGGGGATTTATCCCTTTGCAAACCAGAGAAGAATATTCATGTTAATATAACAAAATAACAGCAAAATATTCTGCATTAGGGCACGTTCTAAACTTGGCGTATACGCAGCATATTTCAGAAGCAGGGTGAAATATGCTGCGTATCACTCGCTCACCATTCATACAGGGCTTTCAGGTGGCAGCCCTATGTGTGCAGTGAGTTTTGGAGGAGGGGCCATGTGTCAGCGGGACTGTGACACGTGGCTCCGCCTCCAAAACTCGCTACACACATAGGGCTGCCGCCTGAAAGCCTTGTGTGAATGGTGAGCGAGGAATACGCAGCGTATTTCCTGCTGCTTCTGCAAATTTTGCGCAGCATGAAATACGCTGCGTATATGCTAAGTGGGAACGTGCCCTTAGAGAAATGTTCATACAGCAGATTTTTCCATTTGGTATTGAATTGGTGGCAGAAATTTCTACTGCAGTTTTTATGCAGTGGATTTGGTTGAGGTTTTAGACTTAGGTTGGTTCCATTCTGTTGGGATGTGAGAAAACATAACAAAAATAGGGGGTGCTTTCTTAAAGGGGTATTCCCAGCTGCCCCTTTACTTTGTCTGTCCCGTGTGAGGCTCAGTGCAGCGTCTAGATTTGGGCTTCAAGTGTGTTGGTGGTCCCACAAAGTCCAGGCCAGTGGCATACACACATACAATCACATACATACACAAACTGGCATACAAAAACATTCACAGACAAACAGATGCACTTCATTTCAACCTCCTTACTAGCTGTTATCCTGCTCACCTGCTTTTACTCTGACTGTTGAGGACTTTTTGATCACATGACCAAAGGTCCTGCTACCACTGTAAGATTAAGACTGTGGGTGGAGGCTCAGATGTCTTGGAGAGTGCCCCCCCACAACCCAAAAGTCAGGTGGCTGTCACTAGTGATGTAACCAAACAGTAGAATTAGAGGACAGCACTTGATTCATCCAGACAACCCCTGAAATAGAGTTAATAGTTCAGGATGTCCAGCTAATAGTCAGAGTAAAGATTTGGTTATAGGACCATTGATTGATGAGAATTAGTTAAAGCTTCCTTTTTCCTATGGTAACACTATAGGGGAATTAAAGCACAACTGACAATGCCATATGAGGTATAAAAGTGCAGACACCAACAGTCAGGACATAATTATATGAAACAGAATGTACCTGAAGCTTGTCAAATTACAGTACCGGTATGTCCAATTTGCTTTTTTTCCCCTCTCTTTTTTGGTTTAGTTCCAATACAGACAAAGGGAATAAACATGTGTATAGCAAAACATGTTACTGCAATCCTTTTCTGTGAGAAATACTTAATTTTCTAGAAAAATATCAGGGGTGCCAACATTTACGGCCATGACTGTATGTCCGCGTTGATTTGTACTTCAGCCGAATAGTCAGAGAGGCCAGCCGAGTAGCAGCAGCATGCTTCCTCTCAACCTTCCTGTGCCCTGACCTGCACAATTGACATACAGGGCTCTAGGCTAGAGGCAGGCGTAGAGGAGGTGTGCCGCTAAAACTCAGAAAGCCTCTTCAACTGTTTGGTTGAAGTACAAAACAGTGCGGATATAAGTTTACAAGCTGCGGACTAAATAAAAAAGGTACCATCGGTTTCATATCATTATGCACTAACTGTTAGGGTCTGCAACTCCCTAAAGAGGTGACAGATGGAATTTAAACACATGCTCTTAGGTTTCTCTGCAGCTAAAAACTGTTTTCTGGGGCCTCCAGCAGCAAAACAAACAACATTTATTGAAGTGCATAATCTCTTCAAATGGAATCTGTCATCTCTATATCATGCTCAGAGCTTAAGTTTCAAAGAGGTGGAGCATAGCATGCACACTTTCTCCCTCCCGTACCCCTATATGCTTTGACAGATTGAAGTACAAGGCTTAGCTTGCTGCACTGAACCCAGTACATCAGTCAGTCAGGGCAAGGAGGGGTGGGAGAGGAGGTGAGCATGCTGGGACTCTGTGCCGTCTCCTTGACACTTAAAGGGGAACTCCGGTGGGGAAAAAAAATGTTTTCAAATCAACTGGCTTCAGAAAGTTAAACTGTAATGTGTAAATTACTTCTATTCAAAAATATCAACCCTTCCAGTACTTATCAGCTGTGTAAACTACAGATATACTACAGGGAAATTTGTGAAGTTCTTTCCAGTCTGACAACAGTGGCCTCTGCTGACACCTCTGTCCATGTCAGGAACTGTCCAGAGTAGGAGAGATTCCTGACATGGACAGAGGTGTCAGCAGAGAGCACTGTTGTCAGACTGGAAAGAACTTCACATATTTCTCTGTTTTATACAGCAGCTGATTAGTACTGGAAGGTAATTTACCAATCTGTTTATCTTTCTGGCACCAGTTGATTTGAAAATATTTTCATTTGTTTTCCACTTGTTTCCACTGTAGTTCCCCTTTAACCCCTTAAGGACAATTTTATTTGTACGTTTTTGTTTTTTTCTCCTCGTCTTCAAAAAATCATAACTCTTTTATATTTTCATCCACAGACTAGTATGAGGGCTTGTTTTTTGCACGACCAGTTGTCTGTTGTAATGCCATCACTCACTTTACCATAAAATGTATGGTGCAACAAAAAAAATACTATTTGTGTGGGGAAATTAAAAAGAAAACCGCACTTTTTCTAATTTTGGAAGGTTTCGTTTTCACGCCATACAATTTACGGTAAAAATGACATTTGTTCTTTATTCTTTGGGTCAATACAATTAAAATGATACCCATGATAACGTACTTTTCTATTACTGTTGCGCTTAAAAAAAATTGCTAAATTTTTAACCAAATTAGAATGTTTAAAATCCCCCTATTTTGAAGACCTATAACTTTTTCATTTTTCCGTATAAGCGGCAGTATGAGGGCTCATTTTTTGCGCTGTGATCTTTACTTTTTATTGATATCATATTTTCTTTTATAAAACTTTTAATCAATTTTTTATAAAAAGCAGCTATTTTGGACTTTTTTTTTTTTTACGTTCACGCTCTTCACCGTACGGTCTCATTAACATTTTATTTTAATAGTTGGGATATTTATGCACGCGGCGATACCAAATATGTATATAAAAAAATAATTTAACACTTTTTGGGGGTGAAATAGCGAAATGGGACAATTTACTTTGTTATTGGGGGAGGGGGTTTTCACATTTTTTTTTACTTAATTTTTTTTTACTTTTTTCACTTTTATATTTACACTTTAATTGTCCCCATAGGGGACTATTTATAGCAATCATTCCATTGCTAATACTGTTCAGTGCTATGTATAGGACATAGCACTGATCAGTGTTATTGGTCATCTTCTGCTCTGGTCTGCGGGAAGGCAGATCCGAGCAGAAGACGCTGTGAAGGCAGCGGAGGCATGTGAGGGGACCTCCGGCTGCCGTTGCGATCCGATCATCCATTTTAGTGACCGCGATGCTGCATATGCCGTGATCTGTATTGACCACGGCATCTGAAGGGTTAATGGCGGACATCCGCGGGATCGCGGATGTTCGCCATTACCGGCGGGTCCCTGTCTGCGATCAGCAGCCGGGACCTGATGCGCATGATCTGGGCATCGCTCCGATGCTCGCGGTTATGCTTAGGACGTAAATGTACATCCTGGTGCGTTAAGTACCACCTCACCAGGACGTACATTTACAACCTGCTTCGTTAAGGGGTTAAGCTCTGAACATAATATAGAGCTGACAGATTCCCTTTAATAGTAATGTCGTATGGGACCTCTTATGTATTTGCATAGTTTCACACAGATCTGCACATAAGCCTTCTCCATTATTCTAACAAATAGAAATATCACAGTGCACAAAATAACAACTCCACAAAGTTAAATGTCAAGTTTGGCACTGCTACATTGGTTCATGGCTGGCCTTGACTGCTGCATTTTCCTTTCACATTTCCCAATTGCTATCATTGTGGGATTATGAGTCAAGACTGCTTGTTGAAATCCCCCTAACATCATTTTCAAGGAATAAAGGAGATAATTCATGTGGAAGTAAACCTATAATCCAATCCAGGAAATTTAGAGAATACAAAGGAGTTAATACATTATAATGGGGGCTTTGTTTCTAGTGTCTTCATCCCACAGACCAGGGGATTTTCTGAAGGGCCAGAAACAAAACAATAACATGTATTTATGAACATGTGCTGGGTGTTACAGGAACGATGATCACATGTATTATAGGAAGTAACCGCTCTGTAGTGTTATCTATCAGTACTGGTGTGGTCACACATTTACCACATGAATGAAGTAAATAGACATGACACTGAACACCAGCTGCTTGTCTGACAGTCAATTGTACATTATCATGTATACCTCTCTCTAACATATGGCTAGTTTCAGGGCTCAAGTCCTGCAGGAACGCGTGGAAACTGAGCTCCTGCACTTTTTCCACAGCAGGAACATCCACCCCAGTGTCCTGCAGGACCAGCCCTTGAGTGGAAATCGTTGGTGAGTTCCCACACTTCTTTTCCCAGGACTTGACCCCTGGCTAGTCACTTTTCTTTGTCAGTAAAGGTTACTTTTACATTGTACATTTGTATTTGACTCATTCATATGATCAGATCTGCTGCCTTTATGAGAAGGAGTGATCCAATATCAAATCAGGATGGTGCCTCGACTACTGCAACAACCTCCTCTGTGGCCTTTAAACCTACACTTTAGCTCCCCTCCAATCCATCCACAACTCTTTCCTTGCTCCACCTCTGCCAATACCTTCACTAGCTACCCATTGCCCAACAAATTCAGTTTAAACTGTTCACAAGGACATACAAGGTCGTCCATTCATCTTTGACCTGATACTGCCCCTTTGCGTAACCTCCGATCCTGTTAAGACCTACCCCTGTGCTATCGCCTCCAAGACTTCTTTTGTGCTTCCCCCATACACTGGAACTCGCTTCTCCGACATATCTAAATCTGTCCCACAATGAAGACCTTCAAAAGGAACCTGAATACCCATCTCTTCAGAACAGCTCACAACCTTCAATAACCCTGCACTGTGAGTGGCTGCTATCCTAACTTCTTGCACTTGCTCTCCCTATCACCCACTATTTCCATCCTATCCCCTTGTAGATTGTAAGCCCTTGCTGGCAGGGCCTTCTCTCTCTATATATCAGTCTGTCTTTGGCTCTGTGATGTTCATGTTATGTATTAAAATCCTTATTTAATATACAGTGTCCTGGAACCTAGGATGCTATATATATATATATATATATATATATATATATATATATATATATATATTAATAATAATAATAATGGTGGTTTTGACATCAGATTCACCAACTCCACCATTCAAATCCATCAGCAGGTTATAGGTCACTATCTCTGGCATCCTGTATTCTGCTTATTGCTCATGTGTTCACATACTGCAGGGAGTTTATATATTATTGGGTCATTATTAAGAATGATGTCTTCCATCCAACATATATTTCTTGTATTGTTGTACTAAAAGATGCAGTACATGGGTAATGGTGGCACATGGTGGGAGGCTTGAGAAAGCGGACAGAACCGTGTTAGGGATGCTGCCCCGCTTCAGCCGGTCAGTCAACGGACACTGGTCGCGCCTCTCTACCTGGGCACCAAAATGTTTTAAAGAAGTAATTCAAAAATGGGGACCTTTAACTGTATCTTTCCTGAGTGTGATTTTTCCTTCATAGACTTTCACATGGTGGGTAATATTGCCACATTATTAGCATTTGACAGCTTGAGAAAGATGTCTGTACTGAAAAATTGCAGGGTGTGAATAAAGAAACACTATACTGTTCGGAAATGCTGCCTTGGATAATTTGGATTCTTAGCACTTACTTATATAAGGAGTAATTTCAAAAGTTAAATTATATATATATATATATATATATATATATATATATATATATATATATATTTCTTGGCTTGTTTGGTTTTGCCATTTTGTCTGTGAAGCAGCTAAAGGTCGCTGTACACTCTGAATAGCTTTCAGACAAAGTTAATCTTACCTACAAGTATCTCTCTTGATCAATCCATGTACATGAATACTCAGCTTGACCAAACTTTCATATATTTAAATATAAAAAGAGACAGTAAGTCGCTGCCAGCCTAACTCCCCAAGAGCAAATGGATAGGGCAGTTGCAATGCTACACTCCCAGTACTTCACTCTGGAGCCTCCACACACCAGAGGGTCAGCCGTTCCTTACTAGGTTAGCAAGTTCAGCTGACATATGTCTAAAGCATAGAGGCTTTAAGAATAGTTAAAATTGATGGTATCTTTTCAACCATGTTGTATTTTGGATTCTGTAATTATATGTATATAAAAATATGTTTAGTAACCTCCCTGAAGAGAGCTTCAGCCTTAATTAAGTCGCCTCCAACATATATCATATTGCACATATTATAATACAAAGAAGTATAGATATTATTGTCCCTTGATATCTGTATAATATTTTATGCTCTCCTTCTTATGCAGTGTTGAATAGTAGATTTCTACTTTTACAATGACAATTATATTTTGTCCATTATATGAGATACTATGTTAAAAAATGACTTACTAGGCTTGACACCTAGGGTCTAGATTTACAGTCAAAAAGCAACCCCCATGACTGAATTATATGTAGGTAACTTATCTTAGCTGAAATGTCTGTTGACAGGACCTGTGTTTCTGCTGCATCACATAAAAGACACAAGCTGTGTGTTTTCCTATAAACCTGAGCAGGACAAAGCAATACCATAAAGTACAAACACGGCAATGACTCCTAAAGCTAATAAAAGACTTGTTGAACTTTGTCATTGAGAATATGAACTCATTTAAAACTTTTCAGGGTTAAGGATGCGGCAGTAATACTTGACTCATATGCTGCCTTTGTGTGTATGTGCTTTTCATCATAATGACTCTGTAGAAGGGATCACAAGAATACAATGAGTAAAAGCTGGGACTGACAAAAATGATGACCCATGCTGCGCAATAATAATGATGCTGATAATTCTTTCAGCAGAGCTTTTATAAAAGAAAAAAACACTTACTGGCCACTTTTTAAAGTACAATTTTTAGGTTTAATTGCTTGTTAACACAAAGAGTTAATCGGCCAATCACATGGCAGCAACTCAATTTATTTAGGCATTAAGACATGGCCAAGACAACTTGCTGAATTTTAAACTGAGTATCAGAATGGAGATGAAAGAGGTTTTAAGTGATTTTGAACGCGGCATTGCTGTTGGTGCCCAGACGGTCTGATCTAAGTATTTTAGAAACTGCTGTTTTACTGGGATTTTTACGCACAACCATGTCTAGGGTTTACAGAGAATGCTCTGAAAAAGAGAAAATATCCAGTGAGCTGCAGTTGTATGGACAAAAATGCTTTGTTGATGTCTAATGTTAGAGGAGAAGGGGTAGAGTGGTTTGAGATGACAGACAGGCAACAGTGACTCAAATAACCACTTGTTACAACCAAGTGATGTTGACTACCATCTCTGAGGCCACAACACATTGAACCTTGCAGAAGATGGGCTAGAGACCAAGACCAAGCAGAAGACCCAGCTGAATGCCACCTGTCAGCAAAGAACAGGAAACTATGGCTACAGTTCACAAAGGGTGACAAAAATTGGGCAATGGAAGACTAAAAGAATGTTGCCAGGTCTGAGGGGTCTTGATTCCAACTGGGAAATTCAGATGGCAGGGTCACAGTTTTAGGTAAACAATATGAAAGTATGGATCCATCTTGCCCTGTTTCAGTGGTTCAGGCTAGTGCTATATAAGTGACATTTTCTTGTCACACTTTGGGCCCCACAGTATCAACTGAGCATTGTTTAAACATGACAGCTAGAGATGAGTGAATTTTCCCAAAGAATTTGATTCAGTCTGAATTTATTTGCAGCAAATCACTATTAAAAATGGCTATTTCTGGCCTACAGAGAGCCTCAATAGGGGTGTAGAACATTTTGCATCATTGTAACACGCATGGGGTGTGTGTTGGGTTAGTGAAATAATACTGTTATTCAGTATGATATGCAGATCAGAGGCGTCGCTATTAGAATCACTGCCGCACAGTGGCGCAATGACAGAGCCTGGAGGTGGCGTCAATATGAGGATACCATATAGCGGCTGAATGACACAGCGTGGAGGTGGTGGCAGCATGAGGAGAACATATAGTGGCTGAATGACACAGCCTGGAGTTGGCAGCAGCATATAGTGGCTGAATGACACATCCTGGAGGTTGCGGCAGCATGAGGAATACATATAGTGGCAGAATGAAACAGCCAGGAGGTGGAAGAAGCTTGAGAAGACCATATAGTGCCTGAATGACACATCGTGGAGGTGGCGGCAGCATGAGGAGACCTTATTGTGGCTGAATGACCCAGTGTGGAGGTGGCGGCAGCATGGGGAGACAATATAGTGGCTGAATGACACAGCGTGGAGGTGGCGGCAGCATGAGGAGACCATATATTGCCTGAATGACACAGCATGGAGGTGGTGGCAGCATGAGGAGAACATATAGTGGCTGAATGACAAAGCCTGGAGTTGGCGGTAGCATGAGGAGGCCATATAGTGGCTGAATGACACAGCGTGGAGGTGGCGGCAGCATGAGGAGACCATATAGTGCCTGAATGACACAGCCTGGAGTTGGCGGCAGCATGAGGAGACCACATAGTGGCTGAATGACACAGCCTGGAGTTGGCAGCAGCATATAGTGGCTGAATGAAACAGCCTGGAGTTTGCGGCATCATGAGGAGAACATATAGTGGCTGAATGACACAGCCTGGAGGTGTCGGAAGCATGAGGAGACCATATAGTGCCTAAATGTCACAGCATGGAGGTGGCGGCAGCATGAGGAGACCATATAGTGGCTGAATGACATAGTGTGGAGGTGGAAGCAGCATGAGGAGAACTTATAGTAGCTGAATGACACAGCCTGGAGTTGGCGGCAGCATGAGGAAACCACGTACTGGCTGAATGACACAACCTGGAGTTGGCGGCAGTATATAGTGGCTGAATGACACTGCCTGGAGTTTGTGGCAGCATGAGGAGAACATATAGTAGCTGAATGACACAGCCTGGAGGTGGCGGAAGCATGAGGACACCATATAGTGCCTGAATGACACAGCGTTGAGATGGCGGCAGCATAAGGAGACCATATAGTGGCTGAATGACACAGCGTGGAGGTGGCGGCAGAAGAAAGAGAACATATAGTGGCTGAATGACACAGCCTGGAGTTGGCGGAAGCATATAGAGGCCGAATGACACAACATAGAGTTTGCGGCAGCATGAGGAGAACATATAGTGGCTGAATGACACAGCCTGGAGTTGGCGGCAGCATGAGGAGAACATTTAGTGGCTGAATGACACAGCCTAGAGGTGGCGGAAGCATGAAGAGACCATATAGTGGCTGAATGACACAGCCTGGAGGTGGAAGCAGCATGAGGAGAACATATGGTGGCAGTATGAGACAGCTTGGAGCTGGCATCCGCATGAGAACATATGTGGCAGAATGAGACAGCCTGGAGCTGGCATCAGCATGAGGAGAACATATGGTGGCAGAATGAGACAGCCTGGAGGTAGCATCAGCATGAAGAGAACATACAGTGGCAGAATGAGACAGCCTGGAGGTGGCATCAGCATAAGGAGACCATATGGTGGCAGAATGAGACAGCGTGGAGGTGGCAGCAGCATCTGGAGTCCTGAAAGTGACCCAGTCACAGAGTGGTGTGGTGGTTGGTAATACCAGTACCAGGTGACAAAGGTGGGGGAAAAAAGGAGGACTTGTCATCAGATGCGTGGCATCAGGTGGGTGGCAGGAACAGAATAGTAACTGAGGCAGGTAGGCAGAAGAAAATGGTCTCTTTTGTTAAAGAGTTAGTGTGCACAAGTAAGTATTGAGGACATCCATTACGTAAGACTTAACTTTTAATAATATGCTTAGGATAAAATATATGGACCCAATTTTTTTTCTTCAAATCATACAAACGGAAAGGTGTGCAAAAAAAAAAAAAACATGTGCCACCTACACCACCAAGTATTGATGTGATGTAAAGACCTCTAAAAGGTTGAAGGGAACAAAGTATGGTCCATTGTAACTGGTGGGGTAAAAACTTACCCTGTAAGGCCCTACTCTCGCATTCTTGATTCCCTTCTTGGCAATTGTTGCTCGCACTTAAAAGGGCAGCCCCACACAGGAACCTCTCCCTATTTCCCTCTACAAATACTGCCATTTCCCAGAGTTTTTAGGTGGAAATAGGGATTGGTTCCTGTGTGGGGCTGCCCTTTTTAAGATGAGTAACACTTTCCTCGAAAAGGTGGAAGGGAACAACATATTGTCCATTGTAGTAGGTGGGGGAAAAACTTCCCTTGTAAGGCCGGAGCATCTGGAGCGACAGAAGATGGGTATGACACACAGCTCCCTTCAGCTGAGGTGGTGGAGCTGAGGTGGTGGAGCTGAGGGGGTGGAGCTTTGGCTGGCTGAAACAGGGAGCAGCGTGCCACTGGGTAATGCAGCAGGCTGGACCAACACATTGAAACCACGGATCTCCCATGCCGCTTTATGGTAACGCTGCATATGTTGACACAGGGCCGTGGTGCCAACATTGGGACCCTGGCCACGCTTCACCTTCTGCCGACACATCTTGCATGTGGTTAGGTTAACTTCCTCCGGATTCTTGATGAAAAACTGCAACACCGCCGAGTAGCTGATTTTCCCACCAACAGTCCACACTGATTGACTGCTACTGCTGCTGACTCCAGGAACCCCTGTTCCACTGCCACCCGGGAAGGTAGGCTGCCTCGAAGCAGGTGGTCTACCCCGGGCACCTTTGGCTCCAGACTTTCCACTTCTGCCACCATGCTTACTGTCAACCATGCTACTACCTTGCTGGCTCAGCTGCTGCCTCACAGGCAACCTGCAGCCCTCTTCTCCTGATGATGATGAAGCCCCTTCTGCACCCGGCTCCCAAGTGCGATCGGCTTCATCATCATCAAGTTGTGCCTGCACATCACTGATGTTCTCCTCAGGTTCCTAAACAGTGACTGCTTCAGGAACCTGAATGCTCGCAACACCGCCTGCCACGCCACTCTCCTCATCACTACTTGTTCGCCTAGCGGAGGAAGTGGCGGATGTCTCCTCTACTTCTTGGCTTGGCAGTAGCTGCTGACTGTCCTCTAGTAGATTGTCCTCATTAAATAGTGGAGCTGAACCCACAGCATAAGATACTTCTGTGGGGGAGGGAACAGCATGGGAGAGAGGCAATGTGAGGACACGGACTTCTCCTGGGCAATGCTAACTGAGGGTTGTGTCTTCGGAACCCACTGACTGTTGACTGGGGGTGTCAGATGTCACTTGTGATTAAGTGGATGACAGTGTTAACCAATCGATGGCGACAGATGGGATGCTGGTCAAGACACGACCGTTAGATGATACCGGGAGCTTAAAGGACATCAGCAGTGCTGGGCAAAAAATTTTTACCTCATTTAATAGGTCTTTTAAAGACCTTTCCAACGATGTCTCCCCCGTCAAAATTGGCCCAGCCGTTCTCCCGCTATCAGCACATGAATTACTGAGGACAAGTGAAAGAAAAACTACATCTCCCATCATGCCTTGTGCTTACTTCCTGTAAGCTGCTGCCCTCCCCCTGTTCTCTCTCCCAAGCAAATTATAATATTGTAACGCCCCCAACTCCCTCCCCTGTGCATATACCCTCCCCTTCTGCTCATCTCCCCCTCCCCATGCTGGCTCCTGTCCAGTGATGAAGCAGCTGCCTCCGTGCTCATGTTAGTTCCTAGCTATGTAGACAGACAGTCTGCATAGCTAGAATCAGCAGTGTCAGCACTGGAGAGTGGATAGTGAAAGTAAAAATGGTAAAAAACATAATTGTTTGTCTATAAAACTGTCCTGATATTGGTCCCTCCATCTTTTTCAAAACTACAACTCCAAGCATGCCCAATTATTTTTTATGCTGTTCGGGCATGCTGGGAATTGCAGTGGTGTCTCCAGCTGTTGCAAGACTACAAATCCCAGCATGCCCTGTCAGCTTTATGCTGTATGTGCATGCTTCTAGTTGCAGAGGTGACTCCAGCTGTTACAAGACTACACATCCCAGCATGCCCTGTCAGCTTTCTTCTGTTCCTGCATGCTTGTAGTTGCAGCTGTGCCTCCAGCTGTTGCAAGACTACACATCCCAGCATGCCCTGTCAGCTTTCTGCTGTTCCTGCATGCTTGTAGTTGCAGTGGTGCCTACAGCTGTTGCAAGACTACACATGGCAACATGCCCTGTCAGCTTTCTGCTGTTCCTGCATGCTTATAGTTGCAGCGGTGCCTCCAGCTGTTGCAAGACTACATATCCCAGCATGCCCTGACAGCTTTCTGCTGTACGTGCATGCTTGGATTTGCAGCGGTGCCTACAGCTGTTGCAAGACTACATATCCCAGCATGCCCTGACAGCTTTCTGCTGTACGTGCATGCTTGGATTTGCAGCGGTTCATCCAGCTGTTGCAAGACTACTTTATGCTGTTCCTGCATGCGTGTAGTTGCAGCGGTGCCTCCAGCTGTTGCAAGACTACAAATCCCAGCATGCCCTGTCAGCTTTCTGCTGTTCCTGCATGCTTGTAGTTCCAGCGGTGCTTCCAGCTGTTGCAAGACTACACATCCCGGCATGCCCTGACAGCTTTCTGCTGTTCCTGCATGCTTGTAGTTGCAGCGGTGCTTCCAGCTGTTGCAAGACTACACATCCCAGCATGCCATTTCAGCTTTCTCTTTTACTGGGATTTGGAGTAGGTCCACATGTCAATAGAAAAGTGTTTTACAACAGGTGTGCCTCAAGCTGTTGCGATCGCTCTCTCTGTCTCTCTCTCTGTCTCTCTCTCTCTCTCTCTCTCTCTCTTTCTCTCTCTCTCTCTCCTTCTCTCCCCCCCTCTCTTTCTCTCTCATTCTCTCTCAATTTCTCTTTCTTTCTTTCTCTTTCTTTCTTTCTCTCTTTCTCTCTCTATTTTTATTGAAGATCCCTTATGTGTCTGTGAACTTCCGTAATTGCTGATACAAAGAATACACATGTTATGAATAAAAAACTAATAATTTAATACAAAAATGTTGTAACAACAACTCACAACAAATGTATGAACAATAAACATTATCAAAGATATATCCTATATAATTTTTTGAAAAAACAGGTTAATCTAATAAATTTCTAAATGTATTATCGCTGAAATCTTGATTCGTATTGCTCTAGTAAAACAGAGGTATCCGGTCTTGGAACGGGGGCAATATTTGTAGGATTAACTTCCCTCTGAGATACCCAGTCACTCACAGTTGGGTCAACTACTACTTTGAAAATATTGTCTAGAACCTCTTTCATAAAATCTTGTGAGGTGGGTTCATAAACAGCCTTGACAATCCAATCTCTCCGCGCCTTAGAGTACACATATTTGTAGCGTTCACTTCCCAACTGTTCACTTGAAGATGTTTCCCTTTTTACTGTTGCTTGAATTCTGCCAACATTTTTGTTGTGGTCCAATGCTGCAAGCTGGGTTCTTGCAATCATTGAGTCGATAAAAAAATGAATTCTCTTCAGCCTGTACTTGAGACAGACACTATGGTATATCTCAAGTTCCCCAGTGTGACAGAAATGTGATAGTTGGCGAATGTCCCTCAGTAAAATGGGATTTAAACAAACTTTGCTAAGTACGTTATGTGGTGGTAAGCCAGGTTCTAACCATTTATTTTTTTCAACTTGTTCAGCTGTAAGGGGGGATGTAGACACCCCGAGTAAATAGAGTCGCCCTCCCAAGCATGGTTATTGGCCACGTGGCGTGTGACAGATTTCCACCTTTCTACTAGGATGTCCGGGTTTTTATCACATGTGCGTGCACACCACCACAGGTGATTTTTCACTGGTTGTATCCAGGAATGGAGTACTTGTGTGTTTCTTTGTTTAGCCCCCGCTGCCAGTTTGTTTCCAACAGACTTCGCCACATGCCACACATCGAACTGATGTCCGATGTGTGCAAACTCTTCCCGCATTATTTTCCGTATTGAAATATGTCTATCAGTGGCTAGCATGGCAATTTCAATGTTTTTGTCCAACAAACTTTGGATACACTTTTTAAAGGCCAGCTTTTCTAAGCCAACTGATGTGGTGGATGGTTTCAGCTGCTCAACATGGAAAGTACATACTTTTTTGGTGTGTGCGTCCATTAGAGTGTATGAGCAGTACTTTGCAGAAAACCCCGGGGAGTCATTCTGTCCGTCTCCAGTCAGGTAAAGCGGGGCATTTCCAATCTCACTAAGAATTTGCTCTTGCTCTTGTTTCCAGCTAAGATGTATTCCTGAGTAAATGTATAGCTTTTGATGAGTGAAAAAAGTTGACTGTGATATGCTCTTCATGTTTATTATTCTGAAGAAACTTTCCATCTTATTTATACTGTTCCCACTTAGGACGGTAGCAGCCGATAGCAATACATTTCCTGCAGGATTATTGCTGACTGTAGGTTGTGATTTCCACAAGGCACGCACATGTCCTTGAGAACATTTCACCGTAAGGTGAAACATGCTCCCCTGAAAATATTGCTTATAGTGTGTCAACTGCCCTTTACATTTCCTTTTTACCGGACAAGGGATCATACGAATCAATTTTTTAAAACATGATTCAAAGATTAAAAATTTTCTATCTCGAACCACATCTTCATTGATACAATGCAAGTCTTCAAAATCTTCAGGCAATTTAATTTCATCATCGCTGCTTGAAATTGATTCCTCCGGTTCTTCCTCTATATCAGGAGCGTGAAAGGAAGTGTCTTCTGGGTCTATATAAGTTGTGATTGTAGTAGCAGTTTCTTCGTTAGCCAACAGAAGGTCCTCTTCTTCAACAAAGAATATAGGTGAAATGGGACCCAGATTTGGATCCATTTCTGGCAGAACACTTTCTGTTGGTTGTGGATAAGGCTCCAAAGAAAAAGGCAGTAACGTTTCCTCTGCAGTAAAATTTATAAAATAATTGTGTTCTGATAGACATTGAGTTTTCTGAACTGTACTAATTGTAGTCCCTTTAATGGGGGTTGATGTACACATTGCTGATGAATATGACAGTTCTATCAAATTAGCAGGGTCTGATTGTCCTTTTTGAAGTCCTTCTTTGGCCAAAGATAATTGCATAGCTTGTGAAAGATCTTTCTCTGAGATTAGCCTCCGACATAGTCTCTTTTGGGCTTGATTTGGTATAGCAGTTTTACGTCTTTTGGGACTGCGATACATAAATGGCATAGTGTTGGTAGCAAAATCCCTTTGGTTAACACTACATGGCCGTTTTCTCTTGCTTTGGGAATCATTATTACCAGGATCACCAACTCTTTTTAAAGTTGAGTCCTGTACGCCAGATGATGGACCATGTGAGGATACTTCTGCAGAGGATGAGGCCACTGAATCTGCAGAGCTTTGTGGAATCGTTTCAACACTCGAAGTAAAAGAGGAAGACAAAGTTGACTGCAATGACATTGATGTGAGAGGTAAAACTGTGGACGTCGTAGTTGTTGTTAGGTTTAAGAAGCTAGTCTCTGAAGTAGAAGTGGTACAAGCAGAGGTAAAGGTTACCACTGTGGTGGTTAAAGTAGAACATGTGCTAACAACTACTGGTGTCGGCAAGGTGGTAAAAGAAACAGTTGCTGTAGTAGCGGTCAATGTTCCACTTGCTTGGCATGATGTTGATGGTAGACTTGGAAAAATAGTCGGTTCTGCATCAGGCCGGAGTTTACGACGATCCTTAATAAATGTGTACGCCTCTTGCTCAAAATGTAGCGAACACATTCTGTAGGTGTCATTAGCTTTTCCAAGCAAAACCTTCTGCACCATCTGTTCCATATTTGCTGTAAACTGACCACTGTTCTGGAGCCATTTCCTAATGCGACCTTCATTATTAGGAAAAGTATGTAATATAATAGATGGGTTCAGTTTACGCCATGTGGTGGGGCATCCCTTTATGACACAGGCTGGCATTCTAATTGTAGAATTATAAATGAAAGAACAAAACCATTAGTGAGCTGTACCTTATTTTTACCTTGTAAAAAAAATATATTGCATTTTGGGAATTTAACCCCTTAAGGACTCCCTTGAGGCACCGCTGGACTGCGAGGCCGGTACCGGACAAACAGGTGAATGTAGAAAAGTGATTTAAAGGGGTATTTCGGGCAAAAACATCTTTTCTCCGATCCAAAGGATAGGGGATAAGATGTCTGATCGCGGGGGAGCCCGCTGCTGGGACCCCCCGCGATCTCACTGCAGCAGCCCGCATTCTATGCGTAACTGCACCTGCACCTCCGGGCTTCCGATACGGGGACGTGACCTCACGCCACGCCACCTCCATTCATTTCTATGGGAGGGGGAATGACGGCCGCAACTCTGTATCGGAAGCCCGGAGGTTTCCGAAACTGCAGGTGCAGTTACGCATAGAATGCAGGCTGCTGCAGGGAGATCGCGGGGGTCCCAGCGGCGCCCCCCGTGTTCAGACATCTTATCCCCTATCCTTTGGATCAGGGATAAGATGTTTTTGCCCGGAATACCCCTTTAAAGTTTATTTTGTTTATTTTTGCCACCATGGCACAGCAATATGTAAAAGTCTTGCACTACAGATGTCTTTTGATTTGCTAGGAGATGCTAAGTTCTTGGAGTAGAGAACAAAAGAGAGGGGGTTAGGGGAAGACTTAGAGTATGTTAGAGCCAAGCAATTTAGTTATCCTGTCTGAATTCTAATACATAAATGTGTGTCCTCCAAAATACTATAACAAATCACCAGCACCACCCCCGATTTTTTTTTAAATCTGACCAGGCTCCTGACCTGTTCCTTGGTAGACGGTCTGAAATGTGAAGACAACATCTCCCCCAGCTCTGTCTGAACTCTGGCAGAGCCAAAGTGGTATGTTAATTACCAACGTCTACCTGACAACAAAGTTTTTACAGCAAAAAAACCATGGTCAGACAATATTAAAAAAAAAAAGTGGGGGTTAGACGGTGGTCTGGGTGTTTGGAGCACACTAATTGGATTATCAGATTCCAGACAGACCTAACTGAATAGGTTGGCTCCAACACACTATGACCCTACTCCCAAAGCCTATCTATATTTTTTAACCATGTTTTGATAG
This sequence comes from Hyla sarda, assembly GCF_029499605.1. Lineage (NCBI taxonomy): Eukaryota > Metazoa > Chordata > Amphibia > Anura > Hylidae > Hyla > Hyla sarda. The sequence continues at coordinate 77,021,950 of NC_079193.1, read as the reverse complement.
TAGTTAAACCTTTTTTCTGTGGTAGACGGTCAAAAATTTACAGACAAGATTGAACAAAGGGCAATGTTGTCTTTATATTTCACATAATCATCCATGGAAAAAAGGTTTGACGGCTAACAAACATAAAGCATGATAACACAAGAATGATGAAAATGGAATAAATATATATAGATATATATAGATATATATATATTTTATTAGTATATATTGGGTGTGAGTGGCACTATTGAAGGACTCCAGGTGCTGGGTGGAATCTGGGTGCTTAGCCGGGTCTAGGGGTCTGAACACGACCCCACCAAGTAAGCAAATAGCCTAAACAGGAAAAAAAAGAGGCACTCCGGTATCCAAAAGGCAAAGTGGTTTATTCACATATCCATCAATATATTGTGGTTTTGGTCGTTATCAAGCATCTTTCTTGATAAAGACATCATTGAGGGGATCAGTTTGTACTGACGGATGTTTGAATAAAAGAATTAGCATTTTGGATACTGGAGTGCCGCTTTTACACGCCGTATATATATATATATATATATATATATATATATATATATATATATACATACACACACACGCCGTATATATATATATTATATATATATATTTTTTTTTTGTGTGTGTATATATATATATATATATATATATATATGTGGCATTATTTTATTGTCTTATTCTATGCATATATATATATATATATATATATATATATATATATAAAAATAATAATAATATATGCATATAATTAGATATAATATATATATATATATATATATATATATATGCGCTGTAATTATCTAATAATATACATTACACACTCATATATATATATACATATATATATATATTTGTAAATTATAGATTTATAATATATATATATATATATATATATATATATATATATATATATAAATAAAATATTATATATATTATAAAATTATATGGCATTATTTTATGGTCTAATTAAATGCATATATATATATATATATATACACCATATATATATATACATTTTATTTTTATATATATATATATATATATATGGCGTGTGTATATATATATATATATATATATATATACATACATGCCGTGTGTATATATATATATATATATATATATATATATATATATATATATACATACATGCCGTATATATATATATATATATATATAATATATATATGGCGTTTATATATATATATATATATATATATATACGGCATATACATACTATAAGTATTTTATTAAATACTTACATGTCAGCAGTATGTGTGCTAAGGTGTAGCGATCAGGTAAAGGTGAGGTGTAGCAGTCTGGTAAGGCAATAAAGCACAAAACAGCCAAATTCTCCAGTAATAAAGAACTTTATTCTTTGTACAGCACATTTATAGGTTAGGGGCGTTATATTTCATTTACATATTTGAATAGATTTATTTTAGATTTCCATGCCCCTATCTGTGAGGTCCGTGCGCGCATGCGCACGGCACACACAGCTTTCATCTGGGCAAATACCTGGACCCAGAAGACACTGCCCCTATTTGAAAGCTGCTCCTTCTATTTGTAAACTCTGTGCGCTTCTTCTATCTGTAAGGAGTTTACAGATATAAGAAGCGCACGGAGCTTACAGATAGAAGGAGCGCATTTGTAAGCTCCGAGCGCTCCTTCTATGTGTAAGCTCCGTGCTCACAGCGTTCCCTGTGCAAACACGTGATCACCCCGTCGGCCAATAGAAATGATATCACGTGCCGCACAGGGGATGATAAATCCTATTGGCCGACGGAGAGCATGGGTGATCACGTGTTTGGCCAGGGAACGCCGTGTGTGCAGTGCGCATGCACGCACGGAGCTTACAGATACCAGGCAAAGAGGGAGGTTACAGATAGGGGTGTCTTTGAGGCAGAGCCTATGGCTGCCTCAGAAAGCGCCCGCTTATGCATATGCATAAGCGGGCGGGACCCGACGGAGGCTAGGGGGAGGAAAAGAAAATCGCAAGGACTGCTGGGAGGAACACAACTCCGTCCCCAAGATGGCGGCTGCTATGTAATGAATAGGGGACGGACGCAAGACTACTCGGCTATGCTGGCAACTCTAATATTTCATAAACGGTTGCATATAGGTAAATAGGACTAATAGACAGAATTGTATAACTTTTGTTTGGGGAGCACTTGGGCAGGAATTTTTGACCACTACAGTTGTCCTTTAAGCCTCTCGCTGCGACTCCTGCTGCCACTCGCCCCTAGTCTGCTGCTACCTCTGCCTGATGAATTTAGGCCTCTGCCACTCCTCTGTGCATGTCCTGGCACTTCTCTGCCTGACATAATTAGTTCATATATGAGGGGAGTGCAATACGCTCCACTACGCTTAAAACAGTATTTGTCTACAACACCAGCAGGTGTGTACTTTTGGCTGGCCTTTCACAGAATCTAGGCCCTTAAGACTTTAACAGGAACAAAATAGTACACCACTTATATGTATGTATGTGGAATGCACTTATGAGGTGAGGACAATGCGCTACAGTACGCTTAAAACAGTATTTGTCTACAACACCAGCAGGTGTGCACTCTGGCTGGCCTTTCACAGTAACTAGGCCCTTAATCCCTTGGGGACAGAGCCCATTATAACCCTAAGGAAGGGAGCATTTTTTTCAAATCTGACCTCTATCACTTTATGCTATAATAACTCTGGGATGCTTTTACTTATAAATTTGATTCCTTTTAATTAAATTACTTTTGATTAAATTTGATTAGTTCTTCATGACATATTCTACTTTATTTTAGTGGTAAATTTTCGTTGATTTCAGGAAAAATTAGAAAATTTAGCATTTTTCTAACTTTGAAGCTCTCTGCTTGTAGAGAAAAGGGACATGTCAAATAAATTACATATTGATTCACATATACAATATGTTAGCTTTATGTTTGCATCATAAAGTTGACATGTTTTTACTTTTTGAAGCCATCAGAGGGCTTCAAAGTATAGCAGCAATTTTCAAATTTTTCACGAAAATTTCTAAATCAGAATTTTTTAGGGACCAGTTAAGTTTAGAAGTGAATTTGAGGGTCTTTATGTTGCAAATCCCCTATGATGGACACCATTATGAAAACTGCACCCCTCAAAGTATTAAAAATGACATTCAAATAGTTTGTTAACCCTTTAGGTGTTTAACAGGCATAGCAGCAACATTTTTTACACTAACATGTTATTGTAACCCCATTGTTTTCATTTTACAAGGGGTAAAAGGTAAAAAAAAGGCTCCCCAAACTTGTAATTATTTTTCTCTCGAGTAAGGAAATACCTCATATGTGGAAGTAATGTGCTCTGTGGGTGCACTAGAGGGCTCAGAAGGGAAGGAGCAACAATGCGATTTTGGAGAGCGAATTTTGCTGAAATGGTTTTTGGGGGGCCATGTCGCATTTAGGAAGCCCCCATGATGTCAGAACAGTAAAAAAAAAAAAAAAAACACATGGCATACTATTTTGGAAACTACACCCCTCAAGGAAGGTAACAAGGGGTAAAGTGAGCCTAAACACCCCACAGGTGATTGACAAACTTTCGTTAAAATGCGACGTAAAACATTTTTTTTTTTTTTTTTCAATAAAATTCTGGTGTTACCCCCAATTTTTATCAAGGGGTAATAGGAGTATGGAAATACCCCATATGTGGATGTAAAGTGCTCTGTAGGCACACTACAATGCTCAGAAGAAAATGAGCTTTTGAAGAGAGAATTTGGTTGGAATGGAAGTCGGGGGCCATGTGCGTTTACTAATCCCCCATGCTGCCACAACAGTGGACCCACCCCCACATGTGACCCCATTTTGGAAACTCCACCCCTCATATAATGTAATAAGGGGTGCAGTGAGCATTTACACGGCACTGGCGTTTGACAGATCTTTGGAACAGTGGGCTGTGCAAATTAAAAATAAAATTTTTCATTTTCACGGACCGCTGTTCCAAAGATCTGTCAGATACCTGCTCACTGCACCCCTTATTATATATTACATGAAGGGTGGAGTTTCCAAAATGGGGTCACATGGGGGGTAGGGTCCACTGTTCTGGCAGCATGGGGCCTTTGTAAACCCACATGGCTTTCTATTCCAGCCTAATTCTCTTTCCAAAAACCCAATGGCACTCATTCCCTTCTGAGCCTTGCAGTTCACCAGCAGAGCACTTTACATCCACATATGGGGTATTTCCATACTCAGAAGAAATGGGGTTACAAATTTTGGGAGGCTTTTTTCCAATTACCCCTTGTGAAAATGAAAAATTTGGGGTAACACCAGCATTTCAGGGGAAATGTTTTTTTTTTCACGTCCAACTTTAATGAAAATTCGTCAAACACCTGTGTGGTGTTAAGGCTCACTATACCCCTTCTTATATTCCATGAAGGGTGTAGTTTCCAAAATGGGGTCACATGTGGGTATTTTTTTCTTTTGTGTTTATGTCAGAACCACTGTAACCAGAAGCCACCCCTGTGAAAATCACCAATTTATACCTCAAATGTACATGGCGCTCTCTCACTCCTGAGCCTTGTTGTGCGTCTGCAGAGCACTTTGCATCCACATATGGGGTATTTCCGTAATTGGAAATTGTGTTATACAATTTTTGGGGGTCTTTTTCTTGTTTTACCTCTTGTGAAAAAGAAAAGTATGGGACACCAGCATGTTAGTGTAAAAATATATATTTTTTTACACAAACATGCTGGTGTAGCCCCTAACTTTTTCTTTTCATAAGGGGTAAAAGGAGAAAAATCCCCCCCGCAATTTGTAACACAATTTCTCCTGAATACAGAAATACCCAGCTGGAGGCTCCGTTTAGGAAACACTGCGGTATGAGACCTTTTTCTGTTGTTTTTTTTTTTTTTAGGGGGGGGGTAAGGTAAGGGGATGTATATGTAGTGTTTTTACTTTTTATTATTTGTTAGTGTAGTGTAGTGTTTTTAGTGTACATTCACACAGGTGGGAGTTCACAGTGAGTTGTCTGCTGGAAGTTTGAGCTGCGGCTCAAACTGGTAGAAGGAAACCTACTGTAAACCCGCCCATGTGAATGTACCCTGTACATTCACATGGGAGGGGGGGCACCCCAAACCTTCAGCTGTGGCAAAACTACAACTCCCAGACTGCACTGACAGACGGTACATGCTGGGCGTTGTAGTTTTGCAACAGCTGTAGGCACACTGATGGGGAACCACTAAGTTAAGAAACAGACTCTAGCTCAGTGATTCCAACCCATGTACCTCCAGTTGTTGCAAAACTACAACTCCCATGTACGGTCTGTCAGTGCATTCTGGGAGTTGTAGTTTTGCAACAGCTGGAGGCACACGGGTTGGAATCACCCAAAGTTAGGAAACAGACTCTAGCTCAGTGTTTCCCAACCAGTGTGCCTACAGCTGTTGCAAAACTACAGTTCCCAGCATGACCAGACAGTCAGGGATGCTGGGCGTGTAGTTCTGCAATATCTGGCCCTCCAGATGTTGCAGAACTAAAACTCCCAGCATGCCTGGACAGTCTGGTCATGCTAGAAGTTGTAGTTATGCAACAACTGGGGAAGAACAGTTTGGAGACCGCTAAGTAGTGGTCTCCAAACTGTAGCCCTCCAGATGATGCAAAACTACAACTCCAAGCGTGCCCAGACTGTCCAGGAATGCTGGAAGTTGTAGTTCTGCAACATATGAAGGGCCAGATATTGCAGAACTACACGCCCAACATCCCTGCTGTCTGGGCATGCTGGGAATTGTAGTTTTGCAACATCTGGAGGATCACAGTTTAGAGACCACTACACAGTGGTCTCAAACTGTGGCCCTCCAGATGTTGCAAAATTACAACTCCCATCATGCCATGCTGGGAGTTGTAGTTTTGCAACTTATAGAAAGCCACAGTAAAGATCACCTACCGGCAATCTTCACTGCAGCCACCTCCACCACTGCACTTTCTGGCCGCACTGCTGCTGCCGCTGATGCCGCCGCTGCTCCAGGATGCCGCCGCCGGTCCAGGTAAGCAGACCATGCTCCCCCCTCACCGCTCGCATCCCCCCCCCCCCCCCGGGCGATCGGGTCATCAGTTACCCGATTGGCCCGGATCGCCACCAATCGCTGGTCTGAATTGACCGGCAATTTGCGGTGATCGCCGACATGGGGATCTCAGGACCCCCTCAGGCATTGCCACGGGATGCCTGCTGATAGATATCAGCAGACATCCCGGTCCGATCACCGCCCGGCGAGTGGCGGTGATCGGAAATGCGAAGGGCGGACAGGTACGCCCTCCGTCCCTAAGTACCGGGACGCGAGGGCGTATCCATACGCCCTCCATCCCCAACAGGTTAATACTTAAACAGGAACACAATAGTACCCCACTTAGATGTACGTATGTGGTATGCACTTATGAGGGGAGGACAATGTGCTCCTGTATGCTTAAAACAGTATTTGTCTACAACACCAGCAGGTGTTTACTTTTGTCTGGCCTTTCACAGTATCTAGGCCTTTAAGACTTTAACAGAAACAAAATAATACACCACTTAGATGTATGTGGTATGCACTTATGAGGGAAGGACAATGCACTCCAGTACGGCCAAAAACAGTATTTGTCTACAACACCAGCAGATGTGTACTTTTGGCGAGGCTTTCACAATATCTAGGCCCTTAAGACTTTAACAGGAGCAAAATAGTACACCACTTAGATGTTTGCATGTGATATGCACTTATGAGGGGAGGACAATGTGATCCAGTACACTTAAAACAGTATTTGTCTACAACACCAGCAGGTGTGTACTTTTGGCTGGCCTTTCACAGTATCTGGCTACTATTAGCTTCTCAGTCGCTCTACACACCAGTGCTGCAGCACACAGTCGCTGTGTACTGCATCCAAAATTGCACTTTCAATCTCAATCTCACTCCCGTCCCTATCAGTGCTTCTAGACTGGATTTGCACATGAGGTGAATCGCTGCTGTGAAATTGTTTTTCTGTGCAACACACACTGCTCTCTGTCCCTCTCTCTCTCTGCTATAGAATGCTGATGTGACTGGGAGGCAAATTGCTGCTGTAAAAATGCTTTTCTGTGAAACACACACTGCTGTCTGTCCCTCTCTCTCTGTAATAGAACGTTGATGTGACTGGCCGCAATAAAACTGCCGATTATATAGGGCTGTGACATCACAGGGGTGGCTGGCTGCTGATAGGCTGCATGCTGCATGTGATTCAGGGCAGGGTCATCCAGCTGACCCTTGTTTCAGCCTTCCCAGGATTCCTTGCCCCATGTCCTCACATGTGGATCTGCCATTTTAGATGCCCGGCCCCTAGAGCCTGGACCGCACTAAATGGAACTTAATGAGCGATTTGCATGAATTTCAGGAAAAATTTTAATAGTAACGAATTCAGATTCTTTAGATTTGATTCGCTCATCCTTAATCACAGTGTATCCATCCTCTGATGTCTACTTCCAGCAGGATAATGCACCATGTCACAAAGATCACATAATCTCATACATGATAACGAGGTCTCTGGACTCCAGTGGCCTCCACAGTCATCAGATCTCAATCCAATAGATCACCTTTGGGATGTGGTAGAATGGGAGATTAAAATCATGGATGTGCAGCCAACAAATCTGTCTCAGCTAAATGATGCCATCATGTCCATATGGAGAATGAAGGCAGTATTGAAGGCATAAGGAAATCCAATCCCATATTTTGAAGGTGTACCTAATAAAGTGACTAGTGTTATCATCATCTTAAACACAGCCCCCATACGCTTTCTCCTGATTGGCCTGGGAGCTGTATGTTACATAATGCAAGCAATGATTGGATAAGCTGGGGTCATATGATCTTGCTGCTAGCCACAAGGATGGCAGGGATACCCTGACATTATCTCAGTGTACCTAGTACAAAGTTCCTCAAACTGAATTTATCCTTATCCTGGTGGGGGAGGAAAAGCAACAAAGGAGGAAGCTTTTGTACTCATATCCTGACCCCATATCCCAATCCCAAATCCCCTCCTCATATTCCGACCTCATATCCTGTGCTCATATTTTGTCCTCATATCTCGACCTCATATCCCGTCCCCATATCTCATCCCCACATCCCGTTCTCACATCCCGTCCCCATATACTGTCCCCATAGCCCATCCTCATATCTAATTCTCATTTCTAATCCTCATATCCCGTCCTCAGGTGGGGCTGAGTTGTGGTAAAGATATTGTAAACTGAAAATAAAGGGTGGGTGTGTCTTTGCAAGATGGGGTATAGCATGCGGGGAGGGTGTGGCTTGCCAGTGACTAATGCATTCACCAGGAGATGCAGAGCGGAGCTTGTGGAGTTAGGTACTGAAGTCACATATGCTTGCCGGGAACTTGAAACAAAAACCCCATCCTTCCCATAAGGAGGTAGGTTAGGGGTTAATTGAACTATTATATTTTTATTTGACATATTATAACAAGTATATGAGTAACGTGACCAAGTTTTAGCAAAATATCTCCAGCCGTACTAAAGCTATGCTGGAACATACATTTCCCATAGATTTGAATTGGACTTTAACCCGTTAAGGACTGAGCCCTTTTTCACCTTAAAGGGGTACTCCGGTGAAAAACTTTTTTTTTTTAAATCAACTGGTGGCAGAAAGTTAAACAGATTTGTAAATTACTTCTATTTAAAAATCGTAATCCTTCCTGTACTTATTAGCTGCTGAATACTACAGCGTAAATTCTTTTCTTTTTGAAACACAGAACTGTCTGCTGAAATCACGACCAAAGTGCTCTCTGCTGATACCTCTGTCCATTTTAGGAACTGCCCAGAACAGCATATGTTTGCTATGGGGATTTCCTTTTACCCTGGACAGTTCCTAAAAATGGACAGAGATGTCAGTAGAGAGCACTGTGGTCATGATGTCAGCAGACAGCTCTGTGTTTCAAACGGAAAAGAATTTCCACTGTAGTATTCAGCAGCTAATAAGTACAGGAAGGACTAAGATTTTTTAATAGAAGTAATTTACAAATCTGTTTAACTTTCTGGCACCAGTTGATTTTAGGAAAAAAAGTTTTTCACCGGAGTACCCCTTTAAGGACTGAGCCCTTTTTTGCAATTCTGACCACTGTCACTTTATGCATTAATAACTCTGGGAGGCTTTTACCGATTATTCTGATTCCGAGATATTTTTTTTCGTGACATATTCTACTTTATGTTACTGGTAAATTTTCGAAGATACTTGCATCATTTCTTGGTGAAAATTCCAAAATTTTATGAAAAAATAGAAAATTTTTCTAACTTTGAAACTTTCTTCTTGTAAGGAAAATGGATATTCCAAAAATGTTTTATATTGATTCACAAATACAATGGGGGAGATTTATCAAAGCTGTCTATGTCCCGTATCAATATAGACCTAACTACAGAGGGTTAGGCTGTGTGCGCCTAATTTATCAAAAGGCGCATGTCTCTTGATAAATTCTGTGCACAGACTTCGGGATCTATGCTTTATATTGTAGTTTAACCTGCTCCAGCATGGTCTGACATTTCGGCGTACTTTCAGCCGAAGCGACTTGTCGCTGAAAAGTTGCTTTTGATAAATTCAGCACCAATGCATTTTTCTGTCTAAAATAGATTAGAATGCAATCTGTTCTAAAAATCCTCTAAATGAAAAGTCGTAGAAAAATCACACATATTTAGACTGCGACTTTCTGTGCGACAAATTTGGGCAGGAAAAAACAGTCTAAATCCTTTGCTAAATATCCCCCATTATGTCTACTTTGTGTTGACATCATAAAGTTGGCATGTTTTTACTTTTTGAAGACATTATAGGGCTTCAAAGTACAGCAGCAATTTTCTAAATTTTCACGAAAATTTCTAAATCTGGATTTTTCAGGAACCAGTTAAGTTTGTAGTGGATTTGAGGGGCCTTTCTGTGAGAAATACCCCATAAATGACCCCATTATAGAAATGATACCCCTCAAAGTATTCAAAATGACATTCAGAAAGTTTGTTAACTCTTTAGGTGTTTCACAAGAATAGCAGCAAAGTGGAGGAGAAAAATCAAAATCTGCATTTTTGTAGCCCCATTTTTTTTCATTTTTAAAAGTGGTATTAGGTGAAAAAGGCCCCCAAAATTTGTAGCCCAATTTCTCTCGAGTATAGAAATACCTCATATGTTGACATAAAGTGCTCTATGGGCTTACAACATGACTCAAGAGGGAAAGAGCAACTGTGGGATTTTTTAAAACAAATTTTGCTGCTATGGTTTTTGGGGGCCATGTTGCATTTAGGGGCCAGAACAGCAAAAAAAAAAAAAAAAATTAAAAACCCCATGGCATACTATTTTGGAAACTACACCCCTCAAGGAATGTATACCTGTAACCTCACAGGTGTTTGACAACTTTGCGTTGAAGTTGGAAGTGAAAATGGAAAATTAGATTTTTAACACTTAAATGAATTTAAATCAAATTTTTCATTTTCACATGGTGTAATAGGAGAAAATGGACCTCAAAATTTAAAGCCCAATTTCTCCTGTTTAAGAAAATGCCCCATATGTGGATGTTAAGTGCTCTGCTGGCACACTACATGTCTCAGATCAGAAGGAGCACCACTGGTCTTTTGAAGAGAGATTTTTTTTCATTTTCACAAGGGGTATTTGGAGAAACTGGGTTACAAATTTTGGAGGGCTTTTTCTCCTGACTATGGAAACACATCCACATATGGGGTAACATGCTGGGCGGGCGCACAACAAGGCTCAGAAGTCATAGAGGTCTGTTTGCATTTGAGGCCTATGGCATATCAGTAGCATATCATGAGCGAGAACTCTTTGCATTTGAGGCCGATGTTTCTTTTGGACCTAACAGCTACATACATTCAGAGGGAAATACAAGAAAGGAACACCCACATGTGAGCCTATTACAAACAGTATACCCACTAGGGAAGGTGTATAGGGATGAAGTGGAGATTTGGAACAGACGGGTGTTCCCTACATTTATTTTCCAGGAATGGATGAAGTGTGCTATGGGGGGGAATGGAAATTGCTATTTTAATACTGATATGCCAATCATATTCCCAGAATGATGACCCAGAGTATAGCCGAAAGTAAAAATGATATCCGCCCCAAACCCTATGCTCTGAATCATCATTCTGGGAATGTGATGTGTGTGGCCATCTCTATCAGTAGCTGGATGCCTGCTGAATAATTTCAGCAGGCATCCGGCTCCAATCCCCGCCCGGCGAGCGGTGGGGAACGGAATTGCAGCAAATCGCCGGTCTGATATGGGGGGACCTCAGGACCCCCCCTGTGTGATATGCTGGGATTCCTGTTGACCGATATCAGCAGGCATCTCGGTCCGGTCCCTGCCCAGCGAGCAGCAGGGGCCAGAAGAACGCAGGGTGTACCCATACGCCCTGAGTCTTTAAAGGGGTAGAACCGTGGAAAACTTTTTTTTAAATCAACTGGTGCCAGAAATTTTAATTTGTAAATCTTCTATTAAAAAATCTTAATCCTTCCAATAATTATCAACTGTTGAAGTGGAGTTGTTCTTTTCTGTCTGGCAACAGTGCTCTTTGCTGACATCTCTACTTGTCTCGGGAACTGCACAGAGTAGAAGAGGTTTGCTATGGGGATTTGCTTCTACTCTGGACAGTTCCCTAGATAGGAGTCATCAGAGCACTTAGACAGAAAAGAACAACTCAACTTCAGCAGCTCTGAAGTACTGAAATGATTAAGATTTTTTATTGGAAGTAATTTACAAATCTGTTTAACTTTCTGGAGCCAGTTGGTATATAAAAGTTTTTTCCTGGATAAACCCTTTAAATAAAAACCGAGACTCTCGCAAATGGGAGTGGGTAAGGGTTAAATTAGCTATCCTATGTTTGTAGTTGACATATAAGTAACATGTGTACCAAGTTTCATGTTAATATCTTTAGCCGTTTGGAAGTGATGCTGGAACATACACACATGCACACATTGGGGTAGATTTATCAAAACCTGTCTAGAGGAAAAGTTGCTGAGTTGCCCATATCAACCAATGAGATTGCTTCTTTCATTTTTAAAGAGGCCTGTGAAAAATGAAAGAAGCGATCTGATTGGTTGCTATGGGCAACTGCACCACTCTTTCTCTACACTGGTTTTGATAAATTTCCCCCATTGAGTGTAAGGAATATATATACAACATACAATTTTAAAACCAAAAAGCTTGTATAAAATCACACTACAAATCCAAGGGGGCAAGACGCTCACCCTCAAGGAGCACATGTACATGATAGTAGTACATCACCATAAGCTGACCATTGCCAAATAAAACACAAAATATAAATTGCTGCAAAATGTGGATTGGGGTCACAGTATATACAAGAATACAAATCCTCCTATTGTCAGGGACACAAAATAAAACCTGTACTGGCTATAATAAACCTATAAGTTGCTGAAAGTATTCACCCACACCCAGAAAACAGATTTTCAGCCGGACCAATAGAAGGGGTACACCTTATAAATTCATGTGGCTGCACATGTGCTCCACCAGGTCCCCATGTGTTTCATTGCTCCAGACAACTTCCTCAGGGGTTGTACCTATATGTTTTATAAAACCTCATTTACATTTTTTCATTTATCTTTACTGTACATTCTACTATAGTATATTTAGTTTCTTGGGTAAAGCAGTAAATCTGCTATCAAAGGCTCTACAGACATTTTCAAGCTCGGGTCACACTGCCTTTTTTGGCGTCTACTGGGATCTTTATTGGCTAACATCAGCAACTGTCCAAATTGCCACTTGATACCTGTATAATATTTCAAGCTCAGACAGCAAATATGTTCAGAAACTAGGCTAAGGAGTGAACATAGCCACAGTAAGACTACTTTCAGACCATTAAAGTAAGTCTGTCCATCTGGCTTTAAAACAGTGGCTAAACATGAATATAAATATGCATTTGGCTAGAAAGGGTCATCCTTTTTTTTGAATTTTTTTTTAAATCTCGCCCTTTTCAGTGGCCTTTTTGTTTATATGCAAATGAGGCTCAAGTGCCCAGGTGGCGTTTTTCAGAACAGCAAGAGCCCAGGCAAGTCCAGCCTATGTCTTCTGTTGTTATCTATATCCTCTATATGTTATCTACTGGTACTGGTTACCATTAAAATGGAATAAGAGGATGCAAGTGGGTGGTTAAAAGAGGACATGGGCTGGACTTATCTTACCATGCTGGGGAAAGCCTAGTGCCTAAATCATGATGACTATCCTTATCTAGTCATGTGCTTATTTACACCCCAGTTTTTCTCCTGACAGGTCTGCTTTAAGTTGGTTTCCCGTTTTGGCAAGTTGCCGACATATAGCTAACATAGAGCCCAGCAGAAGCTCAGAAATGCAGCTTTCCTCTGAATCCATAAAGGGGTACTCCCCCCTAGACATCTTATTCCCTATCCAAAGGATAGGGGATAAGATGTCTGATCGCGGGGGTTCCACCTCTGGAGACCCCCATGATCTCTGCTGCGGAACCCCAGACATACTTTCAAGGAGCGAACTTCGCTCTATGCTGGATGACTAGCTATGTGGGGCGGAGGCTCGTGACGTCATGCCATACCCCCTCAATGCAAGTCTATGGGAGGGGACATGACACCCGTCACGCCTCCTCCCATAGACTTGCATTGAGGGGGCGTGGCCGTGATGACACGAGCAGGAGTGACCGTGAAGTCTCAAGACTCAGGCACTGCACCCGGCGCTCTAAACAAATGGGGACCCCCGCGATCAGACATCTTATCCCCTATCCTTTAGCTAGGGGATAAGATGTCTAGGGGCGGAGTACCCCTTTAACATCAATTCTGCCCAGTTATGTAGACTAAAGTTTAAGGTAAATTTATAATCGGTGCTGGATAAGATGAATAAGTATTCTTGAAGACCCAGAGCTTTTACTTCTCAATTTCTTAACAATTGGTATGGTGAGAATGGATTTCTTATTACTGTTACAAAAAATTAATGGAAATTGACAAATACAATTTCTACTATTTCTATAAAAAATACTAACTTGTCTATTTGCTTATTGGAATCTTTGAGCATCTTGTTTTTATCACATTTTTGAGATTTGCCAAAAAGGGAGCTGCAAGAAGTAGCAGAACATATGGCACTGGTCAAGTGTCTGCACCATGCCATATTCTTTTTGTTTATGTTTAATATTATCACAAGAAGAAAAAGCATGGATTTATGACCTTGGAATATGATTTTCGCCTGTGAAATCTCATCTTTTGAATTTCCATCGCCTTCCTGTTTATCTACAGGCCATGTGCTAGTTCATTGGCTGTACAGCACACTTATTTATGTGGGCATATCGCCAGGCAAGTGTTTTCAACAAGTTAAGTTTGCAGATATCTAGATATGCACAAATCACTTTCAATTCTGCAATAGAAGTTTCTTCATACAATCAATAGGTATGATTATTATTCACAATAGATCGGGAAGAGCGCCAAATAATAAACATTGAACTGTCGCTCGATGTTAGAGTGAGTTACAGTATTTTCTTAAAATCTCCAAGGACTCTATATCCTTTGGCACAGCTCCCTAAGAATCAGTAAAAAAAAACAGATGCATAGAATTATAGGCCTTTGAGTTCGGCATTTGACACTTTTAGAGTAGAAGGCAACCCCAAAATGACAATGTGTGTTTACATATCCACCTCCAATGGGCCCCAGCCTTATGAAAGTCCCTAAAGTGCCTTCAGTGCCAAGAGAACATGAGAAAATTACTTTATTAAATTCTCATATCACAGAAAATTTTACTATAAAACTCACAAACCAGATACAGGCAATGTGATAAAATGCTACTTATATAAACGTCAGCTGAATAACCGATTAACAACTACTTAAATGGACACTTTTTATATGTTGCACATCCTGACAAAACAATAGTTTTTCTAATATACTTCTTTAAAAAATTTTCACATTTTATTAAAGAAAACTTCCTTTGAGAATCCCACCACTAGGGGTCCCCATACCTCCAGGGATGAGTGTGTCCAAGGGTCATGGACACTAAATGGCTGATTGACAAGGCTGCAGGAGGAACATAGCCTGCAGAAACACTGCAGTAACACAGAGTTCTACCAAACATTTGCCTCCAGCTGTTTCAAAACTACAATTCCAAGTATGACTGGACAGCCAAAAGATGTTTGGGCATGTAGTTTTTCAAAAGCTGTAGTCACATAACTGAAGGCAACACTGCTGCAAAAAAGAATTATTACATTGTCTTTGGTGGTAGAGTACAGGTCGCTACCCCTGGCACGGCTCGACCACACAGGTGGCTAAGGAAATGCGAGGCACAGAAGGGATAAGGCAACTCGTAGTCTGGATAGCAGAAGGTCAGGGCAGGCAGCACAGTAGCGTAGTCAAAGCGAAGCAGGAGTTCAGTAGGCAGGCAGCAGAGGAGCAAGTCACAAGAGCAAGAGATCTGATGCACGGCAAAGCAATACAGAGGAACGCTTTCTCAATGGCACAAGGCAACAAAGATCCAGCAGGGAACTGAGGAGGGTGGAGGAATTTATAAATGAGCCTCAGGTGGATTACACTAATTAGCGTACTGGCCTTTTAAATCTTAAAGCTCCGGCGCGCATGCCCTAGGGGATGGAGACACGTGCGCCGGAGCAGAGAGGCAGAGGCAGGAGAAACACCCAGGAGGAACTTGCTGAATCTCGGCAGGAGCAGTAGGAATCAAACGGTCAGGAGGAATAATATGCCTAGGCATGGCGTCCAAACCAATGACATCCCTTGATGCGAGTCCCAGCCCCGTCGGCAGCAGAAGGTAAGGGGACCATGCGTTCACGGCCAGCGTGTGTGGCAGGAGCGCATAATGTAACAGTACCCCCCCCCCTTTGGTCTCCCCGTCCTTTACGAGAGAGAAATCTTCAGAGAAGGTTACGGTCCAGGATATTCTCCTCAGGCTCCAAAGATCTCTCCTCAGGACCCAACCCAAAAATATTGTTTACCTCTCACAGTTTTTGCAGCAAGAATCTGTTTCACTTTTTAGACGTCAGATGAGCCGGAGACAGGTGTGGGGACAAGATTCTTCTGAGAGAACCGGTTTATGACAAGAGGCTTGTGGAGAGAGACGTGGAAGGAATTGGGAATGTGTAACGTAGCAGGTAGACGGAGTTTGTAGGAGACAGGATTTATCTTTTGTAGAATCTGGAAGGGACCAAGGTAGCGGGGACCGAGCTTGTAACAGGGGATCTTGAAGCTGATGTACTTGGATGAAAGCCACACCATGTCACCAGGAGAGAAGTATGGAGGAGGTCTTCTACCTTCATCCGTTTGCGCCTTCATGCGTGAAGAAGCCTGGGACGACTGTCGGGTCTGATGCCAGATGATGGAGAAGTCACGGACCAGCTCATCAACAGCAGGCACATCGGAGGAGACTGGGAGAGAAAGAGGAGAACGGAGATGGAGTCCGTAGACAACAAAAAAGGGGGACGACCTCGTGGACACGGAATCCTTATGATTATATGAGAATTCAGCTCAGGAGAGAAGGTCGACCCATTCATCTTGTGGAGCTGAAAAAAAATGCCGAAGATAAGTTTCAAGGATTTGATTAACCCTCTCCACCTGACCATTGGACTGAGGGTGGTAGGCCGAGGAGAAGTCCAGATTGATGTCCAGACGGTTACAAAGGGCTCGCGAGAACTTAGAGACAAACTTCACACCTATATCCAAAACGATATGCTGAGGAAGACCATGTAAACGAAAGACATCTGCGGGGCAGAAGGAAGACCTGGTAGAGGAATGAAATTAGCCATCTTGGAAAACCGATCTACAATGACCCAGTGTTATTATGAGAAGGTGGCAAATCGGTGATGAAATCCATGGCGATATGGGACCAGGGAGTCTCTGGAATGGGTAAAGGCTGTAAGAGTCCTGCAGGTCTTTGTCGAGGAGTTTTGTCACGGGCACATGTTACACAGAACCGAACAAAATCATAAACATCACATTCAAGATGGGGGCCACCAGTAGTGCCGGGAAATAAGAAGTAGAACCTTGCATATTCCAGGATGTCCTTCTGTCAAGGTAGAATTACCCCATTTCAGGACCTTGCGTCGCAATCTGGCGGGCACAAAGCATTTTCCAGGAGGAACTTGCTGAATCTCGGCAGGAGCAGTAGGAATCAAACGGTCAGGAGGAATAATATGCCTAGGCATGGCGTCCAAACCAATGACATCTGATGACCTGTAGAGAGCATCAGCCCTGATGTTCTTGTCTGCTAGATGGAAGTGAATGAAGAAGTTGAACCTAGAAAAGAACAGTGACCATCTTGCCTGGTGGGGGTTCAAACGCTGAGCAGACTGAAGGTATAGAAGATTCTTATGTTCGGAGTAGATGCTGAACGGATGAGAAGAATCTTCCAATAAATGTCGCCAGTCCTCCAAAGCTAGCTTGATAGCGAGGAGTTCACGATCTCCAATGGAGTAATTCCTCTCAGCAGGAGAGAATGTCTTGGAGAAGAACCCACAACTTACACTCTTGCCCTTGGCGTTTTTCTGAGTGAGAACGGCACCCGCTCCAATAGATGAGGCATCGACCTCCAAAGCAAAGGGCCTCTCCGGATCAGGTCTTGTGAGCACGGGAGCAAAGGCAAACACAGACTTTAAACGGGAGAAGGCCTCTTCAGCCTCTTGAGGCCAAGATTTAGGATTAGATGCCTTTTTAGTTAGAGCCTCAATAGGAGCAACCAAGGATGAAAAATGTGGGATAAACTGACTATAATAGTTAGCGAATCCCAGAAAGCGTTGAATAGCACGTAGGCCCGACGGACGAGGCCAATCCAATACTGCAGACAACTTATCTGGATCCATTTGCAGGCCCTGATGAGAGACAATGTAGCCAAGAAATGGAAGACTAGATTTCTCTAACAGACATTTCTCCAGTTTGGCGTAGAGATGATTCTTCCGAAGTCGCTGAAGAACCAGATGAACATGAGTATGATGCTCCTCTAGCTTGGAAGAGAAGATCAGGATGTAATCTAGGTATACGTCAATACAGGTGTAGAGAAGATCACGGAAGATATCTTTGACAAACTCTTGGAAAACGGCTGGAACATTGCAGAGACCAAAAGGCATTACAAGATACTCAAAATATCCATCACGAGTATTGAAGGCTTTTTTCCATTCATCTCCCTTGCGGATACGAATGAGCTAATACGCAGCACGTAAGTACAACTTGGAGAATACCTTGGCACCACATAGATGGGCAAAAAGTTCTGAGATAAGAGGTAGAGGGTAACGGTTCTTGTCTGTGATTTTGTTAAGTCCCCAGTAGTCAATGCATGGACGGAGTGAGCCATCCTTCTTCCCTACAAAGAAGAAACCTTCTCCAGCAGGAGAAGAGGACTTACGGATAAATCCCTTTTGGATATTCTCCTGGATATACCCTGGCTTTGGTCTCAGGAACTGATAGAGGGTATATCCTCCCACGAGGAGGAGTGGTACCAGGCAGAAGATCAATAGGGCAGTCGTAAGGACCATGTGGAGGCAGAGACTTTCTTGCAGAAAACATCAGAGAAATCTTGGTAAGGTGGCGGCAAGCCAGGTAAAGGAGGGAGACGAGAAACAACTTAACGCAGAACAGGTTGGAGGCCAAAATTTTGACAGGATTGTCCCAGGGAATTATTGCTTCAGTTCTCCAATCCAGTAGCGGGGAATGGCGTTGCCACCAAGGAAGGCCAAGAAGAATCTCATAACTACAGTGTGGCAGAACATAGAATTCAATCTTTTCTTTTTGTGATACTCCCACTTGCATGATGAGAGATTCTGTACAGAAGTGAACCTTACAGTCCAGATTTTGTCCATTAACAGAGGAGATGAACAAGGGCTTGGCAAGCCGTGTAAAAAGAAGATGATACTTGTGGACTAAAGCCGCATCAATAAAGTCACCTGCTGATCCGGAATCATAAAATGCTGTAGGGCTGAAAGAAGACTTGGCTGAAGCGAAGACTTGCCTGGAATGATGAGGCCTTGTGTGCCACATTCAAAAAAGGACTGTCAAGCAGGATTAAAGATGCCCTTGCAGCACATGATCCTCCATTTTCTTTGACAGAATTTATCCACTTGGCCACACGCATTGATGTGCGTTTTGCTGAGAGACAGGAAGAATTGCGCTTAGAGGGGGAATCTGCCCCCCTGACACCCGTGTTTCAACGTCCACCTCTTCAGTTTCTTGCCTCTTGCCGAAGAGGTTATACAAGGAGATCGTTCTCTTTTTATGCAACAGGAGAGGTCACGACGACGCAATGAGAAATTGTGTTTTTATTGGGCTAGCCTGGAGCACTTTCTCAAGGGCTGTACAGTTCGCCCGCACCGAGGGTACATGGGAGAGGCGTCCCTGGGTGTGGATACTACCTCTCTACACGACTTGGAATCCCCATCATACTTGGAAGGCAAAGGCAGGCACAGGTGGGAGTCAGAAGACACTGCAGAAGCTGGAGGTGGGAGTGGGCCAGATTGTGGTACCTGCTGCTGTTGCAAGGCCAAAAGCTGTTGCATCATGGCTGAAAGTTGAGAAAATTGCTGTGCCCATCGGGCCAACTGTTAAAACTGACGTATCACAACGGAGGTAAGATCTGTACCTCAGCGGGTTCCATGGCCGGTTCATACTGTAACACTCACGTTTCTGAAGACAGGAACCACGGTGGATGTGGATCCTGTGGGGCAGATGACTCGGACTGTACCAGGGAGCAGAGTCTAAGGTGCAGCTGGTTTTCACCAGGGCCCACCACAAAGCAGAATGGACTTGCTGCTGCAGGCGGCACCCAGGTCGTTACCCCTGGCACGGCTCGACCACACAGGCGGCTGAGGAGATGCGAGGCACAGGAGGGATAAGGCAACTCATAGTCTGGATAGCAGAAGGTCATGGCAGGCGGCACAGTAGCATAGTCAAAGCGAACCAAGAGTTCAGTAGGCAGGCGGCAGAGGAGCAAGGTCAAGTCACAAGAGCAAGGGATCTGATACATGGCAAGGCAATACAGAGAAATACTTTCTCAAAGGCACAAGGCAACAAAGATCCAGCAGGGAACTGAGGAGGGTGGAGGAATATATAAATGAGCCACAGGTGGATTACACTAATGAGCATACTGGTCCTTTAAGTCTTAAAGCTTTGGCGCCCGCGCACCCTAGGGGACCGGGACACGCGCACCGGAGCAGAGAGGCAGAGGCAGGAGAAATACCCGGAGAGTGACGGACTTGCACGTGGGCGCATCCCGCGATGCGAGTCCCAGCCCCATCGGCAGCAGAAGGTAAGGGGACCATGCACTCACGGCCAGCGTGTGTGGCCAGAGCGCATAATGTAATAATGGAAAGATGTATAAATATTAGAATTCACTGGAACACAGAAACATAAAATGTGTTGTCAGATCAGTAATGTTTATATATATATATATATATATATATATATATATAATCTTAATATAGGAATTTTATAATTCTTTAATCTTAACTTATTAGATATTGGGCTCTGTTCACCTTAGCATCATGGCTTCCATTTTTTTATGGAAACCTTTACCCATTGTCAGATGCTTAAAGGGGTTGTCTGGTGAAAACTACCGTATTTATCGGGGTATACCACGCACCGGCCTATAACACGCACCCTCATTTTACCAAGGATATTTGGGTAAAAAAAGTTTTTTACCCAAATATCCATGATAAAATGAGGGTGCATGTGTGCGCGTGTATACCCCGATATACCCCCAGGAAAGGCAGGGGGAGAGAGGCCGTCGCTGCCCGCTTCTCTCCCCCTGCCTTTCCTGGGGTCTAGAGCGCTGCTGTCGGCCCTTTTCACCCCCTGGTTATCGGCGCCGCTGCCAGTTCTGTCCCCCTGACTATCGGTGCCGGCGCCGATAGCCAGGGGGAGAGAAGGGGCAGCGGCACCCATTGCCGGCGCCGCTGCCCCGTTGCCTCCCCCATCCCCGGTGGCATAATTACCTGAGTCCGGTCCGCGCTGCTCCAGGCCTCCGTCGTGCGTCCCCAGCATCGTTGCTATGCACGGCGCGGCGGTCTGACGTCATGCGCCGCGCCGTTCAGCGCATAGCAATGACGGCGGGGACGCACGACGGAGGCCTGGAGCAGCGTTGACCGGACTCAGGTAATTATGCCACCGGGGATGGGGGGAGGCAACGGGGCAGCGGCGCCGGCAATGGGTGCCGCTGCCCCTTCTCTCCCCCTGGCTATCGATAGCCAGGGGGTGAGAAGGGCCGGCAGCAGGGCTCTAGACCCCAGGGAAGGCAGGGGGGAGAGAAGCGGGCAGCGACGGCCTCTCTCCCCCTGCCTTTCCTGGGGCGGTATCGGCGTATAACACGCACATAGACTTTAGGCTAAAAATTTTAGCCTAAAAAGTGCGTGTTATACGCCGATAAATACGGTAACTTATCTCCTATCAACAGGATAGGGAATAAATGTCTGATTGCGGTGGGTCCGACATCTTTGACCCCCACACTATCTCTGGGACAGAACCTGGCTCTCAGTGAAGAGCGCGTGCTGTAGACATTATTTTCTATGGGAATGACAAAAGCACCCGAGTATAGCTGTACTCCAGCATCTCCGGCGTTTCCATAGAAATGAATGGAGCTCGTGCCATCTACAGCACGCAGTCGTCTCTAAAAGCTGGAGTCCTGTTCCAGAGATTGTGGGGGGTCCCAGCATTTGGATCCCCTGTGATCAGCTACTTATAAGATAGTTTTCATCGGACAACTCCTTTAATATTGTTGTAGCCCTTGGGGGGTGTATGGTAGTTGGGGTGTTGTTTCGGTAGATGAGGGGTTAATGTTAACCTTAGAGTTCGTGACGCCAAGCTCAGGGCTAGTATGCTGAGGTACTTCTCCGTCCTATCGCCGCCCTTCCTAGTAACGATAGGTGCATGCATAAAATGACTGAAGGTCCACAAGGTACTTGAACTTAGATAACTTTACTTAAATACTTGCGGTACATCCAATGAACAGTAACAGTCTCAGGAATACAGTCTCTATCTGGTGCAATGACTGACAGTTGTTGCGGACCTTTACTTCTCATAAAAGTCTCTGAATTAGGGAATATTGCGAAGATCCGTCCGGATTTAGGGGATAGATAAGGTCCGGTGATCTTGCAGAGTGTTTAGGGATTGACACACTCACAATTTAGCAGATATCAGCCGTCGCCGCAAGGCTCAGGCCTAAACTCACTGATGACAGCAGCACAGATCCTTCTCCATCAACAGCCCACGAGGAAAGAGAGTGAGCATTGGCCGCCGCTTCCTTATATGGGCAGGGGCAGGGCCGTTTTTACTGGTCCAATCAACTGTCACTCACCGTTACAAGGAGTGATCGGAGATAAACGTCACAGGGGCCTCCAAAGGTCCTCAAGCATAAAACCATAGAGTTCACCCGGTCACAGGACCCGCAGGTCCTGTTACGCTATGCATAGGTAATTAACCATTTATATACACTTGTACAATCCTATATATATACAAATCCTGAAGAATTATTAGATAACTAATACCTAGATGAGAGGTGACTAGGGGCGGGCTAGTTAAGAAGAACCCCGACGTCCTAGGGACTCTGGCTATGGGGACATATATACAAAGGTACCGGATAGGATGTGGTACCGGGACACCACAATATGTTGAATTTCACATTTGCCAGATAGGCCATTGACCTGTAATAAGTCCATGGGGTTCCTTTGTTAATCATTTTGATAAAAAAAAAAAAACTAATATTCCTCAGTATAAGTCAGTGGGTTTCATCAGTTGCCGAGTTGGTCTGTTGTGCGACAGGCAGACCACTACATTGTGGTTTCAATTAATGACAGAACTACAACAGTAGTGTAATCAGGGCTTGACTCTGTAAATGATCAGTAATACGTTTGCTCAGTTTTTACTTATTTTATCTATTTAACTTTTATTTTTAAAACTGTCCTGGGGTACCTATGTTAAAGGGGTATTCCAGGAATTTGTTTTTATTTGACTATGCTACAGGGGCTGTAATGTTAGTGTAGTTCATAATATAGTGTCTGTACCTGTGTGTGACAGTTTTCTCACAATTCTTATGTGATTTTCACCCTAATATTTATTTTTAACAGCAGATTTTTCCCAGGTTGCAATGCGTCCGAGACCTGACCTTACTAGTCATCTGATGACAGGGAGCCTGTCTGCTTCAATGGGAGGTGCGATCGTTTGGTGGGAGAGAGATCAATTTTTAACTAATTGTATTTTTGCCACAGCTGTAGGCACCCTGATTGAAAAACACAGGTCTTTTGAATGGATGCAGCTAATTTATGTTTCAATAGGTGGGGTGGCTGATGTGTGGTAGGGAGGAAAATGGAATTATGGGATTTGAAGGCAAAGAAGAAAACTCAAAGAGGAAAAACCAGTACACAAAAACCTAGCCACGGTGTTATAGTAATCTCACAGCATAGCCATTTAGCCCCAAGACAAGCGCAGATCCTTCCTGAGCATGTCCATTACTGTCTGCCAAGTACCTACTAAAATCACCTTATGGTGAATAGCTCCTTTAACCCCTTAAGGACTCAGCCCATTTTGGCCTTAAAGGGGTAGTCCAGTGGTGAAAAACTTATCCCCTATCCTAAGGATAGGGGATAAGTTTGAGATCGCGGGGGGTCCGACCGCTGGGGCCCCCTGCGATCTCTCTGTACGGGGCCCCGGCTCTCCGCCGAGATAGCGGGTGTCGACCCCCGCACGAGGCGGCGGCCGACACGCCCCCTCAATACATCTCTATGGCAGAGCCGGAGATTGCCGAAGGCAGCGCTTCGGCTCTGCCATAGAGTTGTATTGAGGGGGCGTGTCGGCCGCCGCCTCGTGCGGAGGTCGACACGCCCCCTTCCAGCGGGCTGTCGGGGCTCCGTACAGGAGATCGC
Source organism: Hyla sarda (assembly GCF_029499605.1). Lineage (NCBI taxonomy): Eukaryota > Metazoa > Chordata > Amphibia > Anura > Hylidae > Hyla > Hyla sarda. The sequence continues at coordinate 76,998,142 of NC_079193.1, read as the reverse complement.
GGGGGGCCCCAGGGGTCGGACCCCCCGCGATCTGCAACTTATCCCCTATCCTTAGGATAGGGGATAAGTTGCTCACCACTGAATCACCACTGGACTACTCCTTTAAGGACTCAGACAATTTAATTTTTACGTTTTCATTTTTTCCTCCTCGCCTTCTAAAAATCATAACTCTTTTATATTTTCATCCACAGACTAGTATGAGGGCTTGTTTTTTGCGCGACCAGTTGTCCTTTGTAATGACATCACTCATTATATCATAAAATGTATGGCGCAACCAAAAAACACTATTTTTGTGGGGAAATTAAAACGAAAAACGCAATTTTGCTAATTTTGGAAGGTTTTGTTTTCACGCCGTACAATTTATGGTAAAAATGACATGTGTTCTTTATTCTGAGGGTCAATACGATTATAATGATAGCCATTATTATATATTTCTATATTATTGTTGCGCTTAAAAAAAATCACAAACTTTTTAACCAAATTAGTACGTTTATAATCCCTTTATTTTGATGACCTCTAACTTTTTTATTTTTCCGTATAAGTGGCAGTATGGGGGCTCATTTTTTTGCGCCATGATCTGTACTTTTTTTTTATACCACATTTGCATATAAAAAACTTCTAATACATTTTTTATAATTTTTTTTTTAATAAAATGTATAAAAAAAGTAGGAATTTGGGACATTTTTTTTTTTTCGTTCACGCCGTTCACCGTACGGGATCATTAACATTTTATTTTAATAGTTCGGACATTTATGCACGCGGCGATACCAAATATGTCTATAAAAAATGTTTTTTTACGCTTTTTGGGGGTAAAATAGGAAAAAACTGACGTTTTACTTTTTTATTGGGGGAGGGGATTTTTCACTTTTTTTTTACTTTTATGTTTAAATTTTTTTAAATTTTTTTTTACACTTGAATAGTCCCCATAGGGGACTATTCATAGCAATACCATGATTGCTAATTCTGATCTGTTCTATGTATAGGACATAGAACAGATCAGTATTATCGGTCATCTCCTGCTCTGGTCTGCTCGATCACAGACCAGAGCAGGAGACGCCGGGAGCCGCACGGAGGAAGGAGAGGGGACCTCCGTGCGGCGTTATGAATGATCGGATCCCCACAGCAGCGCTGCGGGTGATCCGATCGTTCATTTAAATCGCGAACTGCCGCAGATGCCGGGATCTGTATTGATCCCGGCACCTGAGGGGTTAATGGCGGACGCCCGCGAGATCGCGGGCGTCGGCCATTGCCGGCGGATCCCTGGCTGCGATCAGCAGCCGGGATCAGCCGCGCATGACACGGGCATCGCTCCAATGCCCGCGGTTATGCTTAGGACGTAAATGTATGTCCTGGTGCGTTAAGTACCACCTCACCAGGACGTACATTTATGTCCTGCGTCCTTAAGGGGTTAAAGACACAGACTCCCTTCCTGTATTGTCTCTATAGACAATAAGGGATGTATGCATTATGGGAGCCAAAATCAATAGTAGAGAATTGGCAGAGAAATGTAACAGACTATAATAGTATTCTGGAATAAATACAGTATGGCCCCTTCCTCAGAGACCAGGTAGTGAGAGGGAATGCATGCAGAGCATTACCTGTATGTTAAGTATATAGGGGGAAATTCATCAAAACTTGCGCAGTGGTTGCCCATAGTAACCAATCAGATAGCTTCTTTCATAGAAAAAAAAAAAAGAAAGCCTCTAAAAAATAAAAAAGCGATCTGTTTGGTTGCTATGGACAACTGTCAACTTTTCCTCAGCACAGGTCCTAATGAATCTCCTCCATAGCGTTTCTATCCCACCATACCCATAAAATGGGCATTTTTGAATATTGACTTCAGCATTACTATAATTGAAGACAACTTTTGACATGATGCTCAGACATCTCAAAAGTTATTGATCGCACTAGGTCTTACTCTTGAGATCCGCTACGATCATAAAATATAAGCCAGGGAAAAGGGGGCAGCATTGCACATCTTAAAAGAATCTAAAAAGGGAGAAATTAGATAACATTGTAAGGTTAGAATTATTGGCAATAATTGGATGTTGGTCCTAAATGATAGCACAGATACCCATTTTTTCACATGTCAAAGTTGGGGGTGGGGCAAACACTATTTTACGTCCAACTTCGGGCACTAGACAGACTAGAATTTCTCCTAGTAATAATAATAATAATAATAATAAATTAATAATAGAAATATTTATTTATATTGCATCAACAGATTCCACCGCACTTAACAATTTTGTGAATACTGCTTGTGATACTAAGGCTAGGTTTCTAGTAAAACGCCAAGAAAAACACCAATTCTGCCGCATGGCATTTTTTCGGCCAAAAGACGCTCCGGCCAGATTTTAGCTGTAAATCAATGAGAAATCGATATATTCTTTTTCCACTTGGCGTCTTTCAGTTTGGCGGTTTTTTTAAATCCTTTTGGCAGTTTTTGACTTTTTTGGCATTTTTCAGCTCCTTGGCGGTTTTGCAAAATTGCAGCATGTTGAGCCACTGGTGTTTTTCCCCCTGAAATTGTGGCGTTTTTCTCCCATAGAAGTCAATGGGAGTAAAAAACGGCAAGAAAAACGCCATGTGGGTTTTAACTTATGCCTTTTTTCAGGTGGTTTGTATTCTCTTTTGGACTTTAGCAATCCAAAAAAGTGATGGAGATACCTTTTTTTTAATAAAATTTCATAGGGGACCATACGGTACCATTAAAAAAATAATAATAAAAAAGATACAGTAGTTATGGAAAAAATTGTATTTAACAAAATGTATCTTTTTTATAACAACATTTTTATTAATTTTTAAACAGGGATCAAATTATGTGTGCAGGCAGGGCACTAAAAATATAGCCGACAATAATAAAAATGTAGTGTGTGTGTGTTTTTCACTTTTTCTTCTTTATTTTTTAGGTAGTACTACAACTCCCAGCATGGAACACACACTGTTCTATGATGGGAGTAGTAGTACCTGTACTAATTGACAGATCGCCCCGGGTCCGTTGTGATCCTCCTGTATAATTAATAGATGCAGCCGGCCTCTCTTCTATGGTCCCCTGCACTGACGTATATATACACCTATTCATATTTCCCACAGAGAGCTGTGATTGGCCAGATAGTTCCAGCCAATCACAACTCTCTGTGGGAAATATGAATAGGTGTATAAATACGTCAGTGCAGGGGATCATAGAAGAGTGGCCACCCGCATCTATACATTATACAGGAGGATCACAGCGGGTGTCAGGAGTTACAGTCGCTGTGATTTTTCCTTAACTGCAGGTACTACTACCCCCAACATGGAGCAGAGCGTGCTTGGCTGCAACTATCCGGCCAATCCCCACCCTGGGTGGAAAATATGTTTCTAGAACCCCACTCTGGGTTCTATTCACATCACTGGCCGGAGTACAGAGCAGAGATGTGAGCGCTGTATAGAGCCGCTCCGCATCTCTGCTATATTATGTGCGATCGCATCGGGCAATATGTCTATTAGTACAGGTACTACTACTCCCATCATGGAACAGTGTGTTCCATGCTGGGAGTAGTAGTACTACCTAAAAAAGAGATGAGAAAAAAGTGAAACACACACATTTCATTATAAAAAATATAAACTTCATTAAATAAAACATTTTCCATCACTACATCATCTAATTTTGGGTACCAAAAAAAACCCCGCCAAAAATGCAATTTCCACACAAATGAAAAGAAAACCCGAAAAAACGCCAGACGCAGGAAATTGCACTGGCGTTTTTTCAGGCTTTTTTTCTTGTGTTTTTTCAAACCAAAAAACGCAGGACAAAAAAACAAGTAGAAACTTAGCCTACGAGGAATGGTGTTGAGACAAAAGGTAGAATGTGCTTTATTGATACAATGGTCCAGTAATGTTATTTAAATAGGGGAGGTTACATAAAAGAGGGTGAACCAGTCAGTATCTAATCTCTGAATGTCTAAGGTGCAGAGAGTGCATAGAGAGACTGCTGAATATGGCACTTTTGATAACTCCAGAAATCTCAAAAGGGGGCAAGGTGATAGTAGGGAAAACCAGTTAGGGGATGTTAGAGGCCTGCCTAAAGGAGTGCTGCAGCCAAAGACAGGATAGGGGATAAGTGTCTGATTGCGGGGGATCCGAGCGCTGGGACCTCCCGCAATTTCCCGTACATGGACCCGGAACTGCCGTGGCTCTGCATGGCTAATGCTTGTGTTGTCTACCTCACTAAGAGGTTGACAGACATGCCTCCTCCATCAGTTCTATGGGAGAGGCTGAGATGCACAAATGCTGCATCTCCGCCTCTCTCATAGAGATACATGGAGGGGGGCATCCTGGTCCCTATACAGGACATTATAAATGATCAGACATATAAAAAAGCACTGCGATTAGACACTTTAACCCTATCCTGTGAATAGGGGATACGTTGTCTGTGGCTGCAGTACTCCTTTGTTTAAAACTGTGGATATTGGGTATAACTCTGAGTGTTCTGGGTATCATATTCCAGAGAAATGGTGCAGCACGAGAAAAGTCTTGGAGACAGGAGTGAGAGGTCCGGATTATAGAAGATATTAGTTTTAGATAATAAGTAGAGCAGAGAGCACGTACAGGATTGTAAACGGAGAAAAAGGAGGAGATGTAGGGTGGTGCAGCACCATGGAGAGCTTTGTGAGTGAGAGTATTTTGTACTGTATTCTGGGCTACACAGGTAACCAGTGTAGTGACTGGCACAGGGGGAAAGTATCAGTGTAACTGCTGGAGAGGGAGATGAGTCTGGCTGGGGCATTCAGGATGGACTGGAGAGGGGAGAGTTTAGAGAAGGGAAGGTCTGTTAATAAAGAGTTACAATTGTCAAGGCAAAAATTAATCAAAGCAGTATTGAGAGTTTTAGCAGTTACAATAGTGAGAAACCAGCGGATTTTGGGAATATTTTTGAGGTGCAGGTGACAAGAACATGAAAGGGACTGAATATAGAGAGTAAAGACGAATCAGAGCCGAGCATAACTTCAAAACAGAAAGCTTGCTACCCAGGAGTTATGGTAATACCATGCACCGAGATGGAAATGTCAGGTTTAGGCAGATTAGTTGATGATACAAGAAATTCAGTTTTAGAAAGATTTAGTTTTAGAATAGGGAGGGCCTGATGTGTTAGACAGCAAAGAAACAGTCACTGGTATTTTGTAGGAGTCCGGAGGTGATGTCCCTGGAAGAGATATAAAGCTGCTTTTCATCATTGGAGAGATAGTTCTGTAAACCAAATCTAGATCTTGGAAAACATTGAAAATGCCATCATCTTTGAAGGTGCAAAAACCATGCAAAACCACCATCATGGTGGTTCATTTTTGTAATCATCTGTACAGTGGTGCTTGATAGTTTGTGAACCCTTCAGAATTTTCTTTCAAGCACCACTGTATGTGTAAAATGTTTGACGTAGTAGTAGAGGAAGCAGAGGGATATTTTTCACAAACCTTATCTTTAAAACAAGCTTGCCAAACAAATGACTTTGAAGTTGCCAATGATTTGTGACTATTTACAATGAATGAGTTGGATAGTCAGCCAAACCTCATATAGTTGACCACACTGCTGGTTTCTTAACCGCACATTTTAGCAACTTGCTGCACCGACAATCTAAGGTCACTGGAGTTGGATGTTCCTCTAGTTGTTAAGGTTATGGGAATTTACAGAGAAACCGCTCTCTGTGTTGAATGTAATGCTTAACAGTAACAGGGTTGGTAAAAAAAAAAAACATCCATCATGTTTAAGCCTCACAATAGTACCTAATACAATACATATGGAGGAATGAGATATCCTGTTTATTTGGATTGATTGGACTTTTTTGTTGATATTTTTTAAAACATGACTCACTGACAAGTCATTTCTGCATTCATGTATTAAACATAGAGAAAGTTTTATAGTAAAATTCACCTAGACCCAGGCCATCAAACATGGGGCCCTCAGGCAAAATAAAGCAAGGAAAACATAAAAATGTGGTCTGTCGGAGATCTCCAGCAGTAACCAGACCACTAACCAGATGCTCTAACAGATGCCCGGCACTTAGTGCAAAAGAGCGTCTTAGCAATGCTGACATGATGGTGTAGCTCTGACCAGCGATGTAGCGTGACCATGTTCCACATGGAGACATCTCACGTAGGGCTGGGATCAGGAGGCGACATATGTGTGTGACCTTGACTTGCACAATGCTCCCCAAGTAGCTGAGGAAGGCTGAATCAATGCACAGTACCACTGTGAGATGCTGCCGCCCTCAGCAAGCACCAACAAGTAAGTCCCCAAGTTTATGGACAGTAAGTTTTCTTCCTAAAGGGGTTATCCAAAAATAGAAAAACAGCTAATTTCTTTTTTTTTTTTTTTTTTGTTAAACGCTCCTGTCTGTCTCTAGGTTGGGTGTGGTTCTGCAACTTAGTTCCATTGAAGTGAATGAAGCCAAGTTGTAATACCACACACAAGCTGGAGACAGACAGGGAACTGTTTTTTAAAGAAATCATCTCTGTTTTTCTATTCCTGGATAACCCCTTTAAATTTAAGTGAGTGCTCTTAGCCCCCAACCCCCATATAAAGACCCCTATGACCATATACAATAACATACAATATGGCTGTTAGTGCACTCACTTAAAAAAAGTATATGGTATATATATATAAAATTGTATTTAGACACAATGCTTTATATTTCAAAGTGAGTGCCCCAACGACCATATACTTTTGCCATGCAAGTAAAAGCAAACAATGACATATTATGTATAACAAATTAGGATATATATATATATATATATATATATATATATATATATGTAGCTTATACAAATGTCACTCCTAATAAATATTGTTTTAAACCTTTTCTCTTAATATGCATAGTATTGGTATTGCTGTGAACCTCAGCTCTGGAATATTAACACACATTACTGAAAGACCATATTTTTTCTCAGTTAAATTTTTGATGAAGTTGGGGAAAACTTGGGCAACCCTGATCTACACCCATGGGCCTAGAAACATACAGTGGTGCAGGCATCGCAGCACTGTACTGTTTAATAACATGTAGCATCAGTCTTCAATAAAGAAGAGACTGAAATATTTATTAAGCTGGGTTTCAATGAGCGTTGCTTTTCTTCTGGAAATGTGTTTATGATCCAGTTCTGATTTAAGAATATTGGGGATTGTGTGTTTTACCATATGTTTATTATAGTTTAACTTCTCTTTTACTGTAATCATACATACAAGGAGCTAAATATACAGTAAAGCTGAATTTCTTTCAAGATTTTTACAACTAAATGTTACTGTTATATTTGATCCTGGAAATATAACCTGGCTAGAATGGGGTGGGAAGTCTGAAAGTATTTGGCTGACATATCTTTCCACATACACATGAACATTCAACACTGTTGAACTTTCATGTTTCCTCTATGGGAAGGCGTAAGTTGCAGCCAGACAATAGGGTTGAGCAGTAAAAATCTAAATGTAAAAAGTAAAAAAGCAAACAAATGTACAGAGATGTCAGCAGAGAGCACTGTGTTCCGAAAAGAAAAGAATTTCCTCTGTATTATTAGGCAGCTAATAAGTACTGGAAGGATTAAGATTTTTTTTTAATAGAAGTAATTTACAAATCTGTTTAACTTTCTGGAACCAGTTGATTAAAAAAAAAAGAGTACCACCAGAGTACCCCTTTAAGTTTAAATTGATTTAATTAATTAATTGTATTTGTGGGAGGGCACTGGTGTATTTAAACCCCCTTATATTCACATGCCATCAATGTCAGCGCTTTGATTGTACCCACCCACCCAACATCCCTTTTTTCTATATATTTCTTTATCTTTACATTTCCTCTACACTATGTATGCCACCTTTTTTAGGTATACCCACACGACCTCCCAGTGCACACCCCAGGCAATCATAACACCCTCCATACGTACTTATAAGGACACGACCACAAGTTATTATTGTTATCACTAATATGTTTAGTGATAACATGTTTAATACATTACCAGAGACATGTTATGCAGCTCAGCATTACAAAAATGCCATACAAAGAAGGGTGTTAGTAGTTATTGCTTTGCCTAATAGCACAAAAAGACATCCATAACATCTGAAAGGGGGCTCATAATGAAAGGTATAGTTATTTTATGAGGTACAATCTCTTTCATACATAATTTATTGCCTCTTCCTCTCTCATCTCCTTTTACAATATAAGTGCTCATCTTGCTTCCATGGTAGTTACACCCAAGCTTTCATATTCTGCTATTGAATGGGTGGACTTGAGGCAGTATTTATTATTGAGCACATTACTTTTTCTATATATGTTAAATAAATACATTTTAATTGAGGTTGATTCACCATTAACATTCATCCCCAAACCACAGGATAGCGTGTCTTCCCAGCGATTGAATCCCCTCATGTGAATGATTTCAGGAACAGGGGTCTTCAAGCTTCTATTGGAATGGAGCACTGGTTTTGTATAAGCTTCATTTATTGTCTTTGAGGGATACTGTAGAGAGCACTGCACATGGCTATCTTTGCCAGTCCCATTGACAACAAACAAATAGAGTGGCATACACGTACATGACTGCTGCTCCATTCCAGTGGCAGTTTCTATACCACTATTCTTGAGATTGCATTCTTTGAATAGAAATTTAAGTTGAAACTTTACTGTCATTTAACGAAAGTTTTGATAAATCACATAGGCGTGTCAAAACATTTGGTCGACCATTAGAATGAGCAAGGAAAAGTGAGCTTCACTCCCTGACTTGCTGCGATCTCTGTAGAGTTGCACAAGATGGGCTCTACTATAAGTCTATAAAGCTTGTCACCTGCCACTAGATGGAAATTGCAGTGAGCAGGGGACTGTATCTAAATGAGCAGGGGACTGTATCTAAATGCGTTGTCAGGCTTGTTCTAATGATCAGTGGAGGTCTGAACACCTAAACTTCCTCCAATCTTTTGACAGGTTTCCTGTGACATGTCAAAAGTTTTGTTAAAGGGGTACTCCGCTACTAGACATATTATCCCCTATACAAAGGATAGGGAATAAGATGTCTGATTGCGGGGGAACAAAGCGATCAACCTGCTTCACACGGCGTTCGTTTAGAGCGTTGAGTGCTGTTTCGGAGGCTCGTGATGTCACGGCCATGCCCCGCTCCTGACGTCCTGACCACACCCCTCAATGAAAGTCTATGGGAGGAGGCGAGACGGCCGTCCCGCCCCCTCCCATAGACTTTCATTGAGGGGACGTGGCCATGACTTCACGAGCGGGGCGTGACCGAGACGTTTCGAGCCTCCGCCCATCATCACCAGTCATCCAGCAGGGAGCTAGGTTCGCTCAGTGCACTGGATGTCTGGGGTGCCGCAGCCAAGATCACGGGGGTCCCCAGAGGACCAAAGGATAGGGGATCCAAAGGATAGGGGATAAGATGTCTAGGGGCGGAGTACCCCTTTAAATAACAGAGATACTAATGGGACAACAGAATTATAAATGATTTATTACTGATACTGAGTTTAAAAGTATATTTTAAAATAAAATAATAAAGAGCAAAGGGCCTTTAACACTAGTAACCCATTATCCCAGTTATTATATCATTTGCAGCTTCATACAACAGGAAATAATGTGCAATGCCTGACATGACATTTTCAAGGTACTGTTTGGTAAAATAACACCAGCACAAAGCTTTTTGTCACTGTTACAATAAAACAGTATGTAAGTCTTTTTGATCTGGTAGTAGCACATTAAGTAATGTATTATCACTTCTCACAAACAAATGAACTTTTCTTGCAAAAATCTGAGAAAAACAGACTTGTCATAACTATGGTTTCCTGATGAGAACAAGGATCTTTTTGCCGTTTTCAACAAATATTATTCTTACCAGTAGGAAAATATCTTCAAGGGATGTTGGAAACGAGCTTTGAAAACCCCAACGGCTTCTTGTGTGCACTACAAATACAAAGTACAATTTCTGATATGTAGCCCATGTAATGTGAAATTCTATATCGACATTACCTACTTATTCTTTGCTAATGAATTCCTTTTTCCTTTACACCCCAGGTCTATTTTAAATGTCCAGCATGACTTTTTCTTTCCACTGTATTCTTAATATCACACATAAAAATCCAGCTCCCACAGGTACGATTAAAACGTAACATTTACTTCATCCATATAAAATTAAAAGAACATACTGAGGGTAGGTAGTGACATGTCACTCTAAAATCGGAGTGAAATGCCGACGCGTTTCGAGCATAAGCTCTTAGTCATGGCAGTAATATTACCGTACTGAGGGGTTTAAATACACATTTGTAAATTACACAAACCCCAGTTCAGAGAGGCCCTCTGGTCTTTTGCAGCCAGAACTGACATTACGTTTCAAACATCCCGACCAACAGGTATAAACCATGAAGAAGTAATTTACATTTCCAAATGACAAATGCTCTTAGCAGAAATGAAAAATATAAAATAAAGAATATATACATATTTTCATATCAATGGCAAGATGCACTAGTGGATTCAGTCTCCTATAGCCACAAGCAGCAGAGATTTTTTCATTAAAGAACAGAAGCCAAAATTCTATATCGTTCCATATGAACATGGTTCAGAAAAAATGAGAAATATAATGATAATAAATGTAATGATGAATGAAACAAAAAAAAAAAATCCTACTACCATGCAAAAAATAAACTGGAAATAATAAATAATTGTGTTGGCCCAAATCAAAATCCTGTCATATTGTTACGCCGAGCGCTCCGGGTCCCCGTTCCTCCCCGGAGCGCTCGCCTCATCCTCGTTGCTGCAGCGCCCCGGTCAGATCCACTGACCGGGTGCGCTGCGGTACCGCCTCCAGCCGGGATGCGATTCGCTATGCGGGTGGCGCCCGCTCGCGATGCGCACCCCGGCTCCCGTACCTGACTCGCTCTCCGTCGGTCCTGTCCCGGCGCGCGCGGCCCCGCTCCCTAGGGCGCGCGCGCGCCAGGTCTCTGCGATTTAAAGGGCCAGTGCACCAATGATGGTGCCTGGTCCAATCTTCCCAATTACCTTGATTAGTTTCCACTTGTGCACTTCCTACTTATACCTCACTTCCCCTGCACTCCCTGGCCGGATCTTGTTGCCCTTGTGCCTAGTGAAAGCGTTCCCTTGTTTGTTCCTAGCCCGTGTTCCAGACCTCCTGCCGTTGCCCCTGACTACGATCCTTGCTGCCTGCCCCTACCTTCTGCTACGTCCGACCTTGCCTTTGTCTACTCCCTTGTACCGCGCCTATCTTCAGCAGTCAGAGAGGTTGAGCCGTTGCTAGTGGATACGACCTGGTCACTACCGCCGCAGCAAGACCATCCCGCTTTGCGGCGGGCTCTGGTGAAAACCTGTAGTGACTTAGAACCGGTCCACTAGCACGGTCCTCGCCAATCCCTCTCTGGCACAGAGGATCCACCTCCTACCAGCCGGGATCGTGACAGTAGATCCGGCCCTGGATTCCGCTGAAGTTCCTCTGCCAGTTGTCGCCGACCTCCCCACACTGGTCGCCCAGCAAGCCCGACTGGTCGCCCAGCAAGCCCGACAGATTGCCCAACGAAATCACCAGCTGGCATACTTGACCACCGTGACACTGCAACTTCAGTCACAGATACAGCAGCTGCTGCCGCAGATACAGCATCTTCAGTCACCGACACAGCAGCTGCAACAACCATCTCCTCCGCCGGCTCCTGCAACTCCTCCGCAGCAACCGGCCGCTCCTAACCCCTGCTTGTCCCTGCCGGACAAATTTGATGAGGACTCTAGACTCTGCCGTGGTCTCCTTTCTGGAAAGGCCTTGTCTGGGGCCACACCACTCTGGGACCGCAATGATCCTGCCACAGCCACAGTCCAGTCCTTCTTCGCTGAGGTCCGTGGTGTCTTCGAGGAGCCTGCCCGAGCTTCTTCTGCCGAGACTGCCCTGCTGAACCTGGCCCAGGGTGTTTCTTCCGTTGGCGAGTACGCCATTCAGTTCCGTGCTCTTGCTTCCGAGTTGTCCTGGAATAGTGAGGCTCTCTGCGCGACCTTTAAAAAAGGCCTATCCAGCAACATTAAAGATGTTCTGGCCGCACGAGAAACTCCTGCTAACCTACATGAACTCATTCATCTTGCCACTCGCATTGACATGCGTTTTTCCGGATGGCGTCTGGAGCTCCGCCTGGATATGGACTTTGTTCGCACGAGGCGTTTTTTCTCCCCGGCTCCTCTCTCCTCTGGTCCTCTGCAAACCGTTCCTGTGCCTCCCGCCGTGGAGGCTATGCAAGTTGACCGGTCTCGCTTGACACCTCAAGAGAGGACACGACGCCGCATGGAGAATCTTTTCCTGTACTATGCCGGTACCGAACACTTCCTGAAGGATTGTCCTATCCGTCCTCCCCGCCTGGAAAGACGTACGCTGACTCCGCACAAAGGTGACACAGTTCTTGATGTCAACTCTGCTTCTCCACGCCTTACTGTGCCTGTGCGGATATCTGCCTCTACCTTCTCCTTCTCTACTATGGCCTTCTTGGATTCCGGATCTGCAGGAAATTTTTTTTTGGCCTCTCTTATCAACAGGTTCAACGTCCCTGTGACCAGTCTCGCCAGACCCCTCTACATCAATTGTGTTAACAATGAAAGATTGGACTGTGCCGTGCGTTACCGCACGGAACCCCTCCTAATGTGCCTCGGACCTCATCACGGAAAAATTGAGTTTTTTGTCCTCAGGTTCTTTGGCCCCAAGAAGAGGGGGAGACCCAAGGGGGGGGGTACTGTTACGCCGAGCGCTCCGGGTCCCCGTTCCTCCCCGGAGCGCTCGCCTCATCCTCGTTGCTGCAGCGCCCCGGTCAGATCCACTGACCGGGTGCGCTGCGGTACCGCCTCCAGCCGGGATGCGATTCGCTATGCGGGTGGCGCCCGCTCGCGATGCGCACCCCGGCTCCCGTACCTGACTCGCTCTCCGTCGGTCCTGTCCCGGCGCGCGCGGCCCCGCTCCCTAGGGCGCGCGCGCGCCGGGTCTCTGCGATTTAAAGGGCCAGTGCACCAATGATGGTGCCTGGTCCAATCTTCCCAATTACCTTGATTAGTTTCCACTTGTGCACTTCCTACTTATACCTCACTTCCCCTGCACTCCCTGGCCGGATCTTGTTGCCCTTGTGCCTAGTGAAAGCGTTCCCTTGTTTGTTCCTAGCCCGTGTTCCAGACCTCCTGCCGTTGCCCCTGACTACGATCCTTGCTGCCTGCCCCGACCTTCTGCTACGTCCGACCTTGCCTTTGTCTACTCCCTTGTACCGCGCCTATCTTCAGCAGTCAGAGAGGTTGAGCCGTTGCTAGTGGATACGACCTGGTCACTACCGCCGCAGCAAGACCATCCTGCTTTGCGGCGGGCTCTGGTGAAAACCTGTAGTGACTTAGAACCGGTCCACTAGCACGGTCCTCGCCAATCCCTCTCTGGCACAGAGGATCCACCTCCTACCAGCCGGGATCGTGACACATATCAGAACAGCTTCCACCGCTACAAATCGCGGTGTATGGACATGCGCTTAAATAGGTCTTTTATTATTTTTCAACAGGAGAGAAGGGGACTTTTGTGTGTTATATAGATATTAAACTGTTAGATTGAAGACCATCCATCCATGACTACTGTATGTATAGTTGAGATTATAACACTGAACAATATGTGCAAACTTTTGAATTGTTCACCAAAAATTGTAAATCCTGAGTTGGAGATACATTTTAGAAAAAGAAAGAAAAACTATATTTACTATAGAAAAAAATTGTAAATAAATAAATATGACATAATTATGAATATATACATCATATCAGATCATTCCTATAGTTTAATCCCAATGGAGCCCTAGTTTCCATTCATAGGATCCAAAATGCTTCTCTGGTGAACAGGGCATGACCCCAATCACCCCCTCCCTTAGGAGAGGGAACTTTTTCAATGCCCTGTACATAAAGGGAATTGCTATTCCCTGCATGTGCTTCAACTATATGTCTGGTAAGGCCTGACATGGACCAGCTGGAAAACTCATTATTAGGACAGAGATGTTCATGCATACGTCTCGGTACATCTCATACGTCTCATATCGGTACATCCGATATATTGTAAGTTACATTCGCGACAGGTGACACAATATACCACATGTTCACTGTCACAATTTATAAAACTTTTTATGGGGTATATTGCCCCTGTGGCCATAGATGTTACTTGGCGTGACACCAACATGATGGAACACATATTACAACGTGAATTATTACATTTATAATTGCCAACAGTATGTAACCATGTGGGAGTTTTGTTATCTGGTGAAAATCACTGGGTGACAACATGCTGCCCAGGGATTTTGCTTTCTTCGCAACACATCGCACTCCAACTCCCAATATCTTTGCTAATATGTCATCCTATAATTAAACAGGAATATGTTTCAGAATGATGGTTTTAATTTGATTAAAGTTACGACTGAATGGAGTGGTAAATGAAAGTGGATTTAGACGAATCCTGTTTGGCAGAAGAAACATCTAGATATTGTTTTCTAGTTTTAGCATCTGCAATTGATTTAGCTCTTTCTACAGAATTGCTATAACCTCTGCTTTTTAATCTGTTAGTAATATCTGTGATAGATTGTTCATAGAAAGACTCCCTTGATGATGCTCCCTTGATGATGCTCCTATTGAGAGATTCTTAGTGGTCTGGGTAGGATGACCACTGCTAGCATGTAAAATGCTGTTTCCAGCAGTAAATTTACGGAACATCTTAGACTCTATTCTTCTAGTGACGCCATCTCCAATCAAGGTGATGTCCAAGAAATCAATTTGATTTTTCTCTACATGAGAATTAAACCGGAGATTCATGTCATTATCATTACAGAAAGAGATAAAATAACCCATGTGTTGTTCCAAACCTTGGCATACCAGGAGGAGCGCATCTATATATTTCCCGTACCATATGATGTTAGATTGGTACGGGTTAATATCACATGTTCCTCCTCCCAGTATACCATGAAGAGGTTTGTTAAAGAAGGGGAGAATTTAACTTAATTTAAAAAAGCCAGCACGTTTGTAGGGGTGGAAGCTGTTCTTATATGACAGGATTTTGATTTGGGCCATCACAATTATTTATTATTTCCACTTTATTTCTTGCATGGTGGTAGGTTTTTTTTATTTTTATTTTTTTTGTTTCATTCATCATTACATTTATTATCATTATATTTCTAATTTTTTCTTAACCATGTTCATATGGAACGATATTGAATTTTGGCTTCTGTTCTTTAATGAAGAAATTTCTGCCGCTTGTGGCTATAGGAGACTGAATCCACTAGTGCATCTTGCCATTGATATGAAAATATGTATATATTCTTTATTTTATATTTTTCATTTCTGCTAAGATCATTTGTCATTTGGAAATGTAAATTACTTCTTCATGGTTTATACCTGTTCGGGTCGGGATGCACGTGGAGACTCGATCATATGTGAATGGTGCCCAATATATAAAAAAAAAAAAAAAAAAAAAAGGAATATCGCATGCAATTCATTAGGTTGTGCAAGCGTGCTTACATGGAGACTCGGTCCAATGTGAACGGTGCCCATCATATTCGCAAAAACGAAATTCACTGGGTTGAGAAAGTGTGGTTTCATAGAGATTCATGCATCTGTGATGTTACGCCGAGCGCTCCGGGTTCCCGCTCCTCCCCGGAGCGCTCACGGCGTCTCTCTCCCTGCAGCGACCCGATCAGTCCCGCTGACCGGGAGCGCTGCACTGACATGGCCGTCGGGGATGCGATTCGCACAGCGGGACGCGCCCGCTCGCGAATCGCATCCCAGGTCACTTACCTGTCCCGGTCCCCGGCTGTCATGCTCTGGCGCGCGCGGCTCCGCTCTCTAGGGCGCGCGTGCGCTAGCTCTCTAGATTTAAAGGGCCAGTGCACCAATGATGGTGCCTGGCCCAATCTTCCCAATTAGCTTGATTAGTTTCCACCTGTGCACTCCCTACTTATACCTCACTTCCCCTGCACTCCCTCGCCGGATCTTGTTGCCCTTGTGCCTAGTGAAAGCGTTCCCTTGTGTGTTCCTAGCCTGTGTTCCAGACCTCCTGCCGTTGCCCCTGACTACGATCCTTGCTGCCTGCCCTGACCTTCTGCTACGTCCGACCTTGCTCTTGCCTTATCCCTTGTACCATGCCTATCTCAGCAGTCAGAGAGGTTGAGCCGTTGCCGGTGGATACGACCTGGTTGCTACCGCCGCTGCAAGACCATCCCGCTTTGCGGCGGGCTCTGGTGAAAACCAGTAGCTACTTAGAACCGGTCCACCAACACGGTCCACGCCAAACCCTCTCTGACACAGAGGATCCACCTCCAGCCTGCCGAATCGTGACATGTGATATATTGTGCAATCATGTGTGTTCACACCGTGCAGTTAGTTATCGTGTTGTTTCCCACTTTGCAGCAAGTACTTGTGAATGTTCACACTGCGCAGCGAGTAATTGCGTGTTTTCGCATTGTGCAGCAAGAAATTTTTGAATGTAAGATGATAATCTGTTACCTTGAGAAAACAAGTAAATACAGAATTTTGCACACATAGACAATTAGTGTGTGTTCACACTAATATTATACACTTGAAAAGCATATTGTTGATGGGAAACAGTCAGGTGATATGCACTTCCCAGTATGAGAGCAAGATATGATAAAGGGAGGGAAGCTGAGCTTGTTGATAGAAAGATTTATATGCAGAAGTTTTGCGCTAAAAGCAGATAACATCCTGGCAGGACTTCTAGAAGAGACAGTAAGAGTCCTGCTTGCACCGCCCACACATAGTAATTGGCACCTATCTCTGTATCAGTGTGTGGTGACCCACGGGTGTATGGCGGGACCACGGGTGTAGCGGTGTGAGTGGTGATATCAGATGGTATTAACCCCGGGGGCAAGATGTTATTAACCCCTAGTGTTTGTGATTATAGTTTGATTTTAGGGTTCTGGAACACCACAAGCCCGGTTCCTCCGCTGTCCCAGTTGCTAGTAGTGAAATGAGTCCACAACCAGTCATGGTCAAACGGAGGCTTTACTGAGTATAAAACAGATGGAATTATCTTCACAAGGCCAGATTTATGTTACGCTATGTGCTCCGGCCTCACACGCTGGCCGTGAGCGCATGGTCCCCTTACCTTCTGCCACCGCCGGGGCTGAGACTCACATCACGGGACGCACCCGCATTGGAGCCCCAGTCTGTCACTCTCCAGGTGTTTCTCCTGCCTCTGCCTCTCTGCTCCGGCGCGCGTGTCCCCATCCCTTAGGGCGTGCGCTCACCGGAGCTTTAAGATTTAAAGAGCCAACATTCTCATTAGTGTAATCCACCTGTGGCTTGTTTATAAATTCTTCCACCCTCCTCAGTTCTCTGCTGGAACTTTGTTGCCTTGTGCCCTGGAGAAAGAGTTTCATTGTATTGCTTTGCCGTGTACCAGATCTCCTGCTCTTGTGACTTGACCTTGCTCCTCTGCCGCCTGCCTACTGAACTCCTGCTACGTCCTGACAACGCTACTGTGCCACCTGCCCTGACCTTCTGCTATTCTGACTATGAGTCGCCTCATCCCTCCTGTGCCTCGCATTTCCTCAGTCGCCTGTGTGGTCGAGCCGTGCCAGGGGTAGCGACCTGGGTGTCGCCTGCTGCAAGCCCATCCCGCTTTACAGCGGGCTCTGGTGAAAATCAGCCACACAGGTCCAGCAGATCCACATACACCGGAGTTCCCAGAGAGGTGGCCAGGACCCAGAAGGACCTCGCAGCTTGCTGGACCAATATACAGTGACCCCCCCCGACCTACAATGGCCCCGACATACGATAATTTCAACATGCGATGGCCTCTCAGAGGCCATCGCATGTTGAAGGCAGCATCAACATGCAATGCTTTTTAATGTCGGGGCCATCGCATAAACGGCTATCCGGCAGAGCAGACTTTAACCCCTTAAGGACTCAGGGTTTTTCCGTTTTTGCACTTTCGTTTTTTCCTCCTTACCTTTTAAAAATCATAACCCTTTCAATTTTCCACCTAAAAATCCATATTATGGCTTATTTTTTGCGTAGCCAATTCTACTTTGCAGTGACATTAGTCATTTTACCCAAAAATGCACGGCAAAACGGAAAAAAAAATCATTGTGCGACAAAATCGAAAAAAAAACGCCATTTTGTAACTTTTGGGGGCTTCCGTTTCTACGCAGTGCATATTTCGGTAAAAATTACACCTTATCATTATTCTGTAGGTCCATACGGTTAAAATGATACCCTACTTATATAGGTTTGATTTTGTCGCACTTCTGGAAAAAATCATAAGTACATGCAGGAAAATTTATACGTTTAAAAATGTCATCTTCTGACCCCTATAACTTTTTTATTTTTCCACGTACGGGGCAGTATGAGGACTCATTTTTTGCGCCGTGATCTGAAGTTTTTATTGGTATGATTTTTGTTTTGATCTGACTTTTTGATCACTTTTTATTCATTTTTTAATGTTATAAAAAGTTACCAAAATACGCTTTTTTGGACTTTGGAATTTTTTTGCGCGTACGCCATTGACCGTACGGCTTAATTAATGAACTATTTTTATAGTTCGGACATTTACGCACGCGGCGATACCACATATGTTTATTTATTTATTTTTTTACACTGTTTTATTTTCTTTATGGGAAAACGGGGGTGATTCAAACTTTTATTAGGGAAGGGGTTAAATGACCTTTATTAACACTTTTTTTTTAACTTTTTTTTTGCAGTGTTATAGGTCCCATAGGGACCTATAACACTGCACACACTGATCTCTCATCCTGATCACAGGCGTGTATTAACACGCCTGTGATCAGCATTATCGGCGCTTGACTGCTCCTGCCTGGATCTCAGGCACGGAGCAGTCATTCGTCGATCGGACACCGAGGAGGCAGGTAAGAGCCCTCCCGGTGTCCGATCAGCTGTTCGGGACGCCGCGATTTCACCGCGGCGGTCCCGAACAGCCCGACTGAGCAGCCGGGATACTTTCAGTTTCACTTTAGAAGCGGCGGTCAGCTTTGACCGCCGCTTCTAAAGGGTTAATACCGCACATCGCCGCGATCGGCGATGTGTGGTATTAGCCGCGGGTCCCGGCCGTTGATTAGCGCCGGGACCCACGCGATATGATGCGGGATCGCGGCGCAATCCCGCTTCATATCGCGGGAGCCGGCGCAGGACGTAAATATACGTCCTGCGTCGTTAAGGGGTTAAGGCGCCCCGTGTAGTCCGGTGGGTGTCACTCACCTGTACTGGTGCTCCGGACCGTCCTCTTCGGGATCCCCTGCATCGCCAGCGCTCATCCAATAGGAGCGGCGTGCACAGCGACGTGATGACGGCGATGAAGAGACGCAGCAGAGACGGTCCGGGGACGCGGCGACAGCGATGGAGGGCGACATCCAGGGCAGCGGTGATCGGCAGGGACAGGTGAGTACTGTACTGTATAACCTCCTATACCAGTGGTCTTCAACCTGTGGACCTCCAGATGTTGCAAAACTACAATTCCCAGCATGCCCGGACAGCCGTTGGTTGTCCGGGCATGCTGGGAGTTGTAGTTTTGCAACATCTGGAGGTACGCAGGTTGGAGACCACTGTCCTATACTTTACATTGCACGGATCCCTCAACATAAGATGGTTTCAACTAACGATCGTTCATTTGGAACGAATTACCATAGTTTGTTGAGGGACCACTGTACTTGAAATTAACTTGATTTGACATTGGACTTGACTTGACTCTATGCAGGACTTGACTAGTTTCAGTGACAGCAGACATAGACTTGAGACTTAATGGAATAATTGTAGCTTTTGGGGTCTTCCAGATGCTGATCACTTGCACTGAGATCTCTGGTGTTAACTGTTCCATAGAAAAGACTGATCTAAAAAAGAATGAATTGTAATGGCCGCCCCTTTATATAGTGGTGGGCTGGACTAAAGCCCATTGGTCAAGCTGCGGGTCATAGGTTAAGCTGGTGCTCTTTGGGAGAACATGTGACAACAAATCATGTGACTGCATAACATGTGACAGACTTACACAGGTCCTTTAGACCTCCCACAGGTCCTTTGTACTACCTTTACATTAGGAGACATATGTAGGCATTAAAACAATACACACAACATTTTGGAAACAACAGGGGGAGACATTGCAGGGGAGCCCCCGGGTCACTGAGGGTCTCAACTTGACACGGCCTAAGGGTAATACAGGACCATGTCCTGTACTGGGACATTACAAGTGTGTGTACAGACAAACCTGTCAATTACTGTGTGTGTTCGTGGTAAGCAGGAGTTTCTCAGTCTCTCCTAGGAGTCCCGACAGAGATTTGTGACATCACAGCGGTGCCCCGATCGTGATTTCACAGCCACGCCCCCTCAATGCAAGTCTATGGGAGGGGGGCGTGATGGCCGTGATGCCCCCTTCCACAAACTTGCATTGAGAGGGCATGGCCGTGACATCACGAGCCTCCACCCTGCATCTCCAATCATCTGGCACGGAGCGAAGTTCGCTCTGTGCACTGGATGTCTTGGGTGCCGCAGCGGAGATCGTAGGGGGTCATTTGGATAGGGGATAAGTTGTCTAGGAGCAGACTACCCCTT
Source organism: Hyla sarda (assembly GCF_029499605.1). NCBI lineage: Eukaryota > Metazoa > Chordata > Amphibia > Anura > Hylidae > Hyla > Hyla sarda. The sequence continues at coordinate 76,977,570 of NC_079193.1, read as the reverse complement.
TAACTCCAAATTACTTATACATAACCCTATGCTAGAAAAAGTCACTGAAAATCAGGTATATGCAAAACTAAATACATCTTTATTGGAGAAAACAAAATTCATAATGGAGCAAACCAAAACATAAAAAGGCGACAAAAGCAACAGCAAAAAAAAACAAAAAAAACCAGTACTGTGGTGAGATACCTACACCAAAGAAGAAAAAGAAATACGCAATATAATGCACACCCACAGTTGCTATAATCCAAAAAATATTATCTTTATTGCACATAAGTATTACAAAACGCAGACAATACAATTAAAACCAATTAAAAAAGGCCCAAGTGGCCACTGCACAAACAAGGGGGGGACCCCCTAACAAAAGTGGGGAACCCCACCCAGGGCACCTGCCTCCACAAATAAACAGGTTGTTAGCCTATCATGTAACAAGAATGTTAAATCAATACAGTCCTATCCCCACAACACTGATAATATGTATACAACCTGAGTATCCTTCATATATTGCACAGGGGACTAGCAGTGGAGGACAATAGATGGAGGAGGAGTACTGCAGGTGCCCCCCTAGAGACCCAACGCGTTCCGTTGCCCGTCAGCAACTTCCTCAGGGGTGTTGTGATGAGGTGCTGTGGTGAGATACCTGACACAAACTCATTTGATCTGTATGCCTAAAAATGTATTAAGCCCATAAGGGGCTGTATTTGTGGGAGGGGCATGTGCTTTATAACGCCCTCCTCACAATACCTCGGGGCGTATGGTGCGTTCCACAGTGTTTCCGGTTCGGTGCACTGCTATTAGCTTATACGCTCGAAGGTCGTGGCAAGGTGGTACAGCTGTTCTTCCTACCTGGTAAAGCAGCGGTGTTGGTGAGTATGCTCGGGTACTATGCAGCTTGTTTCCCCGCATGGCAGCTCATCAGTCGGGCAGTTTGTCTGCGGTCAGCAGTGGAGGAGTTGGCATCGGCGGGTCAGGTGCCTTGCACTTCAGGTTGCATCACGGGATTCGCCGGCAGTACTCCGTGCTGGGGGCCAGTGTTGTGTGGGTGGCACTGGAGGGCAGCGTGCTCGGCAACAGCCAACCATGCTGGGGGTGCGTTACTTCCATAATATGTGTTGGCGGTTGCTCCATATAGTTCAAGTACAGGTTCTGGGGCATGTTTGCGGATATGTTTTGTGAATGTTACGGGGGCAATGCTAGCTGGTCTTGGATCGTTTTAACCTCCTCATTTTTCAATTAGGGACTCTGGGTCAGAGGTGCAATGGCCAGTCAGGATCACTGTTTAGTCTGATAGCCCTCCATGAGCTATATATATATATATATATATATATATATATATATATATATATATGTATGTATACACATTCTATTTTCTTTGGGAGTTTCTACTAGGTCTACTGTTACACAATTCTGTTGCTGGGTTTTTTATTTATCCCTTTTTTAGTTGTGTTTAAACTCCAGCGTGCATTATGGCAGGTTCATTCCCTTTTGTTATATACTGGGTTATTCACCTTTAATTGCCCCAGGGATTAGGGTTCCGCCAGTCATCTTTTAGTGTTGCTACCAGCGGGGGACCAATCCTACAGGGGTTAATAGTATAATCACGGGTTTGTTAGTGGTTCGCACAACAATTACTGTATTTGGTTTCAAATTTTCTGGACGCCCTATCTTGGGAATTTCTGTGTTTTAACTTCATTGGTCAGGCCTGCTCATCATCTGGTTTCTGTCCTTTTTAGGCCATAGGGCAATCATTCTATGGTTATTGTTGTAAATTTGTAGAGCTGTGGACCTGACTTGTTCTTCAGGCTGGGATGCAATTCTGTTATTATTGTTACTGACAGCTTCAGAGCAATAATTCCTTTTCACTGTTAAGTTGATAACCTAGGCATCAAGTGGATATAGATCCGGAAAACAGAACTTTACCAGGCGCTTCTCCTCAAAGAATGACAGCCCAAACCACACTTGCTGGATTCATGGACAGTCAAAATTATTAGGTGCAACAAAGTTTCGAGTCCGAGCAGGACTCTTCGTCAGGCATAATGATTTCAGACATAGACAATGTTTATATAAGGCCCTGTGGTAATCACTATCGGGTCAAAGGGTCATGACATTACATAACAATAAAAAACTGCAGGGCTAGGCAAACTTAAAATAATCACATAAAAACTGTGATAAAAATGCCGAAAAGATAGGCATCTATCTATGATACAATAGAATACAGTACAGTAACATTGTTTGCAATATGTGTGACTTGTCAACATAGTAGTGGTTTATGAATGAAACCCAGAATGAGGCAGATAAGTAACTGTCAGGCTGATGTGAGTGGATATCAGCGCTGTGCAACGCAGACATCGGAGCTCTGTTAACCAGAACGCCCGTGTCTCTACAGCGCACGAAACAGGAGAGCTGTCAAACTTTACAGCTCGCTTCTGTAATGAAAGCATGGAGGGCAGATCGCGGCTGGAGAGGTCAGTGTTTTTATGTGTCTCCAGCGCTACAAAGTCCCCTATAATGTATATCTAGCGCTGCAGAATCACATGTATCTTTCAGGGGGTAATTAATAACCCAAACTAAATGGACTGTATTCATGTAAATATAGAAATACTTGTAAAAATAATTATAAATATAAAAATGGCTAAAGTGGTAATATTTAGCTCTGTGGAAGATAATGCAGCCCTATAGGTGAGTATAGGTACTGCAGCCATGTGGCTCTATTGGATTGGGCACCGCTGTTACACAGAGACAGTGACCAGAATATTAGAAGCAATATGAGGTACATATACATAATATATAATATATAAAAACAAGTAAAACATGAATACTTATAAATAGCCATACAAAAGGTGAGGGGGTGAATTATGGGGAGTATAGAGAGAATATTATCCTTATACCTGGCCCTGAGTCTTAAAAGGAAAAAAGTGGGGGAGGGGAAGGGGGGGGGGGGGTATATATTTTAGGGAGGTGGGGGGGGGTTGGTGTGTCGGGGAAAGGTAAAACCCGCATGGTATAAGACCCCATGGGGTGGTCTTTATAAAACTGTTTCGACCATCTCGTTAAGGCCTTTGGTGAGACTGTAGCAAGTTTAAACATCCAGAAAATTAATTTTTTCTTTAATGATTCAAGCATATTTGGTATGTGTTCAGGAATGTGGTCGATGGGGATGACGGTAATAAGATTTTTTCCTTCTGGGTGGTTGTTAGTGCAGTGTCTGGAAGAAGGAGAAATGTATTTCTTATATTCTGTCTATGTTTATTTAGATGTGCGCCCAACATATTGTAGTTCGCAGATGCATTCCAATAGATAAATTACATAGGATGACAGGCAAGTGAGTCTAAATTTCATATGAAATTTTTCGCTATTGCTGTTAGACTGATACTCTGTTACTCCAATTTTTATTTCATTGCAGCATAAGTATTGTGTATTCTTACATCTATGTGATCCGGCTGGAAGGCCGCAATTTTTGTTTTGAGTTTCATGTTGTTTGATAATACTGGGGGCCAAGATGTTCTTGAGAGAGGGGGCCCGGTGGTAGGTGATCCTTGGTTGGTGTGACAATTCTTTTAGGAGATTGTCATTCTGAAGGATATGCCAATGCTTACTTAGGATTTGATTTATTTCCTTTGCATGGTCACAGAAAGTGGTGATGAAATTAATGTTTTGGGTGCTCCCTTTCTCTATATGTGACAGAGCCCCTACCTTGATGGTATCTGATTGAAGGCATTCCTGTTGGGTCCTTGTTTTGACTTTATTATAAGCATCATTAATGATAGATTTCGGATAGTTCTTTTCATAGAACCTGGTTTCCAAAATTCCGGCCTGTATTTTGAAGGTGTCATCATTCGTTCTGTTTTTGCGTACATGTTTATACTGTCCATAGGGCACATTTCTTAGCCAGGGTTTATATGTTGTATTCTAAATAACTATTTACATCCAATGTTTTAAAGAAAGTGGATGTAATAAACTTGAAGCCATCATGTGAGATGTTAAGATCCAAAAAATTTACCTGTTCTTCGCTCATCTCTAGAGTGAACTTTATACCCCAATTATTTGCGTTGAGCTTCTTGTTAAATTGGATAATGGATTCCTTTGACCCCCTCCAGAGGAAGAACAGGTCATCAATATATCGGAGGTAAAGGATGATGTGTGCTCTAGAATTGGGGTCGTTGTCAATGTGCTCTCATTCGAAGATCCCCATGAACAGGTTTGCATAACATGGCGCCACTTTGGACCCCATTGCGGTCCCTTTTTGTTGGTAGTAGATGTTCTTATGATATGTGAAATAATTGTTTTCCAATATGAATCTAAGACCTTTAAGCAAAAAATCTCTCTGGGGTTCTGCAAGATTGACATCCTTCATCATAAAATCCTTAACACATTCGATCACAATTTCATGCTTGATGTTTGTATATAATGTGGTCACATCGCATGTATTAAAATACAGACCTTTTTCCCATATGCATGTGAGTAGCTGTTCCGTGAGCTGTGTGGAGTCCCCAAGGTAACTTGGTAGACCTATAACATATTCCTGCAAGTATAGGTCGATGTAATGGGACATGTTGCTAGTTAAGCAGTTGGTGTTGGAAATGATAGGGCGGCCAGGTGGGTGACTGATGGATTTATGTATTTTGGGAAGAAAACAAAAGTACTGTTTATTGGTGTGGTTGGTAAGTAAGAACTTCTGCTCGTTTTTATCCAGTATCCCATCCGTTGCTCCTGCTGTGATCAGGGCTTGATAATGTTCATGAATCATCTTACACGGGTCTTCCAGAATCCATTTATTGAATTCTTTGTCCTACAGGATATGGTCTGCCTCTTCCTCATAGTATTCGTGGTCCAGTATCACGACTCCCCCACCTTTGTCTGCAGGTCGAATAACTATGTTCTGGTAGTTCTTTAGACTCTTAAGGGCGGTTTTCTCTTTTTGAGTTAGATTGTTCACCTGTTGTCCTCGTTTGATCTTATTCAGTTGTTTGAATTCTTCATTTACCAGTTCATAGAAGACCTGTATGTGTGGTCCTTGTGTATGAATAGGGTAGAATCTGGATACTGGTTTAACAGGTTTGTGCCTCATATTATCCGTACCCTGCTCCAAGGTACATGTGCTGTTGCTACCAGTTCTAGTGTGAAAGAACCTCTTAAGAGTAAGCTTACGTATGAACTTGTTAAAGTCAAGAAATAGTTGAAACTCATCTCCTTTGTGAGAAGGGCAGAAGGATAGGCCCTTTTGGAGTAGTGATATTTCGTATGGATTTAGGTCCTGTTTGGGAGAGGTTGAATATTTTCATACATGGTGTACTACTGGTTTCAGTCAGATCTGGTCCGTATGTGGACACATTAGTCTTTCTCTTTTTCGTTTTTCCTCCTCTTTTCCCTCGACCTCTCCAATTTTTCTTTTGCTCCTTTATGGGAGGAATATTTTCGGGATCCTGGAGGGTTTCCTGGAGACAGACCCCCCAAAAAATCCCCCTGCGTTAGGCTAGCTGCAGTGGCTAGAGCGGTTACCATGGGGTCCTGGCCCGGATGTTCAAAAGATTGACACAGTTGATGTTCGAATGGATCCGATGGAATTTCTTCACCCTGTATGGTCCGGGAGTCTTCATGGTCTTGGGTACCATGTCCACTGTGACTCAGGAAAGGGACCAGACAACCTGTGTTTTTAGTGTTATCAATGATAACTAAGTTTTCCTGGATGGTACTCCAGTCTTGGTGGTCCCTGGGTGGTGTTATGGCCTCATGGATTGAGAGATCGAGATCTATAAGTTGGTTAAGAGGTCCCTTTTCTAGTGTATATGTTGTCCAGTTCCTTTGTTGTTTTCTCTGGAGTTTTGGGAGTGTTTCTCATTATGCTGTTACCAGGCTCATTTGCTGTTTTTTCTAAAGAATTGGGGTTTGCCTCGGTTTTTGAGTTCCCACCAGTGGGGTCAGCTTTCTTAGTACTTGGTACATCCGTATTCTTCCTTGGTGCTGATGGTTTCCGTTGGGTCCTTGTCACGATGCCGGCTGGCAGGTAGTGGATCCTCTGTGCCAGAGAGGGATTGGCGTGGACCGTGCTAGTGGACCGGTTCTAAGCCACTACTGGTTTTCACCAGAGCCCGCCGCAAAGCGGGATGGTCTTGCTGCGGCGGTAGTGACCAGGTCGTATCCACTAGCAACGGCTCACCTCTCTGGCTGCTGAAGATAGGCGCGGTACAAGGGAGTAGGCAGAAGCAAGGTCGGACGTAGCAGAAGGTCGGGGCAGGCAGCAAGGATCGTAGTCAGGGGCAACGGCAGAAGGTCTGGAACACAGGCTAGGAACACACAAGGAACGCTTTCACTGGCACAATGGCAACAAGATCCGGCAGGGAAGTGCAGGGGAAGTGAGGTGATATAGGGAAGTGCACAGGTGAAGACACTAATTGGAACCACTGCGCCAATCAGCGGCGCAGTGGCCCTTTAAATCGCAGAGACCCGGCGCGCGCGCGCCCTAGGGAGCGGGGCCGCGCGCGCCGGGACAGAACAGACGGAGAGCGAGTAAGGTACGGGAGCCGGGGTGCGCATCGCGAGCGGGCGCTACCCGCATCGCGAATCGCATCCCGGCTGGCAGCGGAATCGCAGCGCCCCGGGTCAGAGGATGTGACCGGAGCGCTGCAGCAGGGAGAGTGAAGCGAGCGCTCCGGGGAGGAGCGGGGACCCGGAGCGCTCGGCGTAACAGTACCCCCCCCCTTGGGTCTCCCCCTCTTCTTAGAGCCTGAGAACCTGAGGAGCAGACTTTTGTCTAGGATGTTGTCCTCAGGTTCCCAGGATCTCTCTTCAGGACCACAACCCTCCCAGTCCACTAAAAAAAAAGTTTTCCCTCTGACCTTTTTGGAAGCTAAGATCTCTTTGACAGAGAAGATGTCCGAGGAGCCGGAAACAGGAGTGGGAGGAACAGATTTGGGAGAAAAACGGTTGAGGATGAGTGGTTTGAGAAGAGAGACGTGAAAGGCATTAGGAATACGAAGAGAAGGAGGAAGAAGAAGTTTGTAAGAGACAGGATTAATTTGGCACAAGACTTTGAAAGGACCAAGATAGCGTGGTCCCAGTTTGTAACTGGGGACACGAAAGCGGACATATTTAGCGGAGAGCCATACCTTGTCTCCGGGAGCAAAAATGGGGGGAGCTCTTCTTTTTTTATCGGCAAACTTTTTCATGCGAGATGAAGCCTGTAAAAGAGAATTTTGGGTCTCTTTCCATATGGTGGAAAGATCACGAGTCACTTCATCTACAGCGGGCAAACCAGAGGGCAAGGGAGTAGGGAGGGGGGGAAGAGGGTGACGGCCGTACACCACGAAAAATGGGGATTTGGAGGAAGATTCAGAGACTCTGAAGTTATACGAAAATTCGGCCCATGGTAGAAGATCTGCCCAGTCATCCTGGCGGGAGGAAACAAAATGGCGTAAATAATCACCCAGGACCTGGTTAATTCTTTCCACTTGCCCATTGGATTGAGGGTGATATGCAGAGGAAAAGTTTAATTTAATCTTGAGTTGTTTACAGAGAGCCCTCCAGAATTTAGACACGAATTGGACACCTCTATCCGAGACAATCTGCGTAGGCAACCCGTGAAGACGAAAAATGTGTACAAAAAATTGTTTAGCCAGCTGAGGCGCAGAAGGAAGACCAGGAAGAGGGATGAAATGTGCCATTTTGGAGAATCGATCAACGACCACCCAAATAACAGTGTTGCCACGGGAAGGGGGTAAATCAGTAATAAAATCCATACCAATCAGAGACCAAGGCTGTTCGGGGACAGGCAGAGGATGAAGAAAACCAGCGGGCTTCTGGCGAGGAGTCTTATCCCGGGCACAGATAGTGCAGGCTCGCACAAAGTCCACAACATCCGTCTCCAGAGTCGGCCACCAATAGAAGCGGGAGATGAGTTGCACAGATTTCTTGATGCCCGCATGACCTGCGAGATGGGAGGAGTGACCCCATTTGAGGATTCCGAGGCGTTGGCGTGGAGAAACAAAGGTCTTTCCTGGAGGAGTCTGCCTGATGGAGGCAGGAGAAGTGGAGATCAGGCAGTCAGGTGGAATGATGTGTTGCGGAGAGAGTTCAACTTCTGAGGCATCCGAGGAACGAGAGAGAGCATCGGCCCTAATGTTCTTATCGGCAGGACGAAAGTGAATCTCAAAATTAAATCGGGCAAAGAACAGAGACCACCGGGCCTGGCGAGGATTCAGCCGTTGGGCAGACTGGAGGTAGGAGAGGTTCTTGTGGTCGGTGTAGATAATAACAGGAAAACTTGATCCCTCCAGCAGATGCCTCCATTCCTCAAGTGCTAATTTAATGGCTAGAAGCTCTCGATCCCCGATGGAGTAGTTCCTCTCCGCTGGAGAGAAGGTCCTAGAGAAAAAACCACAAGTGACAGCATGCCCGGAGGAATTTTTTTGTAGAAGAACAGCTCCAGCTCCCACTGAGGAGGCATCAACCTCCAATAGGAAGGGTTTGGAAGGGTCAGGTCTGGAGAGGACGGGAGCCGAAGAAAAGGCAGACTTGAGTTGTTTAAAGGCGTCTTCTGCTTGAGGAGGCCAGGACTTGGGATCAGCATTTTTTTTGGTTAAAGCCACGATAGGAGCCACAATGGTAGAAAAATGTGGAATAAATTGCCTGTAATAATTGGCGAACCCCAAAAAGCGTTGGATAGCACGGAGTCCGGAGGGGCGTGGCCAATCTAAGACGGCAGAGAGTTTGTCTGGATCCATCTGTAGTCCCTGGCCAGAGACCAAATATCCTAGAAAAGGAAGAGATTGGCATTCAAACAGACATTTCTCAATCATGGCATAGAGTTGATTGTCACGAAGTCTCTGAAGAACCATACGGACATGCTGGCGGTGTTCTTCTAGATTGGCAGAAAAAATTAGGATATCGTCCAGATATACAACAACACAGGAGTATAACAGATCACGAAAAATTTCATTGACAAAGTCTTGGAAGACGGCAGGGGCGTTGCACAGGCCAAAGGGCATGACCAGATACTCAAAGTGTCCATCTCTGGTGTTAAATGCCGTTTTCCACTCATCCCCCTCTCTGATGCGGATGAGGTTATAGGCGCCTCTTAAGTCCAATTTAGTAAAGATGTGGGCACCTTGGAGGCGATCAAAGAGTTCAGAGATGAGGGGTAAGGGGTAGCGGTTCTTAACCGTGATTTTATTAAGACCGCGGTAGTCAATGCAAGGACGTAGGGAGCCATCTTTTTTGGACACAAAGAAAAATCCGGCTCCGGCAGGAGAGGAGGATTTACGGATAAAGCCCTTTTTTAGATTCTCCTGGACGTATTCAGACATGGCAAGAGTCTCTGGGGCAGAGAGAGGATAAATTCTGCCCCGGGGTGGAGTAGTGCCCGGGAGGAGGTCAATAGGACAATCATAAGGCCTGTGAGGAGGTAGAGTCTCAGCTTGTTTTTTGCAGAAAACATCCGCGAAGTCCATATAGGCCTTAGGGAGACCGGTTACTGGAGGAACCACAGAGTTACGGCAAGGGTTACTGGGAACCGGTTTTAGACTGTTCTTGGAACAAGAGGACCCCCAACTCTTGATCTCCCCAGTGGACCAATCCAAGGTTGGGGAATGAAGTTGAAGCCAGGGAAGTCCAAGGAGAATTTCCGAGGTGCAATTGGGGAGGACCAAAAGTTCAATCCTCTCGTGATGAGATCCGATGCTCATAAGAAGGGGCTCCGTGCGGAAACGTATGGTACAGTCCAATCTTTCATTATTTACACAATTTTGTGGTCTGGCGAGACTGGTCACCGGGATATTGAACCTGTTGACGAGAGAGGCCAAAATAAAATTTCCTGCAGATCCAGAGTCCAAGAAGGCCACAGTAGAGAAGGAGAAGGCAGAGGCAGACATCCGCACAGGCACAGTAAGACGTGGAGAAGCAGAGTAGACATCAAGGACTGTCTCACCTTTGTGCGGAGTCAGCGTACGTTTTTCCAGGCGGGGAGGACGGATAGGACAATCCCTCAGGAAGTGTTCGGTACTAGCACAGTACAGGCAGAGGTTCTCCATACGGCGTCGTGTCCTCTCTTGAGGTGTCAGACGAGACCGGTCGACCTGCATAGCCTCCACGGCGGGAGGCACAGGAACAGATTGCAGGGGACCAGAGGAGAGAGGAGCCGAGGAGAAGAAACGCCTCGTGCGAACAGAGTCCATATCTTGGCGGAGTTCCTGACGCCTTTCGGAAAAACGCATGTCAATGCGAGTGGCTAGGTGAATAAGTTCATGTAGATTAGCAGGAATTTCTCGTGCGGCCAGAACATCTTTAATGTTGCTGGATAGGCCTTTTTTGAAGGTCGCGCAGAGGGCCTCATTATTCCAGGACAATTCTGAAGCAAGAGTACGGAATTGTACGGCATACTCGCCAACGGAAGAATTACCCTGGACCAGGTTCAACAGGGCAGTCTCAGCAGAAGAGGCTCGGGCAGGTTCCTCAAAGACACTTCGGATTTCCGAGAAGAAGGAGTGTACAGAGGCAGTGACGGGGTCATTGCGGTCCCAGAGCGGTGTGGCCCATGACAGGGCTTTTCCGGACAGAAGGCTGACTACGAAAGCCACCTTAGACCTTTCAGTGGGAAACAGGTCCGACATCATCTCCAGATGCAGGGAACATTGGGAAAGAAAGCCACGGCAAAACTTAGAGTCCCCATCAAATTTATCCGGCAAGGATAGGCGTAGCCCAGGAGCGGGCACTCGCTGCGGAGGAGGTGCAGGAGCTGGCGGAGGAGATGACTGCTGAAGCTGTGGTAGTAACTGTTGTAGCATAACGGTCAGTTGAGACAGCTGTTGGCCTTGTTGCGCTATCTGTTGTGACTGCTGGGCGACCACCGTGGTGAGGTCAGCGACAACTGGCAGAGGAACTTCAGCGGGATCCATGGCCGGATCTACTGTCACGATGCCGGCTGGCAGGTAGTGGATCCTCTGTGCCAGAGAGGGATTGGCGTGGACCGTGCTAGTGGACCGGTTCTAAGCCACTACTGGTTTTCACCAGAGCCCGCCGCAAAGCGGGATGGTCTTGCTGCGGCGGTAGTGACCAGGTCGTATCCACTAGCAACGGCTCACCTCTCTGGCTGCTGAAGATAGGCGCGGTACAAGGGAGTAGGCAGAAGCAAGGTCGGACGTAGCAGAAGGTCGGGGCAGGCAGCAAGGATCGTAGTCAGGGGCAACGGCAGAAGGTCTGGAACACAGGCTAGGAACACACAAGGAACGCTTTCACTGGCACAATGGCAACAAGATCCGGCAGGGAAGTGCAGGGGAAGTGAGGTGATATAGGGAAGTGCACAGGTGAAGACACTAATTGGAACCACTGCGCCAATCAGCGGCGCAGTGGCCCTTTAAATCGCAGAGACCCGGCGCGCGCGCGCCCTAGGGAGCGGGGCCGCGCGCGCCGGGACAGAACAGACGGAGAGCGAGTAAGGTACGGGAGCCGGGGTGCGCATCGCGAGCGGGCGCTACCCGCATCGCGAATCGCATCCCGGCTGGCAGCGGAATCGCAGCGCCCCGGGTCAGAGGATGTGACCGGAGCGCTGCAGCAGGGAGAGTGAAGCGAGCGCTCCGGGGAGGAGCGGGGACCCGGAGCGCTCGGCGTAACAGTCCTATATTTGGTATTCCGATGGGACTTAGTCTGGAATACCGGTTCCTCCTCTGTATGTTGCATCCTATGTGTTGCAACATCTTTTGTTTGGTAGTTTTGTCTCTGTGTATTGTTTTCCTGCTGGTTTTGAGTTTTGGAACTGTTCCAAGCTCAGGGGTTCCATTGCAGGTAATCTAGCCGATCACGTTGTAACTTATTGGCCTTTTTTTCAATTATTTCTTTTTCAATTTTGTTTAGACGATTGCTGACGTTATTATTAACCCTATCATACTCTGGGTAGGCCTGGAAATTTTCCAGGCGTAATAGAATAGACCTAATGAAAAAAAATTCATATGAAATTTAGACTCACTTCCCAGTCATCCTATGTAATTTATCTATTGGAATGCATCTGCAGACTACAATATGTTGGGCGCACAATCCAACCTCTATGAAATCGTCTAAATAAACATAGACAGAATATAAGAAATACATTTCTCCTGCACGGTGTTTCCAGATACTGCACTAACAACCACCCAGAAGGAAAAAATCTTATTACCGTCATCCCCATTGACCACATTCCTGAACACATACCAAATAGGCTTGAATCATTAAAGAAAAAAGAAATTTTCTGGATGTTTAAACTTGCTACAGTCTCACCAAAGGGCCTTAACGAGATGGTCGAAACAGTTTTACCTTTCCCCCACACATCAACCCCCCCCCCACCCCGCCTCCCTAAAATAAACAACCCCTCCCCCTCTTTTCCCTTTTAAGACTGAGGGCCAGGTATAAGGATAATATTCCCTCTATACTCCCCATAATTCACCCCCTCACCTTTTGTATGGCTATTTATAAGTATTCTTGTTTTACTCAGGTTTTTATATATTATATATTATGTATATGTACCTCATATTGCTTCTAATATTCTGGTCACTGCCCCGATCTGCCCTCCATGCTTTCATTACAGGAGCGAGCTGTAAAGTTTGACAGCTCTCCTGTTTCATGTGCTGTAGAGACACGGGCGTTCTGGTTAACAGAACTCCGATGTCTGCGTTGCACAGCGCTGATATCCACACACAGCCTGACAGTTACTTACCTGCCTCATTCTGGGTTTCATTCATAAACCACTACTATGTTGACAAGTCACACATATTGCATACAATGTTACTGTACTGTATTCTATTGTATTATAGATGGATGCCTATCTTTTCGGCATTTTTATCACAGTTTTTATGTGATTATTTTAAGTTTGCCTAGCCCTGCAGTTTTTTTTATTGTTATGTAATGTCATGACCCTTTGACCCGGTAGTGATTACCTCAGGGCCTTATATAAACATTGTCTATGTCTGAAATCATTATGCCTGACGAAGAGTCCTGCTCGGACTCGAAACTTTGTTGCACCTGATAAATTTGACTGTCCCTGAATCCAGCAAGTGTGGTTTGGGCTGTCATTCCTTTGAGGAGAAGCGCCTGGTAAAGTCCTGTTTTCCGGATCTATATCCACTTGATGCCTATCCAACACTGAAGTGACCCAGAGCCACTTGAGAAGGACACTACGGCTAGCTGACCTATGTCTTCATTGCGATTCTACATGCAATCCACGGCGTGGTGCCCGTAGCACAACAACCTCTGGTAAGTTTACTACACATTGTTTGGGGGCACCCGCTTATCTGAAACCTCTACACTAGGAACGCACCTTTGTTTTCTTTTTCTACTTAACCTCTTCAGGACACAGGGTATATGGATACGCCCTGCATTCCGATTCCTTAAGGACGCAGGGCGTATCCATACGCCCGTGGGAATTCCGGTCCCCACCGCTAGCCGTTTGGTTACCGGAGCCGGATGCCTGCTGAAATCGTTCAGCAGGCATCGCGGCATATCACCCAGGGGGGTAATGATGACCCCCCATGTCGGCGGTGGCCGCAGACCGCTGGACAATTCAGTCCAGCGATCTGCGGCAGATTCCGGGTCAATCGGGTCTCCAGTGACCCGGAATTACAGGCTGTTCGGGACCGTCTCTGACAGCCCAGAACAGCGATAGCCAGCAGGGGTGAGGTGGCACTGGTGCCACCTCACGATCGCACTGATTCGTCGGGCGGTTTACCGGCCGACCAATCAGGGCACCTGCTGCGCGTGTCACTCCCGCAACCTGCTCCGTCCCTCTTCCGGAGGACGTGATCGGGTGCGGGAAGTGGACCCGGTAGCTGGGGACCCCGATCCCCGGCGTCCCTGTTGGGATCGGGGCCCCAGGAGCGGCGGCGAGGGACTAACCTGCAGCGGCAGCGTGGATCAGCAGTTGGAGATGAGTGACAGCCTCCTGCTGTTGCTTAGCAACAGCTCCCAGCATGCAAAAAGGGCATGCTGGGAGCAGTAGTTATGCAACAGCAGGAGGCAGATCACCACAACACCCAGCATTCCCTTATGGGCATGCTGGGACTTATAATTTTGCAACAGCTGGAGACACATTTTTTCTATGGAAAAGTGTACCTTCAGCTGTTGTATAACTACAACTCCCAGCTTGCACAAACAGCTAAAGTGCATGCTGGGAGTTGTAGTGGTGCATCTGCTGGTTATATAACTACAACTCCCAGCATGCCTGTTGGCTGTCGGTGACTGCTGAGAGTTGTAGTTTTGCAACAGCTGAGGGCACACTGGTTGTGAAACACTGAGTTAGGTTTAAAAAAAACTCTGAGTTTCACAACCAGTGTGCCTTCAGCTGTTGCAAAACTAAAACTCTCAGCATGTACAGTCTGTCAGCGCATGCTGGGAGTTGTAGTTTTGCAACAGCGGGATGTTCCCCCCGCCCCCCCCCCCCCCCAATGTGAATGTACAGGGTACACTCACATGGGGGGAGGTTTACAGTAAGTAACCGACTGCAAGTTTGAGCTGCGGCAAATTTTCTGCCGCAGCTCAAACTGCCAGCGAGAAACTACTGTGAACCCATGCCCGTGCGACTGTACCCTAAAAACACTACACTAACACAAAAGAAAATAAAAAATTAAAAACACTACATGTACACATACCCCTACACAGCCCCCCTCCCCTCCCCAATAAAAATGAAAAACATCTGGTACGCCACTGTTTCAACAACTGAGCCTCCAGCTGTTGCAAAACAACTACTCCCAGTATTACCAGACAGCCACTGACTGTCCAGGCATGCTGGGAGTTTTACAACAGCTGGAGGCACCCTGTTTGGGAATCACTGGCATAGAATACCCCTATGTCCACCCCTATGCAAGTCCCTAATTTAGGCCTCAAATGCGCATGGCGCTCTCACTTTGGAGCCCTGTCGTATTTCAAGGCAACAGTTTAGGGTCACATTTGGGGTATCGCCGTACTCGGGAGAAATTGTGTTACAAATTTTGGGGGGTATTTTCTGCTATTACCCTTTTTAAAAATGTAAAATTTTTCGGAAACCAAGCATTTTAGGAAAATATATATATATTTTTTTACATATGCAAAAGTCGTGAATCACCTGTGGGGTATTAAGGATCACTTTACCCCTTGTTATGTTCCCCGAGGGGTCTAGTTTCCAAAATGGTATGCCATGTGTTTTTTTTTTCTGTTCTGGCACCATAGGGGCTTCCTAAAGGTGACATGCCCCCCAAAAACCATTTGTCGCTCCTTCCCTTCTGAGCCCTCTACTGCGCCTGCCAAAAACTTTACATAGACATATGAGGTATGTCCTTACTCGAGAGAAATTGGGTTTCAAATGCAAGTAAAAATTTTCTCCTTTTTACCCCTTGCAAAAATTAAAAAATTGGGTCTACAAGAACATGTGAGTGTAAAAAATGAAGATTGTGAATTTTCTCCTTCACTTTGCTGCTATTCCTGTGAAACACCTAAAGGGTTAAAATGCTGACTGAATGTCATTTTGAATACTTTGTGGGGGTGCAGTTTTTATAATGGGGTCATTTGTTGGGTATTTCTAATATGAAGACCCTTCAAATCCACTTCAAAACTGAACTGGTCACTGAAAAATTGTGAGTTTGAAAATTTTGTGAAAAATGTTAAAATTGCTGCTGAACTTTGAAGCCCTCTGGTGTCTTCCAAATGTAAAAACTCATAAATTTTATGATGCAAACATAAAGTAGACATATTGTATATGTGAACCAAAAATTTTTTTTTTGAATATCCATTTTCTTTACAAGCAGAGAGCTTCAAAGATGGAAAAATGCAAAATGTTCAATTTTTTCATGAAATTTGGGGATTTTTCACCAAGAAAGGATGCAAGTTACCACAAAAATTTACCATTATGTTAAAGTAAAATATGTCACGAAAAAATATTCTCTGAATCAGAATGATAACTTAAAGCATCCCAGAGTTATTCATGTTTAAAGTGACAGTGGTCAGAATTGCAAAAAATGGCCGAGTCCTTAAGGGGAAAAAGGGCTAAGTCCTTAAGGGGTTAAAGTTGATAACCTGACTCATTCTTCAGGTTGGGTTTTCTGCACAGTTGGTATCTAGATCATTGGGTTTTATAATCTTCTTGATTCACTTCTTTGTGTCTTGGTGTAAGGTGCTGGTGCTTTTTTATTTATAGGAGATGGTATACCCGTTGTCCTTACTCATTTTCAGGCTAGGATACTATTCTCATTATTGTTACTGACGTGGCTTCAGAGCAATAATATTTTATAGTTTTAAGTTGGTTACATGACTCATTCTTCAGGTCGGTTCGCTACTCTGTGCGGTTGATTTTTAGTAGGGGTTTTTAGTTTTCTTGATTTCAATCCTGTTTCATGCTCTAGTTTGTTTATTATAGAAGATGGTATACTTGTGGTCCTGACTCATTTATAGGTTGGGATACTATTCTCATTATTGTTACTGACTAGTGTTGCTCGCGAATATTCGCAATTCGAATATTATTCGCGAATATCACATATTCGCGAATTCGCGAATTTCGCGAATATAGCGCTATATATTCGTAATTACGAATATTCGTTTATTTATTTTTTCTTTTTTCTTCACAGTACACATCACAGTGATCACCCCTCTCTGCTTCCAGCTTATGTGGTGTAAAGAAGGCTGTAATACTACTGTGTGAGACTGGCGTGCAAAAATTTGCATATGCGAAACTTAGCATATGCTAATTTTCGCATATACGAATTTTCGCTTAAGTTGATTTTGTATATGCTAATTTTCACATATGTTAATTTTCGCATACGCGAAGTTTCGCATATGCGAAAATAAAACGAGAATATAACGAATATGCGAATATTCGCGAATATATGACGAATATTCGTCCATATATTCGCGAATATTCGCGAATTCGAATATGGCCTATGCCGCTCAACACTATTACTGACACGACTTCAGAGCAATAATTATGTATTCATGCACACTCTGGTGCATCTGACGCTTTTCTAAGGTCAATGTTTTAATTGGTTAATTTCCACGGGTCAAGGTTAGGAGTCTGTTGACCTGGTCCTGACACGTTCTTCGGGCTGGGATACAATTTTTCTTTATTGTTGCTCACACGGCTTCAGAGCAAAATGTTCATGTAATGTTAATTATGGCATCATGGTTCAGTAGTTACAAATTAGGTGTGGGTATCACTTCTAAGATAATGCTAACTGTTAAGGTTCACAGGTTCAATGTGATGTGATAAGGACCTCGTGATAAACATAATATAGTCAACTCACATGCAGTGTATAAAAAAAGGGACTCGTGAATAAAAATAGTACTCAGAAAGGTGTGTAACATCAGTATTTAGTTATTATTGGTTATAATTATTAGTATTGATAGAAAAAACTAGTGGTTTAGGGATATAGGCCACATGCCACTATGAATATACTGAAAGTACAAGTGGACAATATCTTACCACAGTGGTATATCATGTCATATAATAGTGAATGAATATATAAAGAAAATATTTTATTACCAATAAAAATATGATTATAAAAAGAATATATGTAAAAAACTTGAGGGGCATATATTAACAGCACGAGATATAATTTGAATAGGTACCCATATGTGCAAAAGAGCAAATGTAATCACAGTAATTGAAGGGAGATAATCTCTCATAAGGTGCACAGTGCAAAGCAGCTTGAGGCTAAAAAGTAGAAACCAGAGGTCACAGAGGGAATGCAGACAGGCAACTGAAGAGGAGGCCTAGAGACAAATAGACAAAGAGAGAAGGGAAATTAAAAACATCTTAAAACACAATTATGTTAAAAACAACCCATCCCTATTCGGGATAGTACAAAACCGAGGGTAAGAGTCTAAGGTCCTTTGACATGAACCTCATGCAGTAGATTGAAGGTCTATCGCAGGAAGGGACTAAAGCTGTTGTGGTCATTTAGTCACAGGGGATGCAAGGTTTTTAGTCGGTTAATCCACCTCGTCTCTAATTAGGCAAGTCTTATTTTCCACTCTCCTCCCATAGTTCCAAGAAAAACTCTATCTATGCCCCTTACCTTAAAGAGGCTGGGGTCACAGTTGTGATGTTATTTGAAGTGCTTTCGGATGGTGGTTAATCGGGAGAGGTCCTCTGTGTCCTTAACCTCCATTATGCCCAGAACATGTTCCCTCGTCCATCTCTTCAGCTCTCTGGTTGTCATCTCTATGTAAATAAGATCACGCGGGCAGGTAGCATAATAGATGACGCCTGTTGTCTCACATGTGATGGTGTGAGTGATCTTGAAACTGCGCAATTTGAGAACTTCCGTCAATACATTGGGGCATGCAACGCATCTCCCACAGGGACGACATCCCCATTTGGGTTTCTGAGTACCAAATGGGTTAGGAGAAGTGGGACGTGTGTAGTGACTGCGCACCAATTTATCTCTTAGATTTTCTGCTCTCCTAAATGTCAGGGAAGGCTGTTGTGGAAGATAAATACTAATGGTAGGATCCATTAGAAGGATCTTCTAGTATTTCTGTAGGATGTCACATACTTGGGGGACCTGGGCATGAAATGACTAAATGAACCTCACCTGGGTAGCGTCCTTAGGTTTGGACCTTGGTTGGAGGAGAGAGTCGCGTTTAGTATGTTTTGCTCGCAAATAGGCATGATGTATCCAACTTTCATCATATCCTCTGTCGGTAAATCTGTCCCCCAGCTCCTGGGCTCTGGCTTCAAACATAGCATCTGTACAGAAAATTCGTTTTAGTCTTAAAAATTGCCCAACTGGTATACCCTTAATTAGATTACGTTGGTGAGAGGAAAGGTCATTTAAAAGCAAATTAGTCGCTGTAGGTTTCCGAAATAAATCAGTTTGGACACACCCATCCTGGTCCATGTGAAAGGCAACATCCAAGAAATCCATCCTATCCCTTCCAGCTTTATAGGTAAGTTTGATATTTAATTTGTTTTGCTTGAGATGATTCATAAATTGCTAAAGCTCGTGTGTAGATCCTTTCCAGATAAACAGGACATCATCTACAAATCGTGACCACATTTGGACCCTGTCAATATACGGAGGGGGGTCAGTGAGAAAGATGGAACTTTCCCATGCCCCCAAAAATAGGTTTGCATAAGATGGTGCACAGGACGTGCCCATCGCGGTACCTTGTACCTGCAAATAGAACTTCTCCTTGAACAGGAAGAAGTTGTGAGTTAATGCAAATTCCAATAACTGTAGCAAAAACTAACCAAAGTCTTCATCCACTTCTGACATCATTAAGAATTGTTGTAAAGCGAATAATACATCTTTATGGCATATGGAGGTGTAAAGAGATTCCACATCACACGTGATTAGTAGCATGTCATCTTCCAACTGGATATGTGCCATCCTGCAAAGAAAATCAGTGGTGTCCTTTAAGTAGGAAGGTAGTATTTCAACAATGGGTCTCAAATTGTGGTCAATCAATTTACAGATATGTTCACAGAGATTATTACATCCCAACACTATCGGCTTACCTGGAGGGGTTGTAGCCTGTTTGTTTATTTTGGGTAATATATATAGAGTCGCAATGGTTGGATTCTCCTTCATGAGGTATGTTCGCTGTTTTGATGACATTTTTCCTTTTCCCTCTGCTCCTGTAAGGATATACAAAAGTTCCCCCTTAAACTTGTTTAATGGATTAAAGATAAGTTTCTTATAACATGCAGTATCTTTCACTTGTCTATACATTTCCTTCTCATAGAGTTTCACAGGCCAGACAACTACGTTGCCCCCTTATCTGAAGATGTAATTACCACATTTTTCATTGTCTGAAGTTGTAGAATAGCCTCTCTCTCACTATTTGTACAGTTACTGTACTTAACAGTTGTTGGTAGTTCTTCCACTTCTTTAGAGACTAGTTGAACAAAAATATCAACACAAGGAAAGGCAGAGAGGGGGGGAACTTACTTGACTTGGGTTGTAGTGAGTCAGGAAATGCTTTTGAGTTGACAATATCCCGTTCATCTGACAATTCCTCCAGTGCTTGTAGTTCAAAGAACTCGTGATGAACAGAAGGCCTGATCAGATTGGTGGTGAAAGATCTTTTTGAATATAAGTTTTGGCATGTGGCATGTGGCCTATATCCCTAAATCACTAGTTTATTTATACAAATACTAATAATTATAACTAATAATAACTAAATACTGATGTTACTGTTAAGGTGTGCGCTCCAATCCCCGTCCCCGGACCGGAGCGCCCGCCTCCTCGATCCTTTGCCCCGGGATCCCGATGTCTCCCAGTCAGTCACACTGACCGGGAGCCCGGATTCCCTTGTGTCTGGGACGCGGCTGCCGTGACGGCTGGCCCCCGTTCACGCGCCGCGTCCCAGCTCCACTCACCTGGCTCCCCGCTCCCTGCGCCGTCCTTCCCTACCTCTCGGCACGCGCGGCCCCGCTCTCTAGGGCGTGCGCGCACCGCCTTCAGTAAATTTAAAGGGCCAGCGCACCGGTAATTACCGGTGCGCTGGTTCCTCACTCTCCCTGCCTTCCCTAATAAAAGCCTCCTGCCCCTTCCTGCCCTTGCCGGATCTTTGTGCCCTAGTGCCTCTGAGAAAGCGTTCCATTAGTGTGTATTGCCTTGCCTGTTTGCCGAACCCGTTGCTACCGCCTACTCGCCTGTGAACCCTTGCCGCCTGCCCTGACCTCTGCTACGTCCGACTACGCTCCTGCCTGCTCCCTGTGTACCACGCCATATCAGCTGCCTGAGAGGTTGAGTTGCTACTGGAGGATACGACCTGGTGGTTACCGCCGCAGCAAGACCTTGCGGCGGGTTCTGGTGAAAACCAGTACCCACTTAGAACCGGTCCTCTGGTATAACCCGCGTCATCGCCTCTCAGGTCCAGAGGATCCACTACCAGTCCTGCCGGTACGTGACAGTAAGATCCGGCCATGGATCCCGCTGATGTTCCTTTGCCAAGCCTAGCGGACCTCACCTCCATTGTGGCCCAGCAAGGTCAGCAGCTGGAACAGCTAACCGCCAGGATGCAGCAGCTCCTGCCATCTCAGCAACAACCAGCTCCTCCTCCTGCACCTGCTGTATCTCCACCTCCTGCAGTTATCTCCTGTTCCCGAGTCCGTCTATCCCTGCCGGACAAGTATGATGGAGATCCCAAGCAGTGCCGAGGGTTCCTCTCACAGTGCTCTCTCCACCTCGAGCTACTGTCTGACCAGTTTCCTTCCGAGCGAGCGAAGGTAGCCTTTATCCTCAGTCTGCTCTCCGGGAAGGCCCAGGCCTGGGCTAAACCGCTGTGGGACCGCGCTGATCCAGTCACCACCTCCGTCCAGAGCTTCTGCCAAGAGTTCCGGAATGTTTTCGAAGAACCGGCCCGGGTTACCTCCGCAGAGACTGCCTTACTAAACCTGTCCCAGGGAAACTCTACCGTGGGCGACTATGACATTCAGTTTCGCACCCTAGCTTCAGAACTGAACTGGAACAATGATGCCCATTGTGCTACGTTCAAAAAGGGACTTAATAGTGAAGTAAAGGACGTTCTGGCTGCACGTGAACTACCTTCCACCCTTAGTGACCTCATCTTGCTAGCCACTAGAATAGACAAGCATTTTGCCGAGAGACGGGAGGAACTTCTTCTAGAAAAAGGAATTGCTCAACCTAGACGCTACCCTCGTCTGGCTCCCGTTTTCCAGCGTCCACTTCAACCCCTTTCCGGGCCTCCCACTGTGGAAGCCATGCAGGTGGATCGGTCACGCCTGACCCCACAGGAACGAAGCCGTCGCAGAGACGAGAACCTATGTCTGTACTGCGCCAGTACTGAGCACTTCCTACGAGACTGTCCTCTTCGTCCACCGTGTTCGGGAAACGCTCGCACCTAGTAAACGTGGAAGAGGCGTTGCTAGGTGTGGATTCCTCCTCTCCACGACTCATTATATCCGTGCAGTTGTTCATCTCTTCCAAGTCCTCTTTCTCCGCTTCCGCCTTCTTGGATTCCGGTTCAGCTGGCAATTTCATTAATGCTTTCCTGGTTGACAAGTACCATATTCCTGTAACCCGTCTTCCTAAGCCGTTAGTCATTTCTACAGTTAACGGTGAGAGACTCTCTACAACGGTGCAGTTCCCTACCCAGCCTCTGCAGATGGACATAGGAATATTCCATACCGAAACCTTAGAGTTCTTCGTCCTCCCATTCTGCTCCTCCGAACTCCTCCTGGGTCTGCCGTGGCTGCAACGACATTGTCCCGTCCTGAATTGGACCTCTGGTGAAATCCTGCGTTGGGGCTCCTCTTGTTCTGGCCGTTGTCTCAAGCCTTCCCCTGTCAAACAGGTCCCGCAAGTCGCTCCGCCTCCTGGTCTGCCCAAGCCGTACCATTCTTTTGCGGATGTCTTTTGCAAGAAGCAAGCTGAGGTTCTTCCTCCTCACAGACCTTATGACTGTCCTATTGACCTGGTGCCCAGTTCGACCCCACCTCGGGCAGGATCTATCCTCTCTCTCCTCCTGAGACTCTTGCCATGTCTGACTATATTCGTGAGAATCTGGAGAGAGGATTTATTAGAAAGTCTTCCTCTCCTGCTGGAGCCGGGTTTTTTTTTGTGACTAAGAAGGATGGTTCTCTCCGTCCCTGCATTGACTACAGAGGACTTAATAAGATCAACGTCAAGAACTGTTATCCTCTGCCCCTGATCTCGGAACTGTTTGATTGCCTCCGAGGCATTTTCACCAGATTGGACCTACGAGGGGCCTATAATTTGATCCGCATCCGAGAGGGAGATGAGTGGAAGACCTACTTCAACACAAGTGACGGGCACTTTGAGTACCTGGTGATGCCCTTCGGCCTTTGTAATGCACCTGCCGTCTTCCAAGAATTTGTCAACGACATCTTCAGAGACCTACTCTATACCTACGTGGTCGTATACTTGGATGACATCCTAATATTCTCCCCCAATTTGATTCAACATCGGGTCCATGTGCGTCAAGTTCTCACCCGCCTTAGGAGCAATCGCCTATACGCCAAAATTGAGAAATGCCTTTCTGAACGGTCCTCCCTACCTTTCCTGGTGCATTATCTCAGCCCAAGGACTTCAAATGGATCCAGACAAGCTCTCTGCGGTACTGGATTGGCCACGCCCCTCTGGACTCCGATCCATATAAAGATTTCTGGGCTTTGCTAATTACTACAGACAGTTTATTCCGCAGTATTCCACTCTCGTGGCCCCTATCGTGGCTTTAACTAAGAAAGGAGCCAACCCCAAATCCTGGCCTTCTCAAGCCGAAGAAGCCTTCCAGTCACTGAAAGCTGCCTTTGCCTCTGCACCGGTTCTCTCTAGGCCAGATTCCACCAAGCCTTTCTCTCTCGAAGTGGATGCCTCCTCGGTGGGCGCTGGAGCTGTTCTTACCCTGAAGTCTCCCGGGGGCAAAATAGTAACTTGTGGCTTCTTTTCTAAAACATTCTCCCCCGCAGAGAGAAACTATTCTATTGGAGACAGAGAACTGCTGGCCATTAAATTGGCACTGGAGGAATGGAGGCATTTACTCGAGGGCGCCCCACATATTATGAACATCTTCACTGATCACAAGAACTTGGCTTATCTCCAGTCCGCCCAGCGACTAAATCCCCGCCAAGCTCGATGGTCCTTGTTCTTCGCCCGCTTTAATTTCGAAATCCATTTCCGTCCTGCATGCAAGAACATTAGAGCAGATGCTCTGTCTCGCTCTTCTGATGTAGTGGGCGATGAACTAACTCCTCAACATATTATTCCACCTGAACGGCTGATTGCCATAGCTCCCGTGGACTTCTTCCTCCTGGCAAATCTTATGTACCTCCACGTCAGCGGTTGCAGGTGCTCAAGTGGGGCCACTCTTCTCTTTTTGCTGGGCATCCGGGGATGCAAAAATCCCTTCAGCTGATCTCCCAAAGATACTGGTGGCCATCTCTGGAGAAGGATGTCTCGGACTTTGTCCACGCCTGTGTGATTTGCACCCGGGATAAATCGCCCCGCCAGAAACCAGTGGGCCTTCTCTTGCCTCTGCCCGTTCCCACAAGGCCCTGGTCTCACATTGCCATGGACATTGTTACTGACCTTCCCTCCTCCCATGGCATGACTGTGATCTGGGTTGTGGTTGATCGCTTCTCCAAAATGGCTCACTTCGTACCTCTCTCCAGTCTACCTTCTGCACCCATGTTAGCCAAACTATTCTTCCAACACATATTCCGTCTCCATGGCCTCCCCGAACATATCATCTCGGATCATGTCTCATTTGTCTCCAAGTTCTGGAGGGCCCTTTGTGGGCAAATTGGGATCAAATTGGACTTCTCTTCTTCCTACCACCCTCAGTCCAACGGCCAAGTAGAATGGGTGAATCAAATTTTTGGCGACTATCTGCGCCACTTTGTATCCTCCCGTCATGACAATTGGGTGGATCTCCTTCCCTGGGCGGAATTTTCTTACAATTACAAACAATCCTCTGCTACTAACAAATCTCCTTTTTTGTAGTTTTTGGCCAACATCCTCTTCCACCTCTGCCACAGTCTTCCTCTCCTTCTTCTGTACCTGCTGTTGACAATCTAGTGCAGGACTTTTCCACCATCTGGCATGATACCCAAACGGCTCTCCTCAGGGCATCTGCTCGTATGAAGGTCCAGGCTGACAAGAGACGCAGAGCCCCTCCAGAATTCCGCCCAGGTGACAAGGTTTGGCTCTCCTCGAAATATATCCGATTCAAGGTTGCTAGCTACAAGTTGGGTCCTCGCTACTTGGGACCCTACAAATTCAAGAGTCGGATTAATCAGGTCTCCTACCAGCTCCATCTTCCTCCCTCCCTCCGAATCCATAACTCTTTCCATGTCTCCCTTCTTAAACCTGCTGTCTTCAACCGTTTCTCTCCCAAGCTTTTTTCTCCCACCCCTGTTGCCGGTACTTCCGATATTTTTTCTGTTAAGGAGATCTTGGCGACCAAGATCTCTCGGGGGAAAATATTTTTTTCTGGTGGATTGGGAGGGTTGCGGCCCTGAGGAGAGGTCTTGGGAGCCTGATGAGAATATCTTAGACCGCAGTCTCATTCTCTGTTTTCTGGGCACCAAGAAGAGGGGGGACCTAATGGGGGGTACTGTTAAGGCGTGCGCTCCGGTCCCCATCCCCGGACCGGAGCGCCCGCCACCTCGATCCTTTGCCCCGGGATCCCGGCATCTCCCAGTCAGTCACACTGACCGGGAGCCCGGGTTCCCTTGTGTCACGCGCCGCGTCCCAGCTCCACTCACCTGGCTCCCCGCTCCCTACGCCGTCCTTCTCTGCCTCTCGGCACGTGGCCCCGCTCTCTAGGGCGTGCGCGCGCCGCCTTCAGTAAATTTAAAGGGCCAGCGCACCGGTAATTGGTGCGCTGGTTCCTCACTCTCCCTGCCTTCCCTAATAAAAGCCTCCTGCCCCTTCCTGCCCTTGCTGGATCTTTGTGCCCTAGTGCCTCTGAGAAAGCATTCCTTTAGTGTGTATTGCCTTGCCTGTTTGCCGAACCCGTTGCTATCGCCTACTCGCCTGTGAACCCTTGCCACCTGCTCTAACCTCTGCTACATCCGACTACGCTCCTGCCTGCCCCCTGTGTACCACGCCATATCAGCTGCCTGAGAGGTTGAGTTGCTACTGGAGGATACGACCTGGTGGTTACCGCCGCAGCAAGACCATCCCGCCTTACGGCGGGCTCTGGTGAAAACCAGTAACCACTTAGAACCGGTCCTCTGGTACAACCCGCGTCATCGCCTCTCAGGTCCAGAGGATCCACTACCAGTCCTGCCGGTACCTGACAGTTACACACCTTTATGAGTACTATTTTTATTCACAAGTCCCCTTTTTTATACACTGCACATGAGTTCACTATATTATGTTCATCACAAGGTCCTTATCACATCACATTTACGTTGATTTTACACATACATTCTCATACACTTATCATTCATTCTCTTTTTACACTTATGGTCCTCCATTCACTCACATATTGTTACCATTTTTTTTTGCCTATAATGTGTATATTTCATTTCTTCACAGATTCACTTGGTGGAGGTCTTGCATGTTTTTGGTGATGGGTAAGTTTTCACTATTGCACTGCACTATGCACATTTATTTTTATCTTATATACTGTCCTGTTGCACTCCTCACTATTTCTCTCACTGCCATTTGCATTTATCAACTTGTACCACTAAGAGTTAATGTTCTTCACTGGCCACTTCACGCTTGCGCACTTACCTTGTAGTTACCTAAGTAACCAACAAGCATCCCATGATCGGTATCCAAGGGCCGGGACACACGAGACATGTGACCTGCTGTTGAATTGCAGCTTGGGTCACATGATCGGAGTCTCCGGCCCTAGTATCTGACGCCACTTCCGGCCGGCACATAGGAGGCTGGAATCTACATAACAGGGCTACGCAACGATGGTGGCGTTAACGCCTCATACCGACCATAACCAGGGCTACGCAGTGATGGCGGCGTCAGTGCCGCATACTTATACACCACCAATGATGCTATAGTCAGGTACTTAGTGCGCACGCACAGGCATTATAACCAGGTACTCATTGCGCAAGCACTTGCATGTTCACAGCTGCTACAAACAAGGCTATTATACCATAAGAAACGAAGTGTGATTGTGATTAAATGAATGGGATGTCCATCAAGTATGACTGTGGAGCTGATTGGTGGCCCATGACCATATATAACCTTCCGGTCTGACACCAAGCACATGCCCCTTGACTAAGCATAGGGCGAAAACGCACCTTTGGGGCTGGAGGTGAGATGTCTCTCCATTAGGTGCACAGTCCATTTATCCCTTTGTTAATAGTTTTTAGGTACGCAGCTTTTCTTTTTCATGCTTTTGTTTTTCTTTTCCTATTATGCTGTATACACCTATATACCTATGATATTGTACCTTACCATCTATGTACTATTGTGACATCCCTCCCTTTTCTGTTTGTGCCATTGGCCGTGCCTGAACACATGTCTATTTTGTACTCATTTATATTGTCTTTGTTTTTTTGTTTTTAAACAATAAAGTTTATTATTAATTCACATTAATATATATCATGTGGTTTATTTTTTTGGTGGTAACCCCACTGCAGCAGTGGAGTCGCTGTTTATATCCAAAAGTCTACTTTCTTTTTCTCTGTCAGTGCTTTTATGCATTGATTTGGGCTTGTGGTGAATCGCTGAGGGCAGCAGTTTTTCTGTGCACAGTGCTCTATCTCTCCATGCAGTGAAACACTTTCTCTGAAATAAAATGCTGATGTGACTGACCGCAAGATGGCTGCCGATTATAAAGGGCTGTGACATCACAGGGGTGGCTGGCTGCTGATAGCCTGCATGCTGCATGTGATTCAGGGTCATCCCGCCTTCCTGCCTTCCCAGGATTCCTTGCCCCATGTCCTCACATGTTGATCCACCATTTTAGATGCCCTGGAGCCTGGACCGCACTAAATGGAGTTTAATTAAGCGATTTGTGCAATCGAATCGCGGCGATATTCTGATTCATTTTCGAAGCAAATTTTTCCTGAAATTCGTTACGAATTTGGATTCTTCAGATTCGATTAGCTCATCCCTAATTTTCACCATATAATTCACTATTTAGACGACTTCCTCTTGATAGAGCCGCCTGATCACATACCTCGGGACTTAAATACATTACTCACTGTTTTCAGTCAGATGGGAGTGCCAGTATCCCCCAAGAAAGTAGAAGGCCCTTTCACCGTCCTTATCTAGGAATTGTTTTAGATTCAGTCAGTATGTCAGCCAGTCTCCCTGAGGATGAACTCCTCAGAATTAGACACGTACTTACTAAATTTTTCAGGTCACGTGCTGTCCCCAAGAAGGAATTACAATCTCTGTTGGGAATGCTGAACTTCACCATGAGGATTATTCCTCAGGGGCGTTCCTTTATATCACGTCTATTAGATTTACTACCGACCGCATCGGACCAAGACAGTCCGGTCCATGTGGACGGTCAAGCTATGGCGGACCTGTTTATGTGGCAAGACTTTCTTTCTCATTGCAATGGGGTCTCAATCAGTCCTCCGTAGTTTTTTGCAAAACGTCCTCCGCTTGTGGTTTTGCTACAGTCTGGGGCAACCAATGGCTGGCGGATTCTTGTCCAGAAGCAGTGAGGGCAATCCCAGCCTTCAGCCATACCTTGGCCTTGTTTGAACTTTCTCCCATATTTCTGGCTGTTTTCGTATGGGGTAATCAGTGGACTTATTCCACAGTCACTTTTGTGTCTGATAATCAGGCGACGATAGATATTCTCACTAAGGGCAGATCCAAATCCTCTCCCCTCATGTCTTTTGCTAGAAGGCTAGTTTGGCTGTCCTTACAGTTTAATTTTCATTATGACTGCTCACACATTTCTGGGTCACATAATATTGCTGCCGATGCACTCTCAAGTGGTAATCTCCCTCTCTTTTTCCAGGTCATGACGGAAGCGGATACAGTAGGGGCTTCGGATCCTCCGTACACTTCACTAACAATGGATTAGCTCTATATTTCAACACTGCACGTAAGCTGGTCACTGCTTCATTTTCGGGTAATGCTTCCAGAATATATAACACAGTTTGGAACACTTTCATCAGGTTTCAGCATTTTGTATACTCCAGGTGACTCTGACGTGGTACAATACCTACTGGCATTTATTGGATTTTGCCACTCTGAACTAAGACTTTCCTGTAACACGGTCAAATTGTATCTTGCAGGAATCCAACACTTTCTGGCACTAGATCATCCTAACATGGCTTCTGTTTGTTCCCTTCACATTGTCAAGGCAGCCTTAAAGGGGTACTCCGCTGCTCAGCGTTTGGAACAACGCTGAGCAGCAGAGTACACCTTTAACCCCTTAAGGACCAGGCCATTTTATACCTTAAGGACCGGAGCGTTTTTTGCAATTCTGACCACTGTCACTTTAAACATTAATAACTCTGGAATACTTTTAGTTATCATTCTGATTCCGAGATTGTTTTTTCGTGACATATTCTACTTTAACATAGTGGTAAAATTTTATGGTAACTTGCATCCTTTCTTGGTGAAAAATCCCAAAATTTTATGAAAAAAATGAAAATTTAGCATTTTTCTAACTTTGAAGCTCTCTGCTTGTAAGGAAAATGGATATTCAAAATATATTTTTTTGGGGTTCACATATACAATATGTCTACTTTATGTTTGCATCATAAAATTTATGAGTTTTTACTTTTGGAAGACACCATAGGGCTTCAAAGTTCAGTAGCAATTTTGAACTTTTTCACAAAATTTTCAAACTCACTATTTTTCAGGGACCAGTTCAGTTTTGAAGTGGATTTGAAGGGTCTTCATATTAGAAATACCCCATAAAAGACCCCATTATAAAAACTACACCCCCTAAAGTATTCAAAAAAACATTCAGTAAGTGTATTAACCCTTTAGGTGTTTCACAGGAATAGCAGCAAAGTGAAGGAGAAAATTCAAAATCTTCATTTTTTACACTCGCATGTTCTTGTAGACCCAATTTTTGAATTTTAGCAAGGGATAAAAAGGAAAAAATTTTTACTTGTATTTGAAACCCAATTTCTCTCGAGTAAGGACATACCTCATATGTCTATGTTAATTGTTCGGCGGGCGCAGTAGAGGGCTCAGAAGGGAAGGAGCGACAAATGGTTTTTGGGGGGCAAGCCGCATTTAGGAAGCCCCTATGGTGCCAGGACAGCAAAAAAAAAAAACACATGGCATACCATTTTGGAAACTAGACCCCTCAGGGAACGTAACAAGGGGTAAAGTGAACCTTAATACCCTACAGGTGATTCACGACTTTTGCATATGTAAAAAAAATATATATTTTTTTTACCTAAAATGCCTGGTTTCCCAAAAATTTTACATTTTTAAAAAGGGTAATAGCAGAAAATACCCCCCAAAATTTGAAGCCCAATTTCTCCCGATACAGAAAACACCTCGCATGGGGGTGAAAAGTGCTCTGCTGGTGCACTACAGGTCTCAGAAGAGAAGGAGTCACATTTGGCTTTTTGAAAGCAAATTTTGCTCTGGGGGCATGCCGAATTTAGGAAGCCCCTATGGTGCCAGAACAGCAAAAAAAAACACATGGCATACCATTTTGGAAACTAGACCCCTCGGGGAACGTAACAAGGGGTAATGTGAACCTTAATACCCTACAGGTGTTTCACGACTTTTGCATATGTAAAAAAATATATATTTTTTTAACCTAAAATGCTTGGTTTCCCAAAATTTTTACAATTTTAAAAAGGGTAATAGCAGAAAATACCCCCCAAAATTTGAAGCCCAATTTCTCCCGATTCAGAAAACACCCCATATGGGTGTGAGAAGTGCTCTGCTGGCGCACTACAGGTCTCAGAAGAGAAGGAGTCACATTTGGCTTTTTGAAAGCGAATTTTGCTCTGGGGGCATGCCGCATTTAGGAAGCCCCTATGGTGCCAGGACAGCAAAAAAAAAACACATGGCATACCATTTTGGAAACTAGACCCCTCGGGGAACGTAACAAGGGGTAATTTGAACCTTAATACCCTACAGGTGTTTCACGACTTTTGCATATGTAAAAAAATATATATATATTTTACCTAAAATGCTTGGTTTCCCAAAATTTTTACAATTTTAAAAAGGGTAATAGCAGAAAATACCCCCCAAAATTTGAAGCCCAATTTCTCCCGATTCAGAAAACACCCCATATGGGTGTGAAAAGTGCTCTGCTGGCGCACTACAGGTCTCAGAAGAGAAGGAGTCACATTTGGCTTTTTGAAAGCGAATTTTGCTCTGGGGGCATGCCGCATTTAGGAAGCCCTATGGAGCCAGGACAGCAAAAAAAAACACATGGCATACTATTTTGGAAACTAGACCCCTCGGGGAACGTAACAAGGGGTAATTTGAACCTTAATACCCTACAGGTGTTTCACGACTTTTGCATATGTAAAAAAATATATATTTTTTTTACCTAAAATGCTTGTTTTCCCAAAAATTTTACATTTTTTAAAAGGGTAATAGCAGAAAATACCCCCCAAAATTTGAAGCCCAATTTCTCCCGAGTATGGCGATACCCCATATGTGGCCCTAAACTGTTGCCTTGAAATACGACAGGGCTCCAAAGTGAGAGCGCCATGCGCATTTGAGGCCTAAATTAGGGACTTGCATAGGGGTGGACATAGGGGTATTCTACGCCAGTGATTCCCAAACAGGGTGGCTCCAGCTGTTGTAAAACTCCCAGCATGCCTGGACAGTCAACAGCTATCTGGCAATACTGGGAGTAGTTGTTTTTCAACAGCTGGAGGCTCCGTTTTGGAAACAGTGGCGTACCAGACGTTTTTCATTTTTATTGGGGAGGGGGGTTGTATAGGGGTATGTGTATATGTAGTGTTTTTTACTTTTTATTTTATTTTGTGTTAGTGTAGTGTTTTTAGGGTACAGTCGCACGGGCGGGGGGTTCACAGTAGTTTCTCGCTGGCAGTTTGAGCTACGGCAGAAAATTTGACGCAGCTCAAACTTGCAGCCGGATACTTACTGTAATCCTCCGCCCATGTGAGTGTACCCTGTACGTTCACATTGGGGGGGGGAACATCCAGCTGTTGCAAAACTACAACTCCCAGCATGTACGGTCTATCAGTGCATGCTGGGAGTTGTAGTTTTGCAACCGCTGGAGGCTCCGTTTTGGAAACAGTGGCGTACCAGACGTTTTTCATTTTTATTGGGGAGGGGAGGGGGGCTGTGTAGGGGTATGTGTATATGTAGTGTTTTTTACATTTTATTTTATTGTGTGTTAGTGTAGTGTAGTGTTTTTAGGGTACAGTCACACGGGCGGGGGGTTCACAGTAGTTTCTCGCTGGCAGTTTGAGCTGCGGCAGAAATTTTGCCGTACCTCAAACTTGCAGCCGGATACTAAGTGTAATCCTCCGCCCATGTGAGTGTACCCTGTACGTTCACATTGGGGGGGGGGACATCCCCAGCATGTACAGTCTATCAGTGCATGCTGGGAGTTGTAGTTTTGCAACAGCTGGAGGCACACTGGTTGTGAAACACCGAGTGTGGTAACAAACTCAGTGTTTTGCAACCAGTGTGCCTTCAGCTGTTGCAAAAGCTACAACCCCCAGCATGTACAGATAGCGGAAGGGCATGCTGGGTGTTGTAGTTATGCAACAGCTGGAGGCATACTACTTTGGCTGGGGATGCTGGGGATTGTAGTTATGCAACAGCTGGAGACACACTGGTTTACTACTTAACTCAGTGTGCCTAGCTGTTGCAAAACTACAACTCTCAGCAGTCACGACAGCCAACGGGCATGCTGGAAGTTGTAGTTATGCAACCACCAGATGCACCACTACAACTCCCAGCATGCACTTTAGCTGATTGTGCAAGCTGGGAGTTGTAGTTACACAACAGCTGAAGGTACACTTTTCCATAGAAAGAATGTGCCTCCAGCTGTTGCAAAACTACAAGTCCCAGCATGCCCATAAGGGCATGCTGGGAGTTGTGGTGGTCTGCCTCCTGCTGTTGCATAACTACAGCTCCCAGCATGCCCTTTTTGCATGCTGGGAGCTGTTGCTAAGCAACAGCAGGGGGCTGTCACTCACCTCCAACGATCCAGCCGCACAGGTCAGTCCCTCGTCGTCTCCGCCGCCGCCGCTGCTCCTGGGGCCCCGATCCCAACAGGGGCGCCGGGGATCGGGGTCCCCAGCACCCGGGGTGCACGTCCCGCACCCGCTCACGTCCTCCGGAAGAGGGGCGGAGCGGGTTGCGGGAGTGACACCCGCAGCAGGCGCCCTGATTGGTCGGCCGGTAATCCGGCCGACGAATCAGGGCGATCGTGAGGTGGCACCAGTGCCACCTCACCCCTGCTGGCTCTGGCTGATCGGGGCCGTCTCTGACGGCCCCGATCAGCCAATAATTCCGGGTCACCGGGTCACTGGAGACCCGATTGACCCGGAATCCGCCGCAGATCGCTGGACTGAATTGTTCAGCAATCTGCGGTCATAATGACCCCCCTGGGCGATATGCCCCGATGCCTGCTGAACGATTTCAGCAGGCATCGGGGACCGGCTCCGCTCCAGATGGTTGCGGGGGGCCGGTAAAACACATGACGTTCTCATACGTCATGTGTCCTTAAGGACTCGGAAATGGAGACGTATGAGAACGTCATGTGTCCTTAAGGGGTTAAAGGGTGTCCACAAGTGCAACGTACGCAGGGTTCCCCTCAGGCAACCTATCACCAGTCTTCAGAAAACTGTCTGACATGTTAGACAAGTCTCCTTTTGGCTCCTTCCGCAGCCTCGTGCTGAAGTCTGCTATGTTTCTGGGCTTTTATGGGTTTCTCAGGGAAAGAGAATTCACAAGCACATCTAGAAAAGATAAATTACTAAAATGCCATAAGTTGCAGTGGTGTAGTGACCACTTTCTGTTGGTACTACCAGTGACTAAAACTTCCCAGACGGGCACCCCTACTGAGATTAGATACTTTCCTACCAACCATGCCTGGTGCCTAGTATAGGTCCTGAAACAGTTGACAGCAGCATTAGATGGGAGGGGTTCAGATGCGCCTTTACTACCTTTCCCTTCAGCACCTTTTACCACCTCGCTTTTCATTTCTCATATCCGTGCTTTGGCTTCTAATTTAGGTGTGGTTCCTGCTTCCATTACAGGCCATTCCTTCCGTATTGGAGCAGCTTCTGCAGCATTGAAACACAATGTACCAGACCACATTATCAAGAAATTGGGTCGCTGGCATTCTTCTTATTTTCAATCCGAGACAAGAAATGTCCAGAGCTTTTGTACACTTGGTTTTGTAATCTGTGAATAAATCTTTTCCTAACATGCATCTTGTTTGTGATCTTTGCCCCCTTAAGGTATTTACCCTTTGCAGCGGTTATGGCACAATGCAAGCCACTTAGTTCAGGTATAGTAGGTTACAGTTAGTACTCTTGCCACATTTACTCAGTGGCATGCCTCGACCACAAGTGTTAAGGCTAATGCTTAGCCTGCGTTTGTGGGAGGGGCATGGGAACTTCGGTGATTGCTCCCACCCCACCCTACCCTCCCTTCTTTTTCTTTCTTCTTTCATAGGGTATGCCCCCTTAAGGTATTTACCCTTCACTGCAGTTATGCAGTTAAGATTCCCAGAGGAGCAGCACAGTGATCCAGGTAGCCGCTGCACGCTGTGTAGGAGGCTTGGTTCTGGGATCCCAATAAGTAAATCCAAAGTAGCAGCAGCACACACGGTATAAGGTGCAAAAAAGTTTGTGGTTTATTGCATCAGTGTAGACAGGCTCTGTCTACACTGATGCAATAAATCACAAACTTTTTTGCACCTTATACCGTGTGTGCTGCTGCTGCTGCTGCTACTTTGGATATATATATATATATATATATATATATATATATATATATACTGTATGTGGTCCAGGTCAGACTGGGGTTCCTTGGGCCAATCAGATAACATTATATAAGATGTGCTGTTATTTCACATACAGTAGAAAGGAGACAAATAAACATGTTAAAGGGATACTCCACTGGAAAACATTTTTATTTAAATCAACTGGTGCCAGAAAGTTAAACAGATTTGTAAATTACTTCTATTAAAAAATCTTAATCCTTCCAGTATTTTTCAGCTGCTGTATGATCCACAGGAAGTTCTTTTCTTTTTGAATTTCCTTTCTGCCTGACCACAGTGCTCTCTGCTGACACCTCTGCCCATTTTAAGAACTGTCCAGAGTAGGAGCAAATCCCCATAGAAAATATATGCTGCTCTGGACAGTTCCTAAAATGGACGGAGGTGTCAGCAGAGAGCACTGGGGTCAGGCAGAAAGGAAATTCAAAAAGAAAAGAACTTCCTGTGGATCATAACAGCACCTGATAAGTACTGGATGGATTCAGATTTTTTTAATAGAAGTAATGTACAAATCAGTTAAACTTTCTGGCACCAGTTGATATAAAAAAAAATTAAGTTTTCCAGTAGGGTACCCCTTTAAAATGGGAAGCAATTGGCTCCAAAGGCAGCATCACATAGGATTGTCTTCTGCTGGATCTTTAGGGTTTCTTATTGTGTTAGAGCCCTTGCCTACCAACGGATCCCCCATACCCTGTATACATGAAATTATAAAAAAAAAGCAATGTAAGACATTTTTTCATTGAAAACTGAAGTATTCCCTGTTGCTCACTAGATGCCAGTAAATTCCAAAGGAGATCATGCTTCAAGTAACTATATTTTTGCTGAAAAAAATGTAAATATCACATTGTTTATAGAGCTGCACAAGAAAATCTTATATTACTTAATCTCTATTACAGACTATTGGAATTTATATTTGCCATACATGCCTGTGTTTGGCCTCCAATGTAATTTATGTTTAAGTTGTTTTATCAGCCATACAATCTCATGTTGTATTTAAATAGTATGTGATTGAAATAAGATAATTATTGGTTAAAAAATATTCTGGACAACATTTAACTCGGACAAACAAGCACATCAATAGCTACATATGACAATTATTTTTTTTAGAATGCAGTGATTTGCGGGTCTGTTAATACACAGGTGTGGTACTTAAAGGGGTATTCTGGCCTTTGGATAGGGGATAAGATGTATGATGGCAGGGGGTCCCGCCTCTGGGACCCCCATGATCTCGGTACAGCCCCCGGAATTCTAAGTCGGGAGCTCCCTCCGAGACGTGATGTCACGGCCATGCCCCCTCATCATGTCACACCCCCTCCATTCATGTCTATGGAAGGGGGCGTGATTGCCATCACGCCCCCTCCCATAGACATGAATGAAAGGGGCATTAGGTGATAGGTGTAGTGCAGGCTAGCAGGGAGTAGTAGTCCCTTAGAGATGTAGATGGTAATGTCATGTGTCATGGTAGTACAGCTAACTTGAGGGTCCCTTGTAAGCCCAACAATGCTTTTGTCAAAGGGTTGCACCCTATAGTGAAAAGTGCAAGAATAATAACTCCAGACACCTAGCTAACATGAAAGCAATTTGGAAATCTTGAGCACAGAGTAGAAAGTGACACAGATGAGTGAGAAGTTGGTCACTGTCCCTTTAAGAGTTGCATTTACAGCAGATAGAGTGACCGGAATGCCTCTGGTGTGCTTGTTGCATGTTTTAGCCCCTTTCACACTGCTGTTATACCTCGTCAAATACATCCGTCAAACTCCCTTTTTTTAAAATTTTTTTTTTTTTTTGCAGTTTGACGGCCATAATTTTGATGGGTCATAACGGCTAATAACGGGTCCTGATGGACACCATTATAGTCATTGTGCTGGTGTAGAAACTTTCTTTCCTCTAGACGTAGAGGTTGCCCCCTTGTTATACATACAGTCCTGGGTATAAATAGATCATGGGAGAGATTTTTACTAAACTAAATAACCCTAATTCTGATAATCTTTCTGGGTACTGTAGTCCTCCCATTCCCTTTGTACAGCGTTGCCCGTATTGATGCACCCCATGATTTGATTTGCCTTGTCAGCAGCTGCATGACATGAGTCACTACAGTTAAATTTACTGTTAACTAAGACTCCTAAGTCCTTTTCCACGTCAGTCGTCCCAAGTGTTCTCCCATTTAATACATAATCCCAGCCCGGATATTTCTTCCCCATGTGCATTACCTTACATTTATCAGTGTTGAACCTCATCTGCCACTTCCCAGCCCAAACCTCCAACCTATCCAGATCCATTTGTAACAGTGCACTGTCCTCTATAGTGTTTACTACTTTACATAGTTTATTATAATCTGCAAAGACTGCTACTTTACTATTCAACCCCTCTACAAGGTAATTATTGAATATATTAAACAGAACAGGACCAAAGACTGACCCCTGTGGTACCCCCCCCTAGTAACAGTCACCCAATCAGAATAAGTATGATTAATAACCACCCTCTGTTTCCTATCACTGAGCCATTTACTTACCCACTTTCCCACATTCTCCCCCAGCCCAATCCTTCTCATTTTATGTATCAACCTTTTATGTGGAAGTGTATCAAATGCTTTTGAAAAATCCAGATATATGACATCCAGCAATTCCCCCAGGTCCAGTCTGGAGCTCACCTCCTCATAAAAGCTGATCAGGTTAGTTTGACAGGACTGATCCCTCATAAAGCCATGCTGATATGGGGTCATACATTTATTTTTATCAAGATACTCCAAAATAGCATCCCTTAGAAAACCCTCAAACAATTTACATACAACAGAGGTTAAACTCACAGATCTATAATTCCCGGGGTCCCCTTCTTAAATATTGGCACCACATTTGCCATGCGCCAGTCCTGGGGAACAGCCTCTGTTACTATAGAGTCCCTGAATATTAAAAATAAGGATCTGTCTATTACATTACTTAATTCCTTTAGAACACAGGGGTGAATGCCATCTGGACCTGGTGATTTGTCTATTTTGCTTTTTTGTAGGCGGCACTGCACTTCTTCCTGGGTTAGACAGGTGACCTGTACTGGGAAGTTTACCTTATCTCACTGTATTTCACCTGGCATTTAATTTTCCTTGATGAATACAGTGGAGAAGAATTTGTTTAATATATTTGCTTTCTCCGGATCCCCGTTTATAATTTCTTCCTCATCATTTTTAACCCCTTAACGCAGAATGACGGGTATACCCGTCGGCTGCTGAAGTGCGTTTGCGCAGAGCGACGGGTATACCCGTCGTTCACATATTTGCAGCTGCTGCTGCATCCCGGGGGCTGAACTTTTCACCTCCGGTTGTCTCCGGCAGGTGAGAAGTTCGGCTTAACCCCCGTCATGCTGAACCTGCATTTATACGGCGGATAACGCGATATCTTCGCGCAGTCCGCCATATAAAGGCGGCGTTCATTAAGTGCGTGCTCCCACGGCGCTGATCGGGTTAATTAGCTAAAGTCCCGGGGTGTCCGGCAGGAAACCACTCCTGCCCGACACCCCAGGACTCCATTTGATTAACCCGATCAGCGATCGGGTGTGCAGGGGTGGCGGGGGGGGTCCAGCAGCGGCGATCCGGAGGTCCGGCAGCGGAGATGGCGAGGGTAAGTGGCCCCGCAATCGCCGCTGCCGGACCTCCGCCCACGTGTGGAAATCTGGGGTGAGATAGGCACAGCGGGTTGAGGGGGAATAAGAAGTAATTGCTTAGGGAATGCAGCCTTACTCGGTGGCGGATCCTGCAGGCTGCGGAGGGATCTGGCTGGCCGGTGAGTGATGCTCCAGATGTTGCAAAACTACAACTCCCGGCATGCCCAGACAGGCATTGGCTGTCTGGGCATGCTGGGAGTTGTAGTTTAGCAACATCTGGAGGACCACTGTTTGGAGACCAATGTATAGTGGTCGCCAAACTGTGATCCTCCAGATGTTGAAAAACTACAACTCCCAGCATGCCCAGACTGTCTGGACATGCTGGGAGTTGTAGTTTTGCAACATCTGGAGGACCACTGTTTGGAGACCACTGTGTAATGGTCGCCAAACTGTGATCCTTCAGATGTTGCAAAACTACAACTCCCAGCAAAACTACAACTCCCAGGTTTGCCCCCCCCCCCCCCATGTGAATGTACAGGGTACATTCACACGGGCAGGTTTACAGGAAGTTTCGTACTTCAAGTTTGAGCTGCGGCAAATTTTCTGCTGCGGCGCAAACTCCTAGCGGGAAACTCACTGAAAACCCGTCAGTGCGAATGTACCCTAAAAACACCACACTAACACATAATAAAGGGTAAAACACTACATATACACCCCCTTACACTGTCCCCCCCCCCCCCCAGTAAAAATGAAAAACATATCGCGCGGCAGTGTTTCCAAAACAGAGCCTCCAGCTGTTGCAAAACAACATTTCCCAGCATTTCCGGACAGCCACTGACTGTCCAGGCATGCTGGGAGTTTAGCTACAGCTGGAGGCACCCTGTTTGGGAATCACTGGCGTAGAATACCCCTATTTCCACCCCTATACAATCCCTTTTTTAGTCCTCAAATGCGTATGGCGCTCTCTCATTTCGGAGCCCTGTCGTATTTCAAGGAAACAGTTTAGGGCCATATATGGCGTATTTCCGTACTCGGGAGCAATTGCAATACAAATTTTGGGGGTCTTTTTCTCCTTTTACCCCTTATGAAAAGGAAAAGTTGGGGTCTACATCAGCCGGTTAGTGTAAAAAATTTTTTTTTTTACACTAATGTGGTGTTGCCCCATACTTTTTATTTTCACAAGAGGTAAAAAGAAAAAAAGACCGCCAAAATTTGTAATGCAAATTTCTCCTGAGTACGGAAATACCCCATATGTGGGCGTAAAATGCTCTGCGGACGCACAACAAGGCTCAGGAGTGAGAGCGCACTATGTACATTTGAGGCCTAAATTGGCGATTTGCACCGGGGTGGCTGATTTTACAGCGGTTCTGACATAAATGCAAAAACATAAATACCCACATGTGATCCCATTTTGGAAACTACACACCTCACAGAACGTGACAAGGGGTATAGTGAGCGTTAACACCCCACATGTGTTTGACAAATTTACGTCAACGTTTGATGGGAAAATGAAGAAAATAATTTTTTTTCACAAAAATGCTGGTGTTACCCCAAATTTTTAATTTTCAAAAGGGAAAATAGGAAGAAAAAAAAAATTTGTAACCCCATTTCTTCTGAGTATATAAGTACCCCATATGTGGATGTAAAGTGCTCTGCGGGCGAACTACAATGCTCAGAAGAGAAGGAGCGCCATCGGGATTTTGGAGAGAAAATTTGTCCGGAATTCAAGGCCACGTGTGTTTACAAAGCCCCCATAGTGCCAGAACAATGGACCCCTCCTACATGTGACCCCATTTTGAAAACTACACCCCTTCATGAAATGTAATAAAGGATGCAGTGAGCATTTACGCCCCATAGGTGTCTGACAGATTTTTGGAACAGTGGTCCGTGAAAATGAAAATTTTAATTTTTCATTTGCACAGCCCACTGTTACAAGGATCTGTCAAACGCCAGTGGGGTGTAAATGCTCACTGCACCCCTTATTAAATTCTGTGAGGGGTGTAGTTTCCAACATGGGGTCACATGTGGGGGGTCCGCTGTTCTGGCACCACGGGGGTTTTTGTAAACACACATGGACCCTTACTTCTATTCCAACCAAATTCTCTCTCCATAAGCTCAATGGCACTATTTCTCTTCTGAGCATTGTAATGCGCCAGCAGAGCACTTTTAGTCCACACATGGGGTATTTTCATACTCAGAAGAAATGGGGTTACAAATTTATGGGGGCATTTTCTTCTATTACCCCTTGTAGAAATGTAAAATTTGGGGAAAAACCAGCATTTTTGTCAGAAAAAAATTTAAATCCATTTACACATCCAACTTTAACTAAAAGTCGTCAAACACCTGTGGGGTGTTAAGGCTCACTGGACCCCTTGTTACATTCCTTGAGGGGTGTAGTTTCCAAAATAGTTTGCCATGTGGGGTTTTCTGCTGTTCTGGCACCATAGGGGCTTCTTAAATGTGACATGCCGCCCAAAAACCATTTCAGAAAAATTCACTCTCCAAAATCCCACTGTCGCTCCTTCTCTTCTGAGCCCTCTAGTGCACCCATCGAACACTTCACATACACATATGAGGTATTTACTTACTCGAGAGAAATTGGGTTACAAATTTTAGAAGATTTTTCTCCTTTTACCCCTTGTAAAAATTCAAAAAATGGGTCTACAAGAACATGCGAGTGGAAAAAATGAAGATTTTGAATTTTCTCCTTCACTTTGCTGCTATTCCTGTGAAACACCTAAAGGGTTAACACACTTACTGAATATCATTTTGCATACTTTGAGGGGTGCAGTTTTTATAATGGGGTCATTTGTGGTATATTTCTAATATGAAGGCCCCTCAAATCCACTTCAAACCTGAACTGGTCCCTGAAAAATTCTGATTTTTAAAAGTTTGTGAAAAATTGGAAAATTGCTGCTATACTTTGAAGCCCTCTGATGTCTTCCAAAAGTAAAAACATGTCAACTTTATGATGCAATCATAAAGAAGACATATTGTATGTGTGAATCAATATATAATTTATTTGGGATGTCCATTTTCCTTATAAGCAGAGAGTTTCAAAGTTAAAAAAATTCAAAATTTTCAAAATTTTCATGAAATTTTGGAATTTTTCACTAAGAAATTATGCAAGTATCGACAAAATGTTACCACTGACAAAAAGTAGAATATGTCACGAATAAACATTCTTGGAATCAGAATGAAAGGTAAAAGCATCCCAGAGTTATTAATGCTTAAAGTGACAGTGGTCAGATTTGCAAAAAAGGCCTGCATCCTTAAGGTGAAAATGAGCTGTGTCCTTAAGGGGTTAAGGGGCCCTCACTTTCATTTTTGACCTTTTTGCTATTTATATAGTTAAACAACATTTTGTGGTTAGTTTTACTCTCTTTGGCAATGAGTCTTTCTGTTTCTATTTTTAAGGCTTTTATCTGTTTTTTTTAAACATATTTTACCTTTTTCTCTATAGCTTTTTAGTACTGTAAATGACCTACACAGGTTGATTTACTGCGGTGCATACACTTGTACTGTTACTTACAAGTTTGCTGCATGGCATATCAGTATATGAGTATATATACCCTGTATATCAGTCAAGGAGAGGCAGGGAGCTGAGGGCAAGCAAGAAGAAGTGCCAGGCTGTGACACTTCAGCAGCTTGGCTCCCCCTTTTCTGACACTTGGCCAAGAAATAAAAAGGCAACCATCTGGTTGTAGAAAAGTACAGTTCTACCCTAAAAACTATCCACTGGTGTCTATAGCTCTAATATTTTGATCAGAATTGTAAGCCAAAACCTGGAGTAGAACTAAAATAGAGAAAAACTGTAATGGAAAGATGTGCATATTTTAATACTATGTGTGCACCTATCCTTACTTGTTCTAGCACAATAAAATATCAAGTTATAAGATGTTTTAATTTGCATGACAACTTCTGAATGCTAAAATCCCTTTTGCCTATATATGTGCCAAGCTGGACTGAGAAATAATATAATCAAATAAAGATGATTATTATCATGGCTCTGGTCTGAGGTACAATGCGGAATGTTCTCTGAATTCTTTTACTTAGTATCAAAGTAAGAAAGCATATTATAAACTTGGCTCCAGATATTATATTTGATGTCTGACATGGATTAGCTGAAGCAGCAGATATTGTTATTCTGGTGTATTTAACACCAGACATGGATTATCACATCATACTGAGTAACATATACTGTTTTATTTTATTTGCCTGGCACCAGATGGCTCAGCATACGATACTTCCTAACGCTTATATGGCTCGGCATAAGATAACTTCAATGCCTGAAAGTTGAAGCTTAGATTTAGGATATATTTCTACAGAAATTCAAATTGCCAACAAATTACATGGACATTACGTGTGCTGCTTGTTATTTAACATATATAAAAAAACACAACTTAAACCTAGAGAATCTCTAGCTGTTTTTTAAGACCCAACTTGTCAAGTAGTCAGAACAGTTCTGAGGCCATGCAGTGTGTGGGAATTAACTTGGGCTTTGCAAAAGACCCTCTGAATGGTCAGATTCCTATGTGTCTCTAGGGGAGAGCTGGAGATACAGCATTCGCGTATCTCCGGCTCTCCCATATAGATACATGGAGGGGTGCTGTGGTAGACAGCAATCTGTGCACTAAGCGGAGGTCACTCTGTGCATGGAGAGAGCTTGGGTGCCAAGATCAGACACTTTAAAATGTTCTCTACCAAAGTATCCTTTTAAATGTTTTTAATCCTGTTTTGTGGCATTTGTATGTGAACAAAATAAAAAATGGCCAATTTATGTGCAGTTGTTATTTTGGATGGTACTTTGCTGTTTTATTGGAATTAGGCTGTGGCACTTGGCACTTAGCAGAGAATAAAAAGGATATTTTTTTAAGTTTGGTAACCCCTGTCAGCTCCAGAAAAAGGTTTACTGTATTTTCTGGCATATAAGACGACTGGGCGTATAAGACAACCCCTATGTCACGATGCCGGCTGGCAGGAGGTGGATCCTCTGTGCCAGAGAGGGATTGGCGTGGACCGTGCTAGTGGACCGGTTCTAAGTCACTACTGGTTTTCACCAGAGCCCGCCGCAAAGTGGGATGGTCTTGCTGCGGCGGTAGTGACCAGGTCGTATCCACTAGCAACGGCTCAACCTCTCTGACTGCTGAAGATAGGCGCGGTACAAGGGAGTAGACAGAAGCAAGGTCGGACGTAGCAGAAGGTCGGGGCAGGCAGCAAGGATCGTAGTCAGGGGCAACGGCAGGAGGTCTGGAACACAGGACAGGAACACACAAGGAAACGCTTTCACTGGCACAATGGCAACAAGATCCGGCGAGGGAGTGCAGGGGAAGTGAGGTATACATAGGGAGTGCACAGGTGAACACACTAATTAGAACCACTGCGCCAATCAGCGGCGCAGTGGCCCTTTAAATCGCAGAGACCCGGCGCGCGCGCGCCCTAGGGAGCGGGGCCGCACGCGCCGGGACAGGACCGACGGAGAGCGAGTCAGGTACGGGAGCCGGGGTGCGCATCGCGAGAGGGCGCCACCCGCATCGCAAATCGCATCCCGGCTGGAGGCGGTATCGCAGCGCACCGGGTCAGTGGATCTGACCGGAGCGCTGCAGTAGCGAGAGTGTAGCGAGCGCTCCGGGGAGGAGCGGGGACCCGGAGCGCTCGGCGTAACAGTACCCCCCCCCTTGGGTCTCCCCCTCTTCTTAGAGCCTGAGAACCTGAGGAGCAGACTTTTGTCTAGGATATTGTCCTCAGGTTCCCAGGATCTCTCTTCAGGACCACAACCCTCCCAATCGACCAAAAAAAAAGTTTTCCCTCTGACCTTCTTGGAGGCCAGTATCTCCTTTACGGAGAAGATGTCCGAGGAGCCGGAAACAGGAGTGGGAGAAACAAGTTTGGGAGAGAAACGGTTGATGATGAGTGGTTTAAGAAGAGAAACGTGAAAGGCATTAGGAATACGAAGAGAAGGAGGAAGAAGAAGTTTGTAAGAGACAGGATTAATCTGGCACAAAATTTTGAAAGGACCAAGATAGCGTGGTCCCAATTTGTAGCTAGGGACACGGAAGCGGACATATTTAGCGGAGAGCCATACCTTGTCTCCAGGAGAA
Organism: Hyla sarda; assembly: GCF_029499605.1. Lineage (NCBI taxonomy): Eukaryota > Metazoa > Chordata > Amphibia > Anura > Hylidae > Hyla > Hyla sarda. The sequence goes on along the minus strand of NC_079193.1, from coordinate 76,933,558 downwards.
AAAATGGGGGGAGCTCTTCTTTTCTTATCAGCAAACTTCTTCATGCGTGATGAAGCCTGTAAGAGAGAATTTTGGGTCTCTTTCCATATGGTGGAAAGATCACGAGATATTTCATCCACAGCGGGCAAACCAGAGGGCAAGGGAGTAGGGAGGGGGGGAAGAGGGTGACGGCCGTACACCACGAAAAATGGGGATTTGGAGGAAGATTCAGAGACTCTGAAGTTATACGAGAATTCGGCCCATGGTAGAAGATCTGCCCAGTCATCCTGGCGGGAGGAAACAAAATGCCGTAAATAATCACCCAGGACCTGGTTAATTCTTTCTACTTGCCCATTGGATTGAGGATGATAGGCAGAAGAAAAGTTTAATTTAATCTTGAGTTGTTTACAGAGAGCCCTCCAGAATTTTGACACGAATTGGACGCCTCTGTCCGAGACGATCTGCGTGGGCAACCCGTGAAGACGAAAAATGTGTACAAAAAATTGTTTTGCCAACTGAGGCGCTGAAGGGAGACCAGGAAGAGGGATGAAATGTGCCATCTTGGAGAATCGATCAACGACCACCCAAACAACGGTGTCGCCACGGGATGGGGGTAAGTCTGTAATAAAGTCCATACCAATCAGAGACCAAGGCTGTTCGGGGACAGGCAGAGGATGAAGAAGACCAGCGGGCTTCTGGCGAGGAGTCTTATCCCGGGCACAGACAGTGCAGGCTCGCACAAAATCCACAACATCCGTCTCCAGAGTCGGCCACCAATAGAAACGATAGATGAGTTGCACGGATTTCTTGATGCCCGCATGACCTGCGAGATGGGAGGAGTGACCCCATTTGAGGATTCCGAGGCGTTGGCGTGGAGAGACGAAGGTCTTCCCTGGAGGAGTTTGCCTGATGGAGGCTGGAGAAGTGGAGATCAGGCAGTCAGGAGGAATGATGTGTTGCGGAGAGAGCTCTACTTCCGAGGCATCCGAGGAACGAGAGAGAGCATCGGCCCTAATGTTCTTATCGGCAGGCCGAAAGTGAATTTCAAAATTAAATCGGGCAAAGAACAGAGACCACCTGGCCTGGCGAGGATTCAGCCGTTGGGCAGACTGGAGATAGGAGAGGTTCTTGTGATCGGTGTAAATAATAACTGGAAATCTTGATCCCTCCAGCAGATGCCTCCATTCCTCAAGTGCTAATTTAATGGCTAGTAGCTCTCGATCCCCGATGGAGTAGTTCCTCTCCGCCGGAGAGAAGGTCCTAGAAAAAAAACCACAAGTAACAGCATGCCCGGAAGAATTTTTTTGTAGAAGGACCGCTCCAGCTCCTACTGAGGAGGCATCAACCTCCAATAGGAAGGGTTTAGATGGGTCAGGTCTGGAGAGCACGGGAGCCGAAGAAAAGGCAGACTTGAGCTGTTTAAAGGCGTCTTCCGCTTGAGGAGGCCATGACTTAGGATTGGCATTCTTTTTGGTTAAAGCCACGATAGGAGCCACAATGGTAGAAAAATGTAGAATAAATTGTCTGTAATAATTGGCGAACCCCAAAAAACGTTGGATAGCACGGAGTCCGGAGGGGCGTGGCCAATCTAAGACGGCAGAGAGTTTGTCTGGATCCATTTGTAGTCCCTGGCCAGAGACCAAGTATCCTAGGAAAGGAAGAGATTGACATTCAAACAGACATTTCTCGATTTTGGCATAAAGTTGATTGTCACGAAGTCTGTGAAGAACCATGCGGACATGCTGGCGGTGTTCTTCTAGGTTGGCAGAAAAAATCAGGATATCGTCCAGATACACAACAACACAGGAATATAAGAGATCACGAAAAATTTCATTAACAAAGTCTTGGAAGACGGCAGGGGCGTTGCACAGGCCAAAGGGCATGACCAGATACTCAAAGTGTCCATCTCTAGTGTTAAATGCCGTTTTCCATTCATCCCCCTCTCTGATGCGGATGAGATTATAAGCACCTCTTAAGTCCAGTTTGGTAAAGATGTGGGCACCTTGGAGGCGATCAAAGAGTTCAGAGATGAGAGGTAGGGGGTAGCGGTTCTTTACCGTGATTTTATTAAGACCGCGGTAGTCAATGCAAGGACGTAGGGAGCCATCTTTTTTGGACACAAAGAAAAATCCGGCTCCGGCAGGAGAGGAGGATTTGCGGATAAAGCCCTTTTTAAATTTTCCTGGATGTACTCAGACATAGCAAGAGTCTCTGGGGCAGAGAGAGGATAAATTCTGCCCCGGGGTGGAGTAGTGCCCGGGAGGAGGTCAATAGGACAATCATAAGGCCTGTGAGGAGGTAGAGTCTCAGCTTGTTTTTTGCAAAAAACATCCGCAAAGTCCATATAGGCCTTAGGGAGACCGGTTACAGGGGGAACCACAGGGTCACGGCAAGGAGAACTGGGAACCGGTTTAAGGCAGTCCTTGAAACAAGAGGAACCCCAACTCTTGATCTCCCCAGTGGACCAATCCAGGGTTGGGGAATGGTGTTGATGCCAGGGTAGTCCGAGGAGAATTTCGGAAGTGCAATTGGGGAGGACCAAAAACTCAATTTTCTCGTGATGAGGTCCGATGCACATTAGGAGGGGCTCCGTGCGGAAACGTATGGTACAGTCCAATCTTTCATTGTTAACACAATTGATGTAGAGGGGTCTGGCGAGACTGGTCACCGGGATGTTTAACCTGTTGATGAGAGAGGCCAAAATAAAATTTCCTGCAGATCCGGAATCCAAGAAGGCCATAGTAGAGAAGGAGAAGGTAGAGGCAGATATCCGCACAGGCACAGTAAGACGTGGAGAAGCAGAGTTGACATCAAGGACTGTCTCACCTTTGTGCGGAGTCAGCGTACGTCTTTCCAGGCGGGGAGGACGGATAGGACAATCCTTCAGGAAGTGTTCGGTACCGGCACAGTACAGGCAGAGATTCTCCATGCGGCGTCGTGTCCTCTCTTGAGGTGTCAGGCAAGACCGGTCGACCTGCATAGCTGTCACGATGCCGGCTGGCAGGAGGTGGATCCTCTGTGCCAGAGAGGGATTGGCGTGGACCGTGCTAGTGGACCGGTTCTAAGTCACTACTGGTTTTCACCAGAGCCCGCCGCAAAGCGGGATGGTCTTGCTGCGGCGGTAGTGACCAGGTCGTATCCACTAGCAACGGCTCAACCTCTCTGACTGCTGAAGATAGGCGCGGTACAAGGGAGTAGACAGAAGCAAGGTCGGACGTAGCAGAAGGTCGGGGCAGGCAGCAAGGATCGTAGTCAGGGGCAACGGCAGGAGGTCTGGAACACAGGCTAGGAACACACAAGGAAACGCTTTCACTGGCACAATGGCAACAAGATCCGGCGAGGGAGTGCAGGGGAAGTGAGGTATACATAGGGAGTGCACAGGTGAACACACTGATTAGAACCACTGCGCCAATCAGCGGCGCAGTGGCCCTTTAAATCGCAGAGACCCGGCGCGCGCGCGCCCTAGGGAGCGGGGCCGCGCGCGCCGGGACAGGACCGACGGAGAGCGAGTCAGGTACGGGAGCCGGGGTGCGCATCGCGAGCGGGCGCCACCCGCATCGCGAATCGCATCCCGGCTGGAGGCGGTATCGCAGCGCACCCGGTCAGTGGATCTGACCGGGGCGCTGCGGGAGCGAGAGTGTAGCGAGCGCTCCGGGGAGGAGCGGGGACCCGGAGCGCTCGGCGTAACAGTACCCCCCCCCCTTGGGTCTCGCCCTCTTCTTGGAGCCTGAGAACCTGAGGACCAGACTTTTATCTAGGATATTGTCCTCAGGTTCCCAGGATCTCTCTTCAGGACCACAGCCCTCCCAGTCAACCAAAAAGAAGGTTTTTCCTCTGACCTTTTTGGAGGCCAGTATCTCCTTTACAGGAAAGATGTCTGAAGAACCGGAGACAGGAGTGGGAGAGATAAGTTTAGGAGAGAAATGGTTGACGATGAGTGGTTTAAGAAGAGAAACGTGAAAGGCATTAGGAATACGAAGAGAAGGAGGGAGAAGAAGTTTATAAGAGACAGGATTAATCTGGCACAAAATTTTGAAAGGACCAAGATAGCGTGGTCCCAATTTGTAGCTGGGAACACGGAAGCGGACATATTTAGCGGAGAGCCATACCTTGTCTCCGGGAGAAAAAATGGGGGGAGCTCTTCTTTTCTTATCAGCAAACTTCTTCATGCGTGATGAAGCCTGTAAGAGAGAATTTTGGGTCTCTTTCCATATGGTGGAAAGATCACGAGTTATTTCATCCACAGCGGGCAAACCAGAGGGCAAGGGAGTAGGGAGGGGGGGAAGAGGGTGACGGCCGTACACCACGAAAAATGGGGA